>NC_053159.1:118695568-119030568 GCF_016835505.1 Polypterus senegalus
GGCTGCATATTTTTGTTCCAACCATCAATTATTGCTTAAGTGACATTTTGATTCTTCATTTTTGTGGTCTTGCTTGTTAAGGGTCACCAACCTTAATTGCTGATTTCAGACCTAAACAGCTGCATTCACTGTTTTAATGGCTCCTTATTAGCAATAAGATGTAAATGACAAAGCAGTCAGCAGTTCTCCATCTAGGTTACTTCCATTTACATCTGTGTGTGTTCATCATGCACTGTTTGATTTAATAAAACACTTAATAGAAAAATGTGACAGATTGAAAATTATTCGTTTTAGGCTTTAAATCATTTGGAGGATATCTTTGGAAAGTAAAAAAATCTATGATATAAGAACCTTACATTGCAGACTAACAAGCCATAAAATTAAATAAGGTCAGAGACTGGCAAGGATTGGTTTCTAATTAAGCAATTGGGTTCGAATGAAAACCTGTAGCCACTGTGGCTCTCCAGGACCAACACTACCCACCCCTGGCATATACCATCTGAACCTACTTGGTCCAATTAGACTACAGTGGCAACACCAAGTGTGAGGCAGGATCCAACTACTGGTAATAAGCCGACAGCTTAACCTCCGCCACATGCATGCAGCCAATGGAGAACTGACAATCAACCTCCAGTGCATGTCTTTGGGATTTGAAAGGAAAGCATAGCGTCATGAAAGTATCCATGTAGAGACTGTGCAAGCTCCACACAAGCAGTGACAAGGCCAGGAACCAAATTTACATACCAAAGGCATCTCGCAAATCACTGACCCACTGTTACACCTAGGACTAAACCTGCATTTATTAAACTTGGTCCAGGCTGCTGTCTCTTCCAACTGAATAATGAGAAACCAATTTCTTCCTTTGATTTGCTGGGATTGGCTCCAGCAGACCCCCCGTGACCCTGTATTTAGGATATAGCAGGTTGGATAATGGATGGATGGATGGATGGATTACCATATCTCCTTGATTAATGAATACTTCTTGTATAAATGTCAATGCACACTCTAAAGACAACACAAACACAGGGTTTCCAAAATTATTTCCATCCATCTATCCATTATCCAACCCACTATATCCTAACTACAGTGTCACGGGGGTCTGCCCGAGTCAATCCCAGCCAACACTGGGCACAAGGCAGAAAACAAACCCTGGGCAGGGCGCTAGCCCACTGCAGCAAAATTATTTCATGTAGGAAAATAACGCAATGAAAGATACTGTATATCACTTGGAGGAGTTAGATAATGTGTGTTAGTGTAAAACACAAATAACTAAAAAAAATCGGGAGTGGTCTCCCCTAGACTTTCTCATATACTCAGATATTGGGATGGATATTTGAGCAGTAAACCGCAAGACAGTGGTTATATTATGTACATTAAAGAAACATCAACAACAAATCAAATTAATAATATCTTGAACAATTATTATAAAAGTTGAATAAATCAGACTCTGCAGCTGCATGAATAAAAGGTAAAGTACCACTTCTGGTTAGCAGAAATAGCCAAAAAGTTGACAGAAATCTACATTTTTTTCCTAATACTTTTATGCAAAATTTGGTTGACCTAAATGAAAGCGTACTCAGGTTATCATGTTTACATGCACACACACACAGACATAATTCCAAAAATGGTATTTTCGGACTCAGGGAGGTCTGAAACATCGAGATTCATCAAAATCTCAAAATGGAATTTTTGGAGGATTCCAATACTTTCCCTATATGAAAAATTAAAAAAAACAAACTGGTGAAAGTTAATTTCAAGCTGAAAAACAAAAAGCTATACACAAAATGTCACCAGGTATGCGAATAAAGTGAGAAGAGGTGGTAAATCTAGATGAGAATGAGAAAGCTACCTACCATCTGAGAATATAAAGAGAGCTTAAATGGATAGTCAAGTGTGGTGGTCTGATGTGACTTTTGTGTTTCATTTCCTAATACTACTGTGTAGCGGTGACTACAATATTAATACATTTTCTTGAATTCTTAAATAATGTAGAAGTTTTCTGAATGCAGATGAACAATGATATCCTCAAAGCCCCTTAATCCAATTCAGATATGCAGAGATGACCACCAATCCTGGCATTGTTGGATGCAAGGCAGGACACAACCTTGTACAAGGTGCCGTGCCCACTCTCACACTCATCCATGCCAGCTTGGAATCGGCAGGTGACCTAACCTCCATGCCAGCCACCCAACGGTGAGAAGGGGTTCTTGGTAAGAAAACGCTTGGATTGGGCAAAGCCGCCGAATATGGTTTCACTGACAGGTTTCTGTAACGTTTATCTTCGTCTTTGTGGTGCCTACCTTCCAGAAATCTCTATCCAGGACCTTTCCATGAAATTCGCTTACTCGTAGCATTAAAACTATGGCTTCATTTTTTAATGACAAGACAACTTTATTTTTCAGCCTGTGATAATTCATTGTGTTATGCTACCACATCCCCGCCTTTAAAGCACCACACTATACGCACAATTGCCTGTCTCCACCTGCTATCACATGCATCATGCAGTGGGACCGTTTGATTTAGCAATATAATCCGATTTAATCTTTGAAACGCTTTTGTCGCCGGGCTCGTTGAAGCGTAGTATAACAAAGATTTATGGCCGTTTTTGCGCACACATACAGCACTCACGAGGTCCTGCAGTAGCACGCAGACAACAGGGTCACACACTCTTGACACTCTCCTCTACAGACTTGACCACTCATTCATATCTGTCCGAGTAAGGGTGGCCCGGGCACACCTCCCATACTGGGTAACAATGTTTACTGTCGCCTGCCCACAACAAATCCCCCAACACTGGCCGAATGTTCTCCCAACCCACTGCGCCAGACACGGAGCCGCAAGAGCAACACACCTTCCTCCTCTCCCATGCGCTCGTCCTTCCAGGTGCAGCAGAGCAGCATCAACCGCATTCACCGTCCAGATAGGAGCTCAGAGAGCCAGGCGCTGACGGGTAGCCCTCTGCAAGAGCAGAGCCGGGCAAAGCTGGGGCCGGGCCGCGTAAACGCGAGCCGAGCTGAACGCAGCACTGAGAAGCCACACAGACGCGGGTGGCCAACTGAGTACAATCCCTGGAAAAGAGCGCGTGAGGGAAACGGGAGGTGCGCGCCTACACGAGAGCGCGCTGCGCGAGTGTGATATAGCGTTAAAGCCTTTGGTTCGCTGGGTCAATATCGAGAAAAAAGAGGGGGTTGGCAGCCGCCTGAGGGTTGTAAAAAAACTAAATGGTGGCGTGTAGTTATTAAATGGGCGCATCTGATGGCACTTGATGTGGTAAGTTGGAATCAGAGTTGTCACTTACCCCGCCAATGCAAAATCCACGTAAACTGCACTCAATGGCAACGATATGTTGAGTTTGATGAAAACATCTCCAAACGCATTTTCATTAGCTCCTCTAATTCTCACATCGTGATCGTGAAAGGCCCGGTATACCCCATGTATTGTGGAAATAAGATTATTGGTTATTCTCCTCATAAACAACGTAAAATTGCCTTAAAAAGTTAACAGCTAGGCTAACTTTTCCTTTCAACGAAGTTTTAAGCGTATGCAGTAGACTATGTAATTTAGGACAATGACGCTATATTATAATAGCCAAAACATACTTTTTCCTTGCAAAAGTTTGTGGTGAGCGACGACAAAGCCTCCTTATTCACAGGACACTTCACCACGGAGTGCCCACCACAAAGGTTATGTGCTGATGGCCGGGATCAATGGCAACTCATAAGTGGTGTTTCTGCATTAAGGCACGTTGTAATTTAACTTACTATTATAATGTTTACAACAGCACTCCATTTCTTATCTTAAAAAATATTGCTTCTTGTAGTACCTGAAACTGCCAGGTTCTTGGGACTTATTTTCAGCTGAGCGACTGGCTGCATTGGCCCTTCAGTGTTCTCAGCTCACCCTTGTTTGTGTATGCATGGATGAGTGCCACACAAATGTTGCAGTGTAGTGATGGGGCTCGAAGGCTATAGCCCCTTATTCCCAGCATTAAAATGAGGACCACTTTTTTTTTATATCACACATTAGCGCTTAACTAGTTTGAACTTTTCTAAGTCAAGATGTTGCAGCAAGATTTATGAAAAGTCCATCACCACTTACTTCCTTAAAGGTAGCCATAGTAGTTTAACAAAAGGAAAAAAAAATATCCATATTGAGCACAAGACATTATTTTGTCAGATGATGACAGCTCACTAACTTCCCAACTCACAAGTCATTAGCAAAAAAGGAACAAACATTATTAGCTAGATAAGTCTCTGTTTATATTGGAGAAGTCAACAATCTCATATACTGTGGGAAAATTCTGGTATGGTATCTGAAAAATAAAACATGTTAAGCTGTTTATTGTATTTTCATTTTACCTCCTTTATCATTTTCATCAAAAATTGCTTGGTGACGTTTGTGGGTAGTTTCTACGTAGGCCGTTAGAATGCACCTCCCCTGTCAGTAAATGCCTCTTTTTATTTCATACAAGGGGGTTCGCACCCTGCTCACTTCACTTGCCAACCCCCCGGCCTGCGCTATGCACCAGACACTTCATGTCTCTGCCGCTCATGTTGTGAAGAGGGGAGCTGAACACACCCCAAGGACATGCGGCTGCTCCTCCAAAACCCCCTCCTAAATGGTGATATAATGGGAAACAAATATTTTTTTTTACCTCCTCTTTGCTCGATCAGCTTCTGGCTTGTTGCTGCTGCTGTGCCGTGTGATCTGCATCTCGTACGGCACTCCAAAAGTTTAAAAGCCTTTACAGCAGCTGTCCTTTTGTCTTACTGCCTTGTCTCTCTTCTCCCCCAAACATCCTCAAACACTATTCAATCTCATTTCGCTGTTCCATTATCTCACTGAGTTATTTTTTCCATTGTTTGCGCTAATGCGATCTTTACTATCATTTTTTGGGACTTTCAAATTTTCCTACTTTCATTATCTCTAACCTGCTCTGCATGTGTATTGTGCCAACATTTTTGAATTCTTTACGACGTTCTACTTTGTCAGCTACTCTTTTCTCTTTTTCTAGCCCCGGGCGTGGTTAAATCTCTTGGCACAAAGTCTAGTCTCACGGGACGTGGAAGTGTCTTTCTGAGAAGGTCACATCTTGTCTCGTCCCAAGTTTTTTTTTTATATAATAGAGAGACATCTCAATGTCTCACAAAAAATACCTCATTAATACCAGGAACCAGCTGGAACCAGTGTGAAGCAGGCAGCCCGGTTCCAGGGTCTTAATTGGTGAACCATCATGTTTGCAATCCTGGATTTGATTTTTCCATTGTTTTCCATTGTTTTCTGAATTTTATTGTGGTTCTTTGTGACTTCATTTTGTATCCTCCTTTCTTATGATCGCATTTGTTTTGTGACTGTTGTTGCATTGCCCCCTCCATGTTGTTTGTAGTTGTTATGCCCTTTACCAATCACATTACATTTTTGGCTATAATCTTGTTTTTCATACTGATTTTGACAATCATTTTCATTCATTCCTCTAAATGTTTCTTAGACTTCTGCCTCTTTATTTGACAATTGATGATTTTGTACGAGTCCCGATCATTTTCTGGTCACTGTCGTGCTGAGATGTCTTCACTGATGATCTTGACGATCTCAATATTATTATTACAAACACAAATCATAAAGGAGGCATTACTTGTACTTAAACTATAGGGGACTGGTTGGCATATGCCCACATATTTGCTCCCACATGGGTTATCTAGCCACTGCAGATGATCCAGAACACAGCGGCCCATTTTGTATTTAACCAGCTGAGATGAGCACATGTCACTCCTCTCTTCATGTCGCTCCATGAACAGCATCTGGTGATGCCACCTCTGCATGGCATCAAGTCTCAATCAGGACTCTTTTTACTGTGTAGTTCCTAGTTGGTGGAAAGACCTGCCCACCTCCATCCAAACTGCTGATTCCCTTTAAGAAGCCATTGAAAACCCACCTGTTCTGTGAAAGTCTGTCAAATGGCTAAGGAATGTTGTTTTTGCTCTGTGGACCTGTCATTGTTAATGAATAATTTTCAATATTTGAATTATTTTTTTTTAATGCAAAGCTCTTCACTTGTAGTGATCAACTTTTGTAACCTGACCTGCTACACTTGTTACTCAATTATGTTGTCCTCCTTTGTAAGTCACTTTGAATAAAAGTGTCTGCTAAGCAAATAAATGTAAAAATAAGCATAAAAGAAATGACAGTAGTGCACTTTATTCTTTTTATGGTGTATTTATATTTATATTTGTGTTTTACTCTTCTTTCCATACACTGATGCTGTATAGGACACAGCTTCTCTGATTATGGCCTACAGTCAGTGTTTCCTTCAGGTAAAAGTTCTGAAGTCTCAATAACTGCTTTTAATTCAGGACATTTCTTAATCCATTTTTGTATAAAAAGCATGTATTACACAGAATATATCTAAGTAAATTAAGCTGGTGTTTAAAATTACACAAAGGGCAAAAAATAATTTGGGCCGACTTGTAATGAGCAGGTTGAAATGCTCATTTGGAAAAGGAATGACAAATAACTAGGAACTAAAAGCATTGTTTGAGGGGTGAAATGAGAAGAAAAGTCAAAGGGAATGTAGTAGGTCAACCTTTGCAATGCTTGGCTGGCACAATAAAATAATAATAACCAAATTGTCAATGGTAAGAGCAAAGTACAGGGGAATTAGGCCATATCTCTATTTTTGTTTCACTTGTCTGCCATTCTTGCACTCTTCACTTCAGTGCTTAGCGGCTGTGGTCAGGGTGTTATGTGGGAGCAGGAGGTGCTGGTCGGTACCATCTCAGCAACATTCTTGTTATCTCAGTGTCCTTCATGTCATTTGAATGGTGACAGCTTACAATAAAGTGCCACCTTGTTCCTGTTAAAGGGATGCTTGCACTTCCTGATTTCCTTTTGTTTTTTATATGCAAACAATTACAAGTCCACAAAATTTGTTTTTTTCTCTAGAATTCACGTTATATGGGAGCTTATTTTGCTCTGTTGCTGTTAAGCCTTTTATAGTTTCGCTATATTTATAACTTGTGTGGGCAGCATGGTGATACACTGGCTAGCCCTGCTCCCTCTCTGATGCAGTATGGTGACATAGCAGTTGTGCTTCTGCCTCGTGGAATCGTCATTTTCTGTGTGGAATTTGCATGCTCTTTTTGAGTTTGCATGGGTTTCTTCCCACATCCCAAAGAAATACATGTTCATTTGATTGCTTTTTCTACATTATCCCTGGGATGGTCTGATGTCTCCTTCAAGGTTCATTCCTTGTCTTAAGCCTGATGCTGCTGGCTTAGTCTCCATCCCCTCCTAAATCTAAACTTAATTAGGTGTGTTTGGCAGTACTGCCTTATGTAACTTGTACACATTTGTTCTCTGTTGTGGTCATGTGAGGAATAACAGTTCCACAGGAGAAATGCTAGGGTGCCAGACCAGAACGTCCCCATTTACTCCTGCCGTGTGCAAAAAGTCCTGCCACGTGAAAAAGTTCACTGATGACACTGCTATCGTGGGCTGCATCAGGAGTGGGCAGGAGGAATTTAGGTACAGAACCTAATCAAGGACTTTGTTAAATGGTGCGACTCAAACTACCTACAACTGAACACCAGCAAAACCAAGGAGGTGGTGGTGGATTTTTGGAGGCCCAGGGCCCTCCCGGACCCCGTGATCACCAGAGGTGACTGTGTGCAGAGGGTGCAGACCTATAAATACCTGGGAGTACAGCTGGATGATAAACTGGACTGGACTACCAATACTGATGCTCTGTGCAAGAGAGGACAGATCTGACTATACTTCCTTAGAAGGCTGGCGTCCTTCAACATCTGCAATAAGATGCTGCAGATGTTCTATCAGATGGTTGTGGCGAGCGCCCTCTTCTACGCGGTGGTGTGCTAGGGAGGCAGCATAAAGAAGAGGGGTGCCTCATACCTGGACAAACTGGTGAGGAAGGGAAGGCTCTATTGTAGGCACGGAGCTGGATAGTTTGACATCTGTGGCAAAGCGATGGGCGCTGAGCAGGCTCCAGTCAATCATGGAGAATCCATTGCATCCACTGAACAGTATCATCTCCAGACGGATAAGCAGCTTCAGCGACAGACTGCTGTCATTGACCTGCTCCACAGACAGACTGAGGAGATCGTTCCTTCCCCACACTATGCAACTCTTCAATTCCACCCTGGGGGTAAATGTTAACACTACACAAGATTATAGACTGTTACACCTGCCTTGTACTCTCTCCTTGCATTTTTTAACTTGCACTGCGCTTTTATTGCTCTTTAATTAATACTAGCCAATCCGTGGCGTACCATAAGCCGCATAATCAAGCTGTTTTTTTAATGATTTTTAAGCACAGGGAGAAAATGAACATTTGAAAAATCGGTAATGTAATAAATCAGCAAGAAAAGCAACATTGTAACAATGCACGGAACGAACCAACACACAATCGTCCGTGACTGAAAACTGGCGGACCGCAATCGCGCCTTCTCTTGCTAGATGGAGGGATGGGGGTGCACGGCGCGGAGTGTGGAACGGGTGAAGAGGAGAAGGACGTCCATTCAGCTCCCTCTGTCATGCTAGTCTGCTGAATTCTCGTTCAGTATGTACTGTCCGCTCATGTGCCCACCTCCAACTCATCACTTGAGTCGTTGGCTGCTTTTCTATATATAATCCACCAAGACACCCGACCACAGTAATAGCGAGGTAGGAGGGGGGTGTACACAAAGGGTAGGGACGCAACCAGTGGAAGCGTATGAGTCGCACTTAGTGGGAATTCCACGGTTTGCAGCCCGAATGGGGTTCAACGGCTTACCCACGCCTCTCTGCGCCGGGTAGACACACGCTCAATCTCATGCATAATTATTTATTGAATGCTAAACACTTCTGGAAAGACATGGTTGTCTAAAACGGGTTGGTGTGAGAATACAACAGTAAGTGAATGAAAAGATGGAACTCTGGAGAGAGCAAAACACAACACAATAGGCATAACAAACGCCGCATAATTATTTATTGATGGTTGAACACTTTTGGAAAGACACAGTTGTCTAAAAAGGGAGGGTTTGAGGATACAACAGAAAGTGAATGAAAAGATGGAACTCTGGAGAGAGCAACATATATGTCCGTGAGTGAAGAAGACGCATGTTTGTCACGGATGCGAATTGCTTTATGTAGCGTGTAAAACAGTTTGCTATGGTGCACGCGGTCATAACCGTCGTAACCGAAAACTCAGTTTTTAAAGACTGCTTACTTCATTGTGTTTTAACCTCAGTTGTAAAGGATTGTTTTAAGGATCCCATGGGATACCCCTCGCAAACTGTTTTACACACTGCATATGGCGACTCGCCTCCATGAGAAACATGCCTCTATGAACAGTCAAGGTGGCTCGGAGGTACATGAGGCTTCTACGACAGACGAATATAAATGGCGCCGTTCTTTCTGTGTCGTCGAGCCCGAGTTGGTAGGCGTGGCTCTGCGAGTTGTCGTCGTATCCAATGGTCTTAGAGTTGGTGGGCGTGGCTCCTCCCTGCGTGCGCCATAGGTATCTTACTTGTTGGCGGCTTAGTGAATCCACACCCCTTACGGCATGCTTTCCATGGGTGTCTTGCCTTATTGAATTATATATATAGATGATCCACGCCCCTTCCGGCGTGCTTTCCATGGGTGTCTTGCCTTAGTGTATTATATATATAGATTGTTTTTCTAAGTATGCTGCTGCTGGAGTATGTGAATTTCCACTATCTATCTATCTATCTATCTATCTATCTATCTATCTATCTATCTATCTATCTATCTATCTATCTATCTATCTATCTATCTATCTACTCTAAAGTGTGAGATTTATAAATAAAAAAGGGCACTCGATGGCCACTCTGAGCCTCTCAAGTTTAGTTTGCCTCCTTGGCTTTTGGTCTGGCTAGGGAGCTCCTCCATCTTGCAGACTGCTCGGTCAGCAAAAGATGCCCACCTCCGACCAGCTTGGAATTTATGGGCTGGTGACCACAATAGGCAAAGAGTCAGTTGCTCTTACTGGAGCCTTCTTCTTGGGACTGTGGAGGGAAAGGCAGATGACACATGCTCCCTCCTGTCCAGGAGGGGTATTACATACCCCGAATGAGCCCTGAAGGAGATTCTCTGACACACATGGGGGACACCTAAATCTTCTGCTGGATATTACAACCATATAACTATGAACAGAGCTATCTATATTTTCTTGTTGGTCATAGCTGGGGAGGAAAGCCATGTTTTCCTTTGACTTGACACGTTATTTGTTGTTCTCTGTTTAATTTATTCTAGAGTTGGATTAAAATTGATCACACCAATAGCAGAGTTGACTTGTAAATAGCAAAGATGAAACCTTCTGCTCCCAAGGGAAGGGGTGCATTACTTCGGCTGAGCACTTGTCTTAAGAAACAAATTGTTGTGAATAAAACAGCTCCAAAAATGGTGTGGAGAAACAAAGGGGCTAAACATGACAGTCACAAAAAATAAAAATAACTTTTCACAAGGTACAAAGTGTATAGGCTGTGTAAAATTAATAAATAACAAACATACAGTGCCAATAAATAAAGTGCTACTTAAGAAAGCTAAGGTGCATCCAAAATGCAAAACACAAGTTAGTGGTGAAAATGTACTCATCACAAAATAAAGCTTTCTTCTCAAGAAATGGGGGGGGGGGGCACTGTAAGACCAGCTACTCACAGGTCAAGCACTGTCACAAGGTTTAGAGAGTACAGGAGATAAAAGGCACAAAAGAGAAAAGACGGAGAAGATGACAAAACATGCAACCGCACAAGGAGTAGTGTCATGGAGGATGAAAACTACAGTGCTCCTCAGAAATGCAAAGGGGGCGTCATGCTGCTAAATTAGAAGACACCTCGCCTACATTTGGAGCAGCAGGCTGTCAGCTGCCTGATGTCTCCTCTACACCTCCGGTGTGTGACCGCCAAGAAGCTGGATGATTTTTGAACACTAAAACTCAAACACAAGTTTGTTTTCTAGCTATTGCAATGTTTGTCAGAGCCATTACACCCACTTACCGCATTGATTTGTTGTTTGACTTGGTGCATGTTTATTTCTAATATATCAATTTTATTGTCATTCTATAGACCCCATTTTCCAGAGCTTCAGGGAAATTGGAGGCTTTGTGTGCCTTAAGGTGATTCCACAGCAGTCATATTTCACCGGATATTGGCAACCACTGGTCAGATGTGGTGCACCCACTAGGCCCTTTCAAGAGTTCCGCGTGCAAGCAGATCCATTCTGTTTTACTCTAATGTAATAAGGATGGAAATTTAATCTCACCTGAAAACCGGGGCAAATGCTGTGTCAGCATGTGGAGGCACTTCAGGGAGTATGTCTTTGCAAATGAACCTGACCTCTGACCTACAGCTTTTCCATTCATGTCTGTTCTAAGAGCAATAGATTCTAATCAGCAGTTCCTCTGGAGGTCAGGATAACGAAGGTTACTTCACAAGCCAGAAAAAATACAATGAATACTAATAAACTACTGATAGACGCCGCACCTTCAGCTAATATCAGAGCACCTTGAACTGGACTGGCTTTTTATGGCCTAGCCAGACAATTACTGTGGAGTGTCTCTGGAAGACTCGCTTCTGCTCGTTTGGAAGTGACTTCTGGGTTACATTACCTGCTAAGGTTTTGGCTTTGGTGCACATTTACCCTTTCAAAGTTATTATTGTTTTGCCTGTTGCTTGAGTGTAGTGAGGGTGAAGGGACAATATGAGGCTATTACCTTTCTCATAATGAAACATGTCTACCTAATAGAATGTAGAGGTGACATTGCAAAAGAGACAGATAACAAATCAAACGGTAAAATTACAAATAGCACAATTACATATACTAAATCATTAAATATTACAAATTTAACTTGAGAATAGGTGTGTTCTAGTGGATATGTTTCCCAGCTTTGCTCACAAAATTTTTCCAAAACTGAATTGTTGTGAGTGTGCTGTCACTAGCTGAGGAGATCTATGATCAGTTGTGTGGTATTCTTAGTGGAATCTGAACAGTGATAACTCATTATGTGTTCAGACATTTTTGCACAAGGACAATTGAAATAACAGAGTCGGGCCAGGTTCAGCAGCAGTGTACGGCCTGGGTAGGCCCACCCTATTTGGTAGCTTAGCTGTTTTTTAATTACCTTACAAATGAGCCTCTGAGGCTAGGGATCTGTGCTGGCAATTGGAAGGTTGCTGGTTTGAATCCTGTAAATGCCAGAAATGACTCTACTCTGTTGGGGCCTTGAGCAAGGCCTTTAACCTGCAATTGCTCTGTCCTGGGTATAACGGTAATCTGCGTACAGCCCTGCAGGCAGGTCCTCCAATTTACAGGGAAATCATGGAGGTTGGTGGCAGGATTGGCACTTCAGCCACTGTTTCAGTGTGGTGCTGAGGTGTCACCCATTGCATGGCTGCACTCAGGTCCTAATCCGGGTGGTTCACTGTGTGGTGGGTGCAGCAATACGCTCTAAACCCAGCGCATGCTTCCAATCTCTCTCTCTCACTCTCATGTGATTAACACCAGTTAGTTATAGGACTGGATCTGCGTAACACGATTTAGATAAACTTTAGCGTAGTCATTTACTGCTAAAAGCTGACATAATAGGAGCCTAGTGAATAGTAACATTGCTGAATTTGCTACATATGCAAGAATATTATGTTAGAGAGAAATATGAAATGTAGGCTAAACAATAGTGAAAATGTCTGAACAAATGGCACTTTTATTCATTAAAGGAAATAAACACAATTACAAAACATTACAGAGCTGGACACTCTAAATATTATAGTGATGCCCCATAGACAAGAGAAAACACAACTGCTAGCTGTGTTAGCAACACTACTACTGAGTAGGATGAAAAATCCGCGACCGCTCCGTCACTAGATATTGAAAGTTACAGATTTTTCGGATTTTGACAAACCACTAGCTGAGTTGACCGAAGTTTTCAAATTTTAACATGCTGGTAAAACATACAGAGTTATTGCTAATAGATGCATGTGAAAGTGAGTGGCCAGAATACAATTTATTAAAAGAAAAAAAATGAAAAATATGCAGGCATTTCAGGGATAACCTATTTGAAAACATTCGCTCACAATATACAGACTGGAAATGCATGGCGCACATGAAGATTATCGCAAGGTAGGCAGTCTGTTTACTTTCACAAGGCAATTTAACAGTGCATTTGAATTAGTATAAAGAGAGATGAACTCATGCTAGATGGAGCAACAGCAAAAACAAAAAATGACCCCCTACATTTATATCAATGTGACACTAGTATACACTATAAAAATGTATATTTTTAAAATGATATTATAGGTGTTTCCTCCGGGTGCTCCGGTTTCCTCCCACAGTCCAAAGACATGCAGGTTAGGTGCATTGGCGATCCTAAATTGTCCCTAGTGTGTGCTTGGTGTGTAGGTGTGTGTATGTGTGTGTGCCCTGTGGTGGGCTGGCACCTTGCCTGGGGTTTGTTCCTGCCTTGTGCTCTGTGTTGGCTGGGATTGGCTCCAGCATACCCTCATGACTAGGGAATCCATTCCCGAGAATTCAGGAATCCTGCATGGCATTCCCGGGAATCCCGGGCTTCCCAGGATAACATAGTGCACGGGCATCTCACATGTGAACGGTTTTAGAACGACCGACACTTATTTTTAATAAAACTGCTGCAGTATGTTGACACCAATAAAAGACTAACCTTATCTACAAGCAGTTCATGCTGTCATACAAGTACATGTATCTAGTTCAGGGGTGCTGTCGATCGCAATCAACCAGTAGATCGAAAAGGTAGTGCAGGTAGATCGCGTTGCATTCAAAAAAAATTTTTTTAAAGGTTAGTCTATCATATATCCTCCCTATGGCATTTGCCACTTGATTGACATACAGGGCAGCCAGTCTGAGATCTACTTTCTTCTAAGACACTGGTCATCCCGCACGCATGATCAAACGTGAGAGCTACTGCAAAACTCCGGCTGTAATCTAGTTAGCCTTCCAATTTATATCGACTAAAGAAGGGATTTAAAAAAAATTGTTTGGGGAGAGTATGGGCTTTATTTGTAATTAGAAGAGGATTTTTTTCTCTCACAATGTCACAATCGAAGTTCGTTTGTCTGATCTGTCAAACTATTATTGCTATTCCAAAGAAGGAAAATGTGGAAAGGCACTTTCGAACTGTTCATAAAAACTACGAAATTGACTTCCTTCTGAAAAGCGATCTGACAAAGAGAACAGGGAACTAAAATTGCAGTTAATCGGACAGCCGTCATTTTTCACTCAGCTGAATTCAAAAGTTCCTTGACTGCATAATTCAGCTCTGCTTATTTATGCGAGTCAGCCTTTTCCCACATGAAGATTATTAGATCCAAATACTGTAGTGACCATAAATGTATTGAATTGTTATTGTGCCATAAAGGTTATTAAGTTATGCAAGTGTGTATATATATATATATATATATATATATATATATATATATATACTGTATATATATATATATATATATATCTATACTAATAAAAGGCAAAGCCCTCACTCACTCACTCACTCACTCACTCACTGACTCATCACTAATTCTCAAACTTCCCGTGTAGGTAGAAGGCTGAAATTTGGCAGGTTCATTCCTTACAGCTTCCTTACAAAAGTTGGGCAGGTTTTATATCGAAATTCTACGCGTAATGGTCATAACTGGAAGCTGTTTTTCTCCATTTACTGTAATGGAGATGATCTTGAACGCCGTGGGGGGAGTTTCGTGTGACATCATCACGCCTTTCACGTAATCATGCAGTACATAGAAAACCAGGAAGACATGCATTATATAATTGAGAAGGCAGCGAAACAATAAGAAGCGAGCGAGTGACATATACAACCATATTCATGATTTCTGCTACTTCGGAAACAAAGCACGATGTAAACCTACACTTTAAATTAAGTTCATAGACAGGCTTCCGCTGGCGTTTGTAATTTAGTGCCTGCCCATATAAGGCCGTCCGTCAGCCGCAATCCAATAGCAAACTCCCACTAAATATTCACGGGCGAAGGACTGTGCTTATGGAGAGGAAGATGAGATGGTCAGGGTGGTGTTTGACACAAACTCAGCGAAACTGCGAGAGAAAGTTTTAAGTGCCAGGACTAAGGTAACATTAAATACAGCCATGGACATCGCACGAGATGGCAAGAGCACAGCTGGGAACCTTCGATGCATGTACACCGAGCGGCTCACGTGAACTGGCGCAGTGCACAGATAAAATCAACAGTTCCAAAGGCTGAACAAAACCGAATTACACAATTGAAAAGGCAGCAAAAAATATGAAGCGTCTGATACAAGCATATTCATAAATCCAGCTACTGCGGAAACAAAGCACACGGTGGAAAAAGTTAATGTCCTGCTAAAGGAAGACAGTGTAAAAAAAACCCGTGCATGCAGTGTGTCAGGTCTCAAATAAAGAAGAAGACGAGCTGTTTATTGATGCAGTAAGAAACGAATCGATGAAAGAAACCTGTCATCTTTACAACGATTGACAAACACGGAATGTAACTTGAACACAACACATCCTACAAATACGAACCTGATTGAAAGAAATAATGATAATCAAATCATTGATGACAGCAACACTCAGTAACACTCACAAAACAAATACTGTATATTGACAGTCATCTATACTAATAAAAGGCAAAGCCCTCACTCACTCACTGACTCACTCACTGACTCACTCACTGACTCACTCACTGACTCATCACTAATTCTCCAACTTCCCGTGTGGGTGGAAGGCTGAAATTTGGCAGGTTCATTCCTTACAGCTTCCTTACAAAAGTTGGGCAGGTTTTATATCGAAATTCTACGCGTAATGGTCATAACTGGAAGCAGTTTTTCTCCATTTACTGTAATGGAGATGAGCTTCAACGCCGTGGGGCGGAGTTTCGTGTGACATCATCACGCCTCCCATGTAATCACGCAGTACATAGAAAACCAGGAAGACCTCAAAAAAGCGCTCAAGAAAACATGCATTATATAATTGAGAAGGCAGCGAAACAATAAGAAGCGAGCGAGTGACATATACTACCATATATTCATGAGTGTTGCCAGCTCGGAAAGAAAGCACGATGTAAACCTAAACTTTAAATTAAGTTCATAGACAGGCTACCGCTGGCGTTTCACATACACACAGGTAATGCGGGATACAAGTTTAATGAGAGGGCGCAGGATATAAGCGAGTTTTGATCACTTTGTAACTAAGTTAAAATTGTAGGTGAAGGGTGTGCTTATGCAAATTCGAGACTGTGTTTGTGGGGGATTGACAGTTAAGGCGGGTGGGGGAGTCACGTCATCATCTCCCCTCCCACCTCATTTTGCTCTGAGCTGAGCTCAGCGGCTAACGCTGTCTTCCGAAGCAAATTCCTCAGACTGCCACCAAATACTCACAGAAAAATCCACAAGTTAATACACACGCTGTCTCTATAGAGTTTCTACACACTAAATCCTCCAGGCACTACTGACAATCTATTGACAATCGTGTTACGTTATTTTTAAAATCTTTCCTTTTCTTAGCACAAGCACAGCCGAGAAGCTTCGATGCATGTGCTCCATAACGCGTTAAAAAATAATGCATTTAATCACACTTTGCATTACAAGCAAAGGGGAGCTTTTGTCAATGCATGATTTCCTGGTACACGGATTACATTGATCAGCGCATCCCAATTCATTTTACCCTCGCACCACCTTAGTTTGAGAAGAAGTATGAAAAAATATGAGGTTAACACAGAAAAACAGATCACCAATTCAAGCTTTATGAATAATCGATTAGCCATCAATAATTGTTTTGGTAAAGCCATCCTCCTTCCATTTTATAATTTTTCCGCCACTAGCCATGATTAAATGAACGGTAAAAAAGTAAGAGCAAAGCGAGGGTGACTTATTTAGGCAGGCATATATATGACAGCAACACTCATGACAATGTCAATCATGTTACGTTATTATTAAAATGTTTCCTTTTCTTTTCATTACTTCTTTAACACACTACTTCTCCGCTGCCAGGCGCGGGTATTTTGCTATATATATAATATATGAATGACCTCCAAAGAGCGCTGAGACTTTTGATATCATGAACGTGTCTGCAAAAACTGTAATCTCCTGCCCAGCAAAAGTCGAGCAGCCGACGCACGCGCATAGCTGTGCCGGCCTTTGAGACGCTGACTGCGCTTCTGCCTTAAGTCAAAGTGAGCACTTTTAATTTTTTCATCCTCCCCCTGCGCTATAGCCCAGACAAGTGCAAACACGGGACCCCTTTTCTATACCACGGCAAAATAATATTAAGGTGATTCACAATCGAGGCGAGGCGAGGCACAAATTTGAACGTTCACATAGAAAATGTAATTTCAATGTACCTGTACTTCTTAAAACGTTAATGTTTTACTGTTTAATAACTTATAGACTATAATTTATTATTTTTCCCTTGCACTCAGTGACCAAACCTATACACACACATATAGACACATACAAACATACACACAAGTATATGTATGTGTATATATACACACACACACATACACACATATATATAATTTGTGTGTGTGTATGTATGTATGTGTGTGAATATATGATGTAGATAGGTATGTATGTATATATATATATATATATATGTGTATATGTAGATATGTATATAGATATGTAGATATGAAGATATGTATATATATATATATCTATATATATATATCTATATATATATATGTCTATATATATATGTATGTATGTATGTATGTGTGTGTGTGTGTGTGTGTGTGTGTGTATATATATATGACAGCAGCAATCCAAGCTGTGAGAAAACAGTAAAAGGAGGCGTGTCAGGCGTGGTGGTACATTTTCTGATGCAGCTACCGAAAACAACTTCGTGACGCTGCCGCCAAATACACAAAACAATTACTTTGACAATCATGTTACATTATTTTTAAAATGTTTCCTTTTCTTTTCATAACTTCTTTAACACATGACATCGCTGTGAAGCGCGGGTATTTTGCTATATATATATATATCACAGCGACACTCATAACAGTGACAAAACAATTACATTGACAATCATGTTACGTTATTTTCAAAATGTTTCCTTTTCTTTTCATTACTTCTTTAACACACTACTTCTCCGCTGCGAAGCGCGGGTATTTTGCTAGTGTTACGTTATTTTTAAAATGTTCCCTTTTCTTTTCTAGCTTTTTAACACACTACTTCTCCGCTGCGATACGCGGGTATATATATATGTATATATATATCCCGAACTACATACTCGAATAATGGATACTTTATTTGCCATCAATGATTGTTTTGGTAAAGCCATACTCAGTGTATTCATTAGATGAACGGTAAAAAAGTAAGAGCGAGGGGAGGATGACTTATTGAGGCATGCAGGCTGTAGTTCGCGTCAACTCTATCTGAATTGCGATCACATTTGAAAAATATATCTTTTAAGTTCTATTTACTCCATATGTGTCAAACTCAAGGGCGGGCCACATCCGCCCGGCGTGTAATTATATCCGCCCGAGATCATTTTATATACTGTATTATTGTTATTAATGGCCCGGGTATATGAAGCGCTGGTAACACAATAAACTACAGATCCCATAATGCAATGCAACGCTTCAGCTGCCTTGCCGAACACTTACCACGTTAATCAAGTCTAGCTTATGATGCTGCAAGTTATTGCGAAGCTAGCTCACACGATGCTGAAGAGAAAAGTTGATTCTGAAAATAGAGCCTTTAAAAACCGATGGGAGGCTGAGTATATGTTTACTGAACCCGTGTGTCTCATTTGTGAAGCTAATGTGGCTGTAATTACAGAATTTAATCTAAGACGGCACTATGAGACAAAATACAGGGTAACCTGAATGCAATGCAGAAGATACAGAAAGCAGAAGAATTAAATAAGAATCTGACACTTCAGCGGACGTTTTACCCGTGCACAATCACAAAGTGATTTCAAGTGAAGCTGCTTTTATGGGAGACACAAATGCACCAGTGCAACCCTGTTGCCAAGTAATGTTAAACCAAGTCGCCACTACGGTGTTCCCAAATACGCACTTTGCTGATAAACTGAGCGCACTGCGCACTGAGTTTGCACGGCGCTTTGGTGACTTTGAAGAACAGAAAAAGTCCGTCTACATGCGGCTCGAACCTTGTGCATGTTTGGTAGCACATATCTGTGTGAGAAGCTCTTCTCAGTGATAAAGACTAACAAAACAGCACACAGGAGTCGCCTCACTGATGAGCACCTGCAATCCATCCTGAGAATCTCCACAACACAGAACCTCACACCAAACAGAAACGAACCTGTTGCCAAAAAAAGATGCCAGGCGTCCAGCTCTAAAATGACATATGAGCAAAGACAACTGAATGATTTGATTTGTTATTGCTGAAAGGAACACATTTTATTTATATTTCCAGGTTTTGTTATGCAGCATGTTCATATTTGAATTTGTATAATTTTGACAGGATATATTTTTATGGAGAGCAAAATCTTTTGGGATATTTAAAATCTAAGTTTATTTTTTATATTAAATTACATAAGAGTAAAGAAATTTGAATGTTTGTTCTTTTAACGTTTACTTTATTTCTAACTTGTATAATTTAGACAGGATATATTTTTATGGAGAGCAAAATATTATAAGTTGTTTAAGTTTTGAGTTGATTTATTCAGGAATAATATTCCTGTCTGTTTTTACCATTCCTACCAAAGATATTTCTGTCGACTAAATAAAAATTCCTTCTATTTAAAATTTAAAAGAACTTGAACAAATACGATAGTTCATAATATCCACGCAGACTTGCGTAAGGCGGAGTTATCCGTTTTAACAAGCAGCGTATTGCACTGATACGAAATAGCTGTGTGTGTATATATGTAGATATGTATGTATATGTATATATATGTATTTGTGTGTATATATGTGTGTGTATGTATGTATGTGTGTATGCATATATATGTGTATATATGTAGATATATATATGTGTAAGTATATATGTGTATATATGTGTATATGTATAGATATGTATATACAAAATATATATATGACAACAACACTCATCACTCACAACAGTGACAAAACAATTACATTGACAATCATGTTACGTTATTTTCAAAATGTTTCCTTTTCTTTTTCATTGCTTCTTTAACACACTACTTCTCCGCTGCGAAGCGCGGGTATTTTGCTAGTATATATATATATACACTGCTCACAAAAATTAAAGGAACACTTTTTTTATTGGGCCTGGCATGTAATCAATTAAACCTGTGTGATAATTTTCTGGTTGGTTAAGCAGCTGAGGTCATTGTTAATCACTTTCAGCTGTATTGGTGTTCATGGACTTAACGACAGGTGCACTAAAGTGGCAACAATTAGAAAACCCTCAAAACAGGACTGGTTTTACATGTGGAGGTCATTTCAAGTTTCTCCCTCTTGATCTTTTTTGGCTGGTTTTCCACTCGTGCTAGTTTTGGCTTGAGTAATTATCTCTACTGGCAGTATGAGGCGATTCCTTAACCCTACAGAAGTTGCACAGGTTGTCCAACTTCTCCAGGATGGCACATTCACACGTGCTGCAGCAAGAAGGTTTAATGTGTCTCCCAGCACAATCTCCAGAACATGGAGGAGATTTCAGGAGACTGGCTGTTATTCTCGGAGAGCTGGACAGGGCCGTAGAAGGTCCTCAACCCATCAGCAGGACCGATACCTGCTCCTTTGTGCAAGGCGGAACAGGCTGACCACTGCTCGTGCCCTACAGAATGACCTCCAGAGGGCCACTGGTGTGAATGTCTCTACCCAAACAATCAGGAACAGACTTCATGAAGATGGCCTGAGGGCCCGGCGTCCTGTAGTGGGCCCTGTGCTCACTGCCCAGCACCGTGGAGCTCGACTGGCATTTGCTCAAGAACACCAGAATTGGCAAGTCCGCCACTGGCCCTGTACTTTTACAGACAGAGCAGGTTCACCCTGAGCAGCTGTGATAGGCGTGAAAGAGTCTGGAGAAGACAAGGAGAACGATATGCTGCCTGCAACGTCGTTCAACATGACAGGTTTGGTGGTGGGTCAGTGATGGTCTGGGGAGGCATATCCATGGAGGGACGCACAGACATCTACTGCGTAGGAAATGGTGCTCTGACTGCCATAAGGTATCGAGATGAAATCCTTGAACCCATTGTCAGACCCTACGCTGGTGCAGTAGGTCCTGGTTTCCTCCTAATGCACGACAATGCCCGGCCTCATGTGGCAAGAGTATGCAGGCAGTACCTGGAGGATGAAGGAATTGAAACAATTGAATGGCCTTCACGATCCCCTGACTTAAACCCAATAGAACATCTGGGGGACATTATGTTTCGGTCCATTAGGCGCCCAGGTTGCTCCTCAGACTGTACAACAGCTCAGGGATGCCCTCATACAGATCTGGGAGGAAATGCCACAAGACACCATCCGTCGTCTCATTAGGAGCATGCCCCGACGTTGTCAAGCATGCATACAAGCTCGTGGGGCCACACAAGATACTGAAAAGCATTTTGAGTAGCAGAAATTAAGTTTTTGAAAAAATGGACTAGCCTGCCACATCTTCATTTCACTCTGATTTTAGGGTGTCTACACAATTGAGCCCTCTGTAGGCAGAAAACTTTTATTTCCATTAAAAGACTTGGCATCCTTTTGTTCCTAAGACATTGCCCTGTCGTTATTTGTATAGATATCCAACTTCATATTGAGATCTGATGTATCTAATGTGTTTCTTTAAAGTGTTCCTTTAATTTTTGTGAGCAGTATATATATATATTTTTTTTTTTAATGTAGGTAGATCATTTCGACCTGGTTATTTTAAAAGTAGCTCGCAAGCCGAAAAACTGTGGGCATCCTGATCTAGTTAGTTGCGGTAATAAAAGCGTAGAAAGCATAACTTGTCCAGCCTGCGGTCGTCCAGGCGAGAGTACTTCGTGCAGAGTACGCCAGCTGCTGAGAAAGCACGCCTTGCCTCCACTGAAGTAGGCAGCACAGTCATCAGATACAGATACACTTGTTCTAAACAACGCCCGCGCTTGCCGTTGCTGTGAAACACCTCCATTTCAGCTGTTACTGATGCATCCAGTTTCTTGTCATCATTCTGTGATGGCAAGTTTCTTGGCACAGATATTACGGATGCAACAGACTGATGCATTGCATTTTCAAGTTGCTGTTCAATAACTCTGTTATTTCCTGATCGATTTTTACACTTTTACACGCTATATATGTGAACTTGGCCGTTCCCGGTTTCCCGGGAATTACAGCAGTTTCGAAAAATGTCCGGGAATCCCGGGCTCCCGGTAAACCATTGGATTCCCTACCCATGACCCTGTAGTCAGGATATAGCAGGTTGGATATTGGACGGTTGGATGGATGGATGGATATTATAGGTAACTATCATGTCTCAGCCAGTGTTCCTCTCCTGGCTGGTGTTCAAATTCATGTTTTATGTCTCTTTCTCTTTTATTCATTCTTTTTTATGTTATTTTTGGTTTTGTCTATGTATGTAATCTGCCTTTGTTGTGCACCATGTGTTTTGTGGATGGACCCAAGATGTGGGGCCACCTGCCAAGGAACTGCCTTCCACCCTGTAAATCGAGAGGGTCTTCCACAGTTCCTGCACTCTAGAATCAGTGAGTTATGTGTGTTTTGCTGTGATTGTGCCTCTTTGTATGTTTTGGAATTTTTGGCCTTTTGATGTTTTTCCATCAGCTCTGTTTGGATTCTATATTGGAACATTGTTCTGCTTTGATTGCTTTCTTACAGGCATTTCCATTTTGCCTCTCTTCTCCATGGAGATTTGTTTGGATTGGAATCCTTTTTGTGAAGAACAAATCTTTTATTTTATGAAGATTTTGTACTTGCCCTTAGTACTAGCCAGGGTGGGCATCATTAGAAGTATTCTAGACATTGTTCTTGGAACTCTTTAGTGCTCGAGACTCCTAGTTCATGAGTGCTAATGATAACAATTATACAAGG
Organism: Polypterus senegalus; assembly: GCF_016835505.1. Classification (NCBI taxonomy): domain Eukaryota; kingdom Metazoa; phylum Chordata; class Cladistia; order Polypteriformes; family Polypteridae; genus Polypterus; species Polypterus senegalus. Next base: position 118,718,550 of record NC_053159.1, read on the forward strand.
CCTGACAAATTTTTGTCCACTCTGTTCACATTATTCTGGGTGTGTGGTGCTCCCAATATTTATGCAAAGGGACGAAGGTCCAAGTCTTCAGTGTCCTTGTGCTTCCTGTCTTGTTATGTGGTTGTGAGACATGGATGCTATCCAGTGACCAGAGATGAGGACTGGACTCCTTTGGTACTGTGTCTCTCTGGAAAATCCTTGGGTACCGTTGGTTTGACTGTGTTGAATGAGCGGTTGCTCATGGAGTCCTGAATGAGGCACATCACCTGCATTGTGAGGGAGTGTCAGATATGGCACTACGGCCATGTGACACGCCTCTCAGAGGGTGATCCAGCTCGTATAATCCTCATTTTTGGGGACCCAAGTGGCTGGACCAGGCCAAGGGGTCGCCCACGTAACACCTGGCTGCGGCAGATAGAGGGTCATTTCCGGAGGGTGGGATTGAACCGTATGTCTGCCTGGGGAGTTGCCAATCGGGATCCCGAGATGTTTCGTTGTGTAGTGAGTGCGGAAACGCACTGTACCAGTGCATGCTCCCCAACTTGACTTGACTTGTTCAAATTATTCTGGTGATGCTACTGGGTTAGGCCTTTTAGATAAAGAGTGTGAGGAGTGGTGAATGTTTATCTGGCTTCATGGTGGGAGCTACTGCATCTGCTAATCAAACTTCAATATTTCGGCTGGTCCACCGCAGAGACCACTTTTTCTGTTGCATCATACTGCATGGTTTTCCTTTGTCCCATGCAGACCTATGTCACTCTCTGTAATCTATACTGCATAATTACCTGTCTTAGGAAGAAGCAGTATTTTTCTGTTAATATATTCTGCATATTTATTTTGTCCAGAGAAGACAATGCACTGTCTGCATTAACCAGTTCTGCATACTATATTTTCCATGTATGATGGAGGCCCATACTATATTTTCCATGCATGATGGTAATTTATATTACTCTGCATTTGTTCTCCTAACTTGTACTGAGAACCTATTTAGTTTTGCATGTTTTGTGCTACTCACTGACAAAGACATCCAGCACATCGAAGTCTCATTGCTTTTCCTGTTTCCAGGCTAGTATGGAGCAGTCTCAATGTATTCACCACTACTGCACATATTCTATTGTCCAGCACAACGAATTCTCCATATGAGCTCAGTGTCATTGTATTCTTCTTTTCAGTACAGATGTCACTCTATTAATCCCTTCTGCACATTTTATTTCCATCACGTGTTTAGGGTATTGTCTGTGTTAACTGATTCTCAGTGTTTTCATCCATTAAGTCCACACGAGTCTCTCTGTATTAACTCATTGTTGCCTATTTTACACTATTCTCTGAAGAAGACCCTCTGTAGTAATTAACCCAATCTCTCTCAGAGTAAAGAGGCTTTGCTCCTGAGTATAAATTCACAAACCAAGCAGTAACACTGATCCAAGAAGATATTTACGTTTGTTTATTAAAGCAGTTACAATGATGAATTTCCCAATAATATTCAAATGTGCAATGGAAGAAGATTCAATATGCCTTTACCCCATCATTACAAAAATCACCCAACCCCACACTAGAAGGCTAGACAAAACGAGTTTCTGGCAGGGCGCAGAGACACTCCAAGTACAGTACAGTATATCATAATTAGACAGTTGAACAGGAGGACACACCGACAGACAATAAAAACTCATCGGCATGAGCCTGAGGGACACAGCCATGTAGGAAGAAGCTCTAGCACTAAAGGTGGCTGGGGGCACTTTGGCAAGAGGTGCTGTTACCACAAATGGGGATGACTTTCCAAAGGAAGTGGAGACCCCAATTGTGTGAGAGCAGCTTGGATGCTGTGGCAGAAAGAAGAGGGACAGAACACAATGACCAATTTTCTTATATAACTTACAAAAAAGTAAGAAATCTACTCAAGTTTAGGATGATATAAGTCACCAGCCAATGTGTTCTAGGCTATAACAGCTTCAGTCACCTCCCTCCCCTCCTTCCACATTTGAAAAAATCAATTAGAGTGTTTTTGCATAACTGTTGGCAGCTCAATGCCCTCTTTGTTTGATCTCAGGCATCTTTTGCTCTCACAGTGCTTCAGTCCAAGCTTACAATTCAGTGAGGATCTGTGCGGCCAGTGCAGACATAATTAAGGAAGGAGATGACAGACTGAAGCATAAGTAAACTTAGGATGGGCTGCACCCTGGTCTGACTGGATTGGTAGGGCAGTGCTCAAACTCTGTATATACAGAGATTAATCTTCTTTGACGGCACAGAACTAAAGGCTGCATGTCAGAAAGAGGAAATGAGCAGAAACCACCAGGCAGGGAGTTAATTCTGATACAAGCCCAGTTATGTGCCTCAGAGAGAATCAGCTCTGCTGTCTAAAATAAGAAAGGTGGGTTGGTGGCTTATGCTTAATTTTCATAAGAGCCACAGAAATTTTTACTCTGCATGCAAGTCTTAGAATAACACACACATGGTTGTGACCCAGAGTTGTGGTACACAAATGTATAGGGCTTGGGGATGTGCAGAGTCTTGTGAGTTGGTATAGTAAAGACACTGCTCAGCCGTGTCCAGTTTCACTCTAGGGAATTTGTGAGAAGGAAGCAATCTTCCCATCAAAATTTACATCACTTAATTTGGGAGGGATGATGAGGCGGAAAAAATACTCCGAGGCCTGGAACTGTGGGGGACGTGGGAAACGGTGGCTTTTTTTTTCTTTCTTATTTTGTACATTCTAGATCATGCAGTAGCACCATAAATCATGAGGTCACTTGATTCCCAAACTTTCTTTTATTTTCTTTTTCTTCCACAGTATTGTCCTTGAGGACAGCCTGCACCTCCTGTAAAACGGGATACAGTAAACAGCATTAGAATCAAAACATCTGTGCCAGCGGGGAAGGAAAATTAACAGCAAATGTTACATTTATCAAGTAGCAAATTTATAGTTCGTATTACAGATTTTAAAAAATCATATTAAATTTTCTTTCTCTGCCCTATACTTAAGCTCATCTAACAAATCTGATCTTTAGAAGCTCAAAGCATGTAACTCGCTCTGAAGCTGGTTTCTCAGAGGGCAGCAGTGGCTGCTGGCTTTTGTTCTAATGAAGCTTCTCAACACAAGCTAACTCTGCCATCTAATTGAAACCTTTCCTTTATTAGGCTTCTTGTTTTTCTACTTCTGAAATTGGTATGTGGGTTTAAAAATAGCCTGCAGTATCTTGGCTTAAGCAAGATGATGGTTCTTGAAGTTTAATTTTAGCTCACTGATTTGTTCTTCTGTCTTTCTACTATTCGTGCAAGGGGGTTTGGAGAGAAAGATGATTCTTTTTAAATACTTTATCACAGTAGTGCCCATTTTTCAGTATACTGACACAAGTGAACAGATGTGACATCCTGATTTATCAGCAGCTACAATGACATTAATTTGCTTCTGGCTAACGTTTAAAAGAAAATTCAGCATTCTATTTAATCATTAGTTTCATGAAACTGCAAATTTTATTTCAGCATTACTAAGCAATCCCTGAAATATCGAGGTATCTCTATCACCAATTCACAAAATCCTTCATATATTGTTAAAAGTGGGAGCACTCATGATATCAAGATGCCTTATTAGGAAAGCAAGCAAAAATATAAAATAGGCAAATGTCTGATCACACAAAAATAGGGAAATCTGCCACCTAATTAAATGGGTCAGATAAAAGTCCGAGGTAGTCACTTTTAAAAGTGTGGCAGGAGTGAAATTCTCTATTTGCTGTTATGTCGCTTGACACAAGCGAGACTCTATAGTTGCTGTCATGTTGTTTGACACCTATGTTTTAAACTGAACAGTTTAGTATAGAAATGAAGGAACAAGAAGCCTATTTAAAAACTAATTCTATTTGCAAGGCTGAATCTGCCTTATTGTGAGCTTGTTGGGAAAAAGCCAGCAAATGCTATGGAAGTCCAGAAGTTGAGTTTGGGACCTCTGATAAACTGAACTTAATGGACTTACAAAACACAAAACCTGGTGTTACTTTTAGTATATGCATGTCTTACCTCTGTATCCTCCTAGCATGGCCAAAGCCTTATATTGCTTTGAGGGTTTTGCTGTAAAATAAAAAATTAAAAAGAATATGTATATTATATGAAAAGCTGAAAGCTTTGGCTCTGGGATTTAATTGTTTTGCATTTTTGACCTTGTGTGTATGCTTTCTATAGCTCTTATGACAGACACCTCTTTATTCTACTAGTCTGCCCTTGTCCTGCATCCCCTGAGAATGGAAGGTCAAGTCATACCAAATCCATCTAGTATTTACATTCAGTTGCATTTACCTTTTGAATAATTTTATTTATGAAGTAAATGCTAAACTTGTGGCATTTGGATGTGGATCTGACAGTATTCAATGCCAAAAACATGCAACAATAAAAAAGAATAGGAATAAATACTCTATGTAACCATAGCCAATAGTATTACAAGTTTCCTTCCATGTCATAAACCTATTTGAAAATATAGACAATGTCTGAACAAAACATTTGAAACACATCTTTGATTGCTTAGAGAATTCCACAATCTACAGTATTATAGCTGCAGATAGGGGCAAGGGAAAGAAATGCAATACAGCACACACATAACCAGTGATATAGGAATAGTGTTTCATTTGAAGGTACTACTCAAGTTTTCACGTCAAGTGGAGTCACATTGACAGTTTTCCAAACTGGAGTTTATATTTATATTTTACTTCAAACATTAACTACAAAATGTACTTTTGTAGCATATACAAAATGGACATGTCAGTGCAAATTTGGGAGTTCTGCTTCTCTCCTTCTCCTAAAGCTGGGGAACCAACACTAACAACAAAAATATTCTTTTTTATATTTAGATATTCATCATTTTGTAAACATACAGTGCTGAAATCCAGTATTTAAAATACAGAGCTGAAGTCCAGTATTTAAAAAAGTGTTTATTTCCTAAGGAAATCTATGATTAAAATACTATTTTAGGCTTGCTTCTTTTTCTATTTAGAATACACAATTGTCTCCACTAAATGAGTCAATAACAGACAAGAAAACAGATTTATCCTCACCTAGTTGCTGGCCAAGTTGTCCTGGAATGTAGCCATATCCTGAAAAGAAAAGAAAAAATTTAATTTTCTTGATATAATGAAAAATCTAATTGCAATATGGAGGCAGGGGTATAATGTGTAATGATGAGGACAAAAGGTTTCTATTTCCTGCCAGTGTTCCCTGTCTCATTAAGTTTTCACTTTGCCATCAGTGGATGTATGGTGGTGATACACCAAAAACAACCTTTATTACCCTTTCCAGCAGTAACATAGACAACTCAGTGTAACATTAGAGAAATCTGTTGCAAATTCCAGTTTACTGTACCCCTGCATTTCATCCCCTTTGTAGTTAAATTTGCAGCAGAGAAAGTGCATTGCCTTACCAACTGAGTAAACCATCAACTGCAATACTACAAAGGAATGACTTAAGTCTTATGTGCAAGTCCATAATGAAAACAGAAGCAGGAATGGTAATGTTTTTATAAATTTGACTTAAAGGCAAAATTAAGCCTACTTTACCCATAAAATACAATTTATAGATGTATTTTCAAGTAAAGAAATTGTGCTTGTAGGTACATTTTACACAGGTTCTTAAGCTATAGGACATAAATGGTGACTATGAGGAAGCATAAAAAAGTTAGTTCCTCAAGCCTTTGTTTGACTAAGTAATCCATTATATTTACATACACAGCCTGGTGGAATAAATCTGTGAATAATGATCTACAGTAAAGTATGAATCCAAGATGCAAGCAGGCCACTTCTACATTAAGAAAACTGTTTTTATTCATACAAAAAGTCTATATTCTTCATAATATAAAGTTCTAATTACCCTTTAGGGACACATAAAGTACATCTATCTATCTATCTATCTATCTATCTATCTATCTATCTATCTATCTATCTATCTATCTATCTATCTATCTATCTATCTATCGTTTTGAACAGACATATCTTCACACACTTGATTTGTCTTATAGGTATCTTCTCCATCTAGTGACTATAAAAATGGTTTTATTTCAGGTGTCTACCTGTTGAAGCTCATCGAGAGAATGCCAAGAGTGTGCAAAGCAGTAATCAGAGCAAAGGGTGGCTATTTTGAAGAAACTAGAATATAAAACATGTTTTCAGTTATTTCACCTTTTTTTGTTAAGTACATACCTCCACATACCTCCATATATATATATATATATATACAGGACTATTCAAAATAAAGAGCAGATTTCAAAAATTTATTTCAAACAAACTATATAAGACAGAAAGATATTCCGCACATCACTGGGTAGAGGAAAGTTCAAAGTTTAAAAATTCAACTTCAAGAAGATTCACATTAGTTCATTTTCATGCAAGATGGTGCCCCGCCTGATTTCCACTTGGAGGTCTGGTGTTACCTGAACGACACCATTCCAAGACGACACATTGGAAGAGGTGGACAACAAGATCATACTCATTGTCTATGGCCTCCCAGGTGTCCAGACCTTAACCTCTGCGATTTTTATCTAATGGGGTACATTAAAAAAAAAAGTGTTTTGTTCCACCTATGCCCGGTAATCTTCAAGATTTGTGACATTGAATTGAGGAAGCTGTGAATTCAGAAACTAGGGGCCAGATGACTCGTGTGTGGCAAGAAATGGTCTACTGTTTTGATGTTTGTTGTGGTACAACCTCAAGGACCATAGGACCAAACTTTGAACTTTCCTCTATCCAGTGATGTGCAGAATGTGTTTTTTGTCTTTTACAGTTTGTTTGAAATACATTTTTGAAATCTGCCCTTTCATTTTGAATAGCCCTATATGTATGTATAGGGCTACAAAATAGTAAAAAATAATGTTACCTTCCATTTCAGACAATATCACAGCACCAAGATACACACAAAAAGATAACAATTTTTGGCAAATATTTCCTGTTAGAGAAGGAAAGCTCTAGTGCTGACTACAGAATCTCTTCCCCACATTTCACAACAATGCACTTCCACAATACTAAAGATATAGTGTTGTAATTATGTTAACAGCAAGGATGTTTTGGAAAAAACAGTTTCTGATTAACATTTAACGACCTGTACTCTTTACCCTTTAAAATAAAATAATGCTAAAAGTTAAATAATTTCCCATCTTCATCTGTCATTGAACTGTGGGTAAAACAAACTTCAGGGTGACAGGGTGCTTACTTTACACTAGTGGGTCTCTAGATGTGAGAGTGACATCTAAACATCTTTGCAATAAGAATGAAGGAAAGCAAAAGTCTTCTCCAGACACACTTGAGATAATATTATCTGTAATTCAGAAGAAGTTACACTGCATACCTACTTCTTGAAAAAATCAGGAATTTTAAAATTTTAAAAGAATGAGACTCAAGAAGCAGGGATCCACAAAGCATCAGATATCTACAATCTGCAAACTACTATACTGCAGATCCCAGAAGCTAAATACTTAAACTCCCAAAGTGTTTCCTCCTGTAGCAGATGTTTGACATCTATGGCCCCTAAGTGTTGAAACATCTCTCTGGGTGTGTTATGACTCCCTTCCTGGTAGGGGAGTGGCAGGTGAAAGATCAGCAAATGCACAATTTCACTTCTTTTTGTCATTATTTCCAGCTATTTTAGCCCTTTTCCAGTATCCCTTGTACTTTGAAGAACATGCCACTGTGATTTTGGCTGAGCAATTTAATGTTATAAAGCTACTTTTTGAGTAAATCCTACCATAAGGCATATCAGAATAATAATATAATGCCAATTCCATGCACACATTAGAACTTAAACGATTTGTTAAGGGTTACACAGTTAAGCAGCAGTGTAATTTGAGTTCTTTCGATTTGTAGTCTAGACCGTTAGTAGCCATATTATATGCTTTAAATTCAAAGGGACTCTAGTTGACATACCTGGATACGCCTGAGGATAGCCACCATATGATGGTACACCACCTGGGAGGAAAGACAAAAAATCTTTAGATTTGTTGAAATCTGTCAAGTCATGTCATGCTGAATTATAAAACATTTCAACTCAACAGCAACAACAGGAAAGTGGAAATATTTTCTCTACATTAAGCCAGTGTTCATCTTTGAAGCAATGTGGGTTTTGTTTATATTATCTTCTTCTGTTTTAAAGCTGATAGAGAAAAAGTAATCTTCCTCACCTTGACCTGCCAAACTTCCATAACCTGAGATCATAAAAGAAAATAAAGATAATGAATGGATGCAGACATGTTTTAACACAAAACTTCAGAGGAACTTGAAACAAGAAACAATAGTGATTAGCAAAAGAATTGGTTTTGGACAGGCTTACTGCTAAAACCATTATACTCAGGAACCGAAAGGTTATTGCTTTGATTTTGGGTGACTGATTCTTGACTTATAAATCCATGTGGCTACTAGCAAGGAGTTGCAACCCTTACCTGGTTTGTATGCCTTGCTACCAAGTCCAGTTGGATATCTCACACCTGCAAAGAAAACAGCTGGTCAGATCAGCAAATAGGCAGTGGGATAAAGGCACTAACATCCAGAAGAATGTTAATTGACTTATACAGAAAGATTAGGTCTCACCACAGGATCAACAACAATTAGTACTGGAATCGGTAATGAAATAGCTTTAGTGGCACCTCTGTACTAATCACTCCAATATTGTACCTGTGCAAATTGACTTCAGATGATATTCTTCGTCACTCTTTATTCTGATACACCTGCTTATTCTAGTACAAAGTCTTGTTGGCTAGAGTCTGGCTTGATGGTATGGCATGAAGATCGTTAAAAACTCATTCAATACTCACTCACACAGAAACGCTCAATCATGCAATATAAAACCGTTTTAGAGTTGCCATTTAGCCAGACATACACAACGGAATATGAACTATGCTGTGAAAAAAAAAAATGCAGACAAGGTAAAACATACTACTTTAACACAGTCAGTTCCTGGGCTAGGATTTGCAGAATTAGTGCTACACACTCCATCATCATATTTTTGATCAATTAAATTTTATTGTATATATTGCCTTTACAATACTCTTACAGAACCCTAAAATAGAAGGAAAATAAACATTTCCAGTGTGTGTTTGTAGAAGTGTACAGACCATTTAAAGGAGATGTGAACCCACAGCCTTGATAAATGAAATCCTCCCTCTTAGCCACCATGTCACCATTCTTTTTCAGAACCAGATTTATAAGTTTCAACAGAAACATTTAGCTAAATTACTATAGATGTGAGCCAGACGCCCCATATAGCAGAGCACTGAGCAGCTCCTGCTTTGTAGTGTAATTATTGCAGCAAAATAATTCTACAGGATTTGTTGCCAAGAAAAGATTTGCAGCACAGATGGCTACACACTATAAATATAGGCTGATATGTCACTAGACTGACCAGATTCTAAAACATAGATTTTCATTAGAAGGTCTCTAAAGAACTCTTTCAGAGCAATAAAAACAGTGGAGTCCAGTTCTATGTGAGAAACCACATTCAATTAATTGCCCAAGATTTTATGTTATTAACATGAGGATCAAAACCTTGTAATTTGTAACTATATTTATCTTATAAATATTTGCCCATACAAAAGTCTGAAACTGAAACTGTTAGTCTGTTATAGCCTGTATGTCTGTAATTTGTTCTAAGGGTCATGGCCTGCCACATTTTCAAACAATACTTAAGTACCATCTGAGAGCTGCTTGTTGTGTTATTTATTTTTGTTTAGCATTATAGCTGTTTCTACTTCTGTAGAACCATCCTAATAAGTGATCAATTTCCATTGACATCACAGTTAGATTGGCCACCTTGTGTATGACTTCTGTACGTTCATGTCAACCTTCCTAAAAGTTTAAATTCTCCAGCTGAACCACCAGCATCAAGATCTTATACCATGCACTTGGTGAAAAGATAGGAAACAGGAAATTCAAATATTGCGGTTTATAGAGTGTCCTACCTGTTCCTGGCTGTGCTCCTATGCCAATTACACCTTTAGAGAGAACACAGGAAAGTGAAGTAAGGATGAGGCTTCATTACAAAGAATGTTCCATCCCATCCAAGGCAAGAGCCTCATTCCTTTCGACCTCCATAGGGTGACCTACCTGTTCCAGGCTGTGCTCCAACCCCCACGACACCTGCAGAGTTCAAGAAAGAAAGTGAAATAAAAGATCAACTACCTTATACTGCTCTGAATTGCTTTGACCTACCTGAAACCTCTATGGTGTGCTTCAGGCCATTACAGTTAATCATTTTATATCAGGTCACCGTGGGACTCTTATAAACATGCAGCAAATACAAGAGTGGTGATGGGTATTCTTGTCCACATGCTTCTGTTACATACCTTGTCCAAGTTGCTGGCCATATGGATAGGTACCTATACAAAACATAAGAAAGGCAGGGGTGTATAATTCATATACCTTGTCACACTCTAGAAAAATCACATAGCAAAAAATGGTGCCGAATGGTGTAACTGGGAAAGGAGGGTAGCAGTCAATGTTTGCACCAAGTGAAGCACATCATCAGCACAGGCTCTGATTTAGTAATTTCCATGAAACAAAGATACTCCAGAAAAATAACTTTGTGGGACTTATCTGGTTTAAAAAAAAGAAGGAGATATGTATTAAAGAATTGTGAAAGTGCTATGCTTGTTTTGAGAAATCATTATACCCAATTCATTATACCAAATTCAAGGTACTTGTAAGCAAAGGAATATAAACAGAAGTCTATGGGAGCCTCTAACTGTATTCTGTAGATTTCTTGAGCATTAGCATTAGGTATTTTAATTCTGTGAGGCTAATCACCTTCTTCTTAATATTGTGGCCTTCAGGGAATTTATCCTCTAAGCCACAGTCATATACTGTACCTCTCTTTGATTACTGTTTGGACTAATAACCTTAGCAAGGAATGCTAGCTCTGGCCTTTAATGCGTTAGGTAAAACTCTAGACACTGTTTGGTTGTACTGTACATGGAGCAATCAAATATAAATGGTGTAGGAATGCCAAGCTTGTACCAGGATGTGCCTCTCTGCCACTACTAATAACGTAACTGTTCCCTTTCCAACCTTATGCTGACTTCAGACATCTCTGCCTGTTTTACCCACCAACCACCTATCATCACAACCTATCTTTTCGTTATTTGTTTTAGATCTGCTACTGATATGTTTATGACTTTTAGAGACCTGTTCATGAATATATTTTTGTTTATATGGGAGATTAATGGTATGTGGGCTATATACAGTAAGCAGAGACTGAAACAAGCCCATCCTAACAGTGTGAAGGCCAAACAACATGTTTGTGTCAATGTGTTCTAGAAACTCCTGGCCACTTAGATAGATGTCTGTGCAAAGTATGATGTGGACAAAAACTTATAAAACCTCTTCATCATCTTGACTGACTGCTTCAGCTAAACAATAGATAGTGTGAGATTAATTTATGTTCAGCATTTTTTGACCACATAACAACCAGTTTGATTAAACTAGTTTGAAAATGTTATGTTATTGTTTTGTTGACCTTTTAATGCTAAATTTAATTGAATGGATACCTGCTTGCTTCTGAGCTTTAGCTGAAGCCACACCTGAAAAGAAACAAAATGAACAGATTGAAACTGAATGCAGAAGAAGAAAAAGGCACTGAGGCTTTAGGACAGTCTAGCTACAAGCTTTAGAAGCCTTGCATTCTCAGTCCCTCCCAATGGAAGACTGGAATTGCTCACATAAAATTTACCACAATAAAGAAAGGAAGCCATACATAATTCATACACACATTCATTGTGTAAGCTACTTATCCAGTTCAGGTTTATGGGGTGTGCATTTTGTACAGTGGTCACAAATGTAAATATATCCTTGTATGCAGAAAGGAAGTATTCTACAATTATTGGGATTCTTTGTATGATACTCTTTGTCTTGCATTTACACACTTCAAAACCAGAGCGTGCACTCAGGTCCCACCCATGCACTCAGGTCCCACCCATCCTTTAAAGTAAGCCTTTCAGACAGCTGAGAGATAAACACCCTTAAATCACATGAATGCTAGGTTTTAACTGTAAGGGATGGGTGGCATGGTAACACAGTACTTAGGATTGCTGCCTAACTCTTCCAGAGTTCTGGTTTTTAATACTGGCTCTGGGAATGTCTTTGTGTAGTCTCTATGTTCTCATTTTGTCAGCGTGGGCTTTTCCTCTGGGTGTTTCACTTTTCTTCCCACATTGCAAAGATGTACAAAATAGGTTGGGTGGTAATTTTAAATTGGCTGAGGTTAGGATATATGTTTGAGAGAACCACATTTAGGGCTTGTTCTTGTCTTTGCACTTAAATATCTGCAGGCCCCTCACAACCCTGTTTTGGGTTAAGTTGATTCAAGTAATGAGTAGATAAAACTGCAAGGAATATAATGTCAATTTCACTTTGTAAAAGGCACAAACAACATGGGCCTTTTTATGAGTACACTTACACAGTCTTTTACTGTACACAGCCACAGACACTCTCTATGGGTCTCCTAAAACACAGCAATTCAGTGAATATCAATGTATTATGTGAACTGCTAGATAATGAGATTATATAGCACATTTCCAGCAAGTACTACAAGAGCATTACAGTAATACAATACAAAGTCATAAAAATAATGGTATTGATGGTCATGCAAGGACATAGTTGGTAAATGGATGGGACAGGGCAGAAATACAGATTACTAACTAGCAATCATCAAGCATATTTAAAGGCAAGTATAGTTTGATAGACTTTGTCCTGGAATTAGACACTCTGTGGGTATGAGAATAAAAGAAAGACTTTGCAGGACTCATGTAAATCCACGGAAACTCCTTTAATCTGGTAGGTGGCATCAAGGATACCTTATAAATATAGCACCTTGTTGTAGTGTATAGAAAGCAGTTAGTTGAGAAACTGCCATACAGGTCAGGCATTCTCACTGGTCTCAGGAGCTGTCAGGAGCTGTCAGGTGGTACTATGGCCTGGTAAGCTGAAATTGTACATTCTCTGGAAATTCATGTTGGATGAAGTTTAAAGGATGTTCCTTGCTAGAGAACACCTGAATCTAGACTTAAGTGGTGGGGTGGGTGGTACTTAAATTTACAGAGAGGAACAGAAGCCAAGGAGGTGAATGGGACACCCTTTGTTTGTTACTGTGAGGTGGAAAAAAATGGGGGAGCAATCTTACCTTAAAGGTAACTTTGTGTTCTCCCTTACTTTGTTCTCTACTGGCAGCAATGAGTTCAAGCCAGGAACCAATCCTGTCCTAGACACCAGTACATCACATGACACTCTCACTCATGTGGCCATACTCACTCATAGAAAAATTAGACTCTCCAAAAAAAATAGAGAACCTAAGGAAAAATACACACAGACACAAGGAGAACCTGCCAGCTCTGGACTTGTAAGGCAGTTGAGCAAACTGCTGTTCACCATGTAAGTTTAATTATTCACAAAATGTGAATAATCAACTATAAGAGTTAATGGTTAGACATGCCAACATGCTTGAGGGAAGTGGAGTAGACATCATGAACTGGGCATATGAATGCTACCATTTCCATTGTTATCTTATAGGTTTACTGCATTTGCCTGTACTGTAGTACTCAGCCAACTACAGGTATTTGGATGCACCTGAAAGGTTATACAGTACTGCTCAAATAGTGAAACCATGCTTCATTCTACCTTTGTCCTGGACTGGCCTTGGTTTGAAATTACAGAGTAAGTAAATATAAACAATGAAAGTTCTGACAGAACATTAAGAAATCACAGAGAACAAAAACTGCTTGAGGTATGACTGGAATCCCTGAATCTCAAATAATGTTATTCACAAGCTTTCAGTACACAGGTTTACAGATATCCATTGAAATGCTTAGGTGTCCCAAAAAGCAAACAAAACATCAGAGCATGCAGATGGTGATTGAGAGGGCAAAGCTGTGAATAAAAACATAAATGCTTACCTGCCACTGGCTGACCTGTACCACCTGCAAGATAAAAACACAAAGATCTTACTCCTAGGTTTTTAATTTTATTCAACTTGATTTGATTCAAAACTACTAATTAGGAGTCATACAGACATACACAAATGACACAAAATTAATATTTAGAGAACATTGAGAAAGGATACCAGTATGACATCGAACAGTTAGGCAAATATAGGCTCTCCAATTGATTCCTTCCTTTCTATTTTTTTCTAAAATTGCCTGTCATGTTGTGACAGCGAGCTTTGACACCAGCTGAATGAATGATTACATTCTGGCCTTCAGCTCTTGGGCTTGAACAGTCACACTGAACATCACATAGCTGAAGGATGTAAGAAGACAAGATTGTATTTCTACCTGAGGTACTAAGCTATACCTTTCATGATGGGGAAGTTTGAATCACAAAGTACAATACATTAGTCATGACTGGGTTAAATATTCTTTAGAGCGAATAAGCCTGGCTTTATGCAAACATACTATTTCCATGCTACTCCACAGGGTGGTAGGGTGTGTTCATGGTGCAACATTGCAGAACAAAGGCCTTGTCTTTTGAAAACACTCAGTTTCCACTGGTTTCCTTTAACAAACATTGTTTTAAGATTGAGTGGCTCACATTTCTAGCTAGGCCACTTGTTGAAGACACATGTATAGCCAATTATATGTTTTTCTTTTTGCCAAATATTAGCCTGCTTATATATGTGTGTGAATAACATTCATTGCATCTTCACATTCTACACTAGCGTAGTGAAATTTTGCAAGAAGGATTAGTATCAGGAGAAGTTCAGTGGTACAATGGTTATTGCTGGCTTCACACTTCTCTAGGGACTTGGGTCCAGTTTCAAGCCCCATCACTGTATGCATGCTATTTGAAAATTCTTAATATTGATGTAGTGCTTCTTTTAGGAGTGTACTTTTTCTTAACCTTTCAAACAATTTACTCTAAATTAGCCTTGTATATGTGACTGTGGTGAGACTGCCATGTAAAAGGTCAGCATGACATTCGTACATTGTACTCATTAGTACTGTTATAGACTCCAGTGTCTCATGACCCTAGAATGAAAAAGGCAGGGAGAAGGGATCATTTCTGGGTGCCTTTCTCAGAGCTGCCTTTGTATGATCCATTTGACTTAGTTTCAAAATAGATTGAATTAAATTTCAATTGTTGAATACTTTGTTTTTTACTTTGTCATTTTCTAAAGGGCTTTGGTATAGTATGTTTACCAGGAAACTGCCTCATAGCTCTGGGAACCTAGGTTCAATACCCAACCTGGTAAATGTCTATATAAAGTAATCACATTCTTCACAAATCTGTGTGAGTATTCCCTGTCTATTGTGGTTTCCAGGATTTTCTCCTTCTGAGTTTCTCAATTGTCTGTGTTTTTCTAATGAAGGTGAGCAAAATCTAACTGTGGTGGCTTGGGTGGTGCTTGGGAAGGATGCCAGTTCTAAATATTACCCAAGAAGATATTTAGGTATAGAAAGCCAGTTACAGATGACTGAGCAGCACCGGGCATGCTGAGCCTGGCATAATAAATAAAATGATATGTTTCACAGTTGAGAATGACTGTATCTGAGTATCATGACTTGGGTGCCATTCTATAAATAAGTCTAAGATGATGGAGTCAATATAGAATCTTTAAATAGCACAAATGTAGAGTTAGTAGTATTTTAAAACCAAGTTAGATGTGGTGATGCAGTAGTTAGTGCTTTGATTTGGAGAATTTATTTTTCCTCAGGCATTCTAATGTACAAAATGATGGCATTTTGGTACAATGTGGGGAGCTGCAGTCTTATCAATCCTCATTTCCTCTCACATCCAAAAAGACGTATGTGTTAACTTAATGATTGATTCTAAATTGTTGTGAAGTATCCAAATGTGTAAATGGGTCTTATGATGGACTAACAGATTTCTCAGGACTAGTTCCAGTCTAATCTATGCATGATACTGCTAGGATAGGCTCCAGCAACCCACCGCTATGACCTGAATTAAGTGGGTGTAAGAATCTTATGTTATTTCAAAGATATTAATACCAAAGTAACTGGTAACTCTACACTGGACCTGTAGGAGTGAATGTAAATCAATGTGCTTTTTGATCAATCAGAGCGCTCTTCAGGGTTGCTTCTAGTCTTTCATGCAGTGTTGAAAGGATAGCCCCTGTATTTAGAAAATGAGTTCTGAAAATGGATATCTGCAGGTAGATGATTGACCACTAAGCTATTGTGGGTTTTAAAATGTTGCTTCTTGTATAATAAATACCAACTGAGCATGGGGATGTGAGACAGAATGCATACACCTTTATTTATACTTTTTAATTTTAGATTTTTTATAATAACCAATATTTTGCAATTTGTCTGATTGTATTAATGTTACAGAAACAACCATTGGAGAATTAACATTTCCAGCCTATTTTGGAGCAGCTGACCAGCCAGCTGAACGTAAATATGTCTACCAAACATGTTAGGTCGGCAGAAGTGCACATTACTAGCCTTCTACTGAAAACCAGTTGATTATTGTACAAAAATGATGTGAGGAAAAAAAATTATAAGGACTGTGATAAAAAAGCTATTTAAATCTCAGAGACGAAGAAAAAGGAGTTTCCTCTCACCAACCAACATGGACCTAAACACTAAATGGTAGTTTCTTTCAGATTTGCCCTGCACCTCAACAGCCTTTAGATTTTTTTATGATCCCACTCCCAAAAAGGTCAGGGTGTACATTCCCTTAAGGCCCCTGCACAATTTACATGTTCGGAAAACTGCTGGGAAATGGCCGTGTCATAGTAGTGACAGTGAGATTCAAAGCAAGCGAGAACTATGAATCAGTAATCTGCCCACAGCATTTATTCATTCACTTCTCTCTCTGACTTCCTGTAACTCAACTGTTTTTAACCTTAACCTTTTTCCTACCACAACTCTGCTTTGACACATACGTCAACATATGTTGCCACCCTAGCACCATCTGGCTATTTTTGCTTTTAATGTGTGGTTCTGACTTTTCAACTCTATCAACATGTGATTATATTGACTGATCAAATGAAGATACCAGGCCGATGGATGAGAGCTTATTAGTTAAAATGTTTGTCTGTGACTCTCTGAGAATAAGACAAGCTTAGAAAAAAGGATGGTACTCTCCTTTATCTATATGCTTAAAAGTAGTTTTTTCAAAAGTACACGAGAATAAAAAGAATTAAACAGCTATGGAATACCGAGCTGCCTGAGCTGGGCTAATGAGGAACTTTACTGCCATCTTGTGGCAGAATATGACTGGGTGCAGTTGCACAGTTTGCAGTTAAACGGGTACTGAAACATAACAGACAAGTGCAGGTAAGACAATAATATCAATGTCTAACACTGACAAGTTACAACACACAAACAGAGGAAACGCATGTTTCTTTGGTCAGTGACACTTGACAACACAACATAAAGAAGCAGACAGGGGAGCTACATGCTAAGGTACAAGATTCTAGATAGATTTAGCAGAAATGAACAGTGAACCATAACACCACCAGAAATAATAAAAGTAACATCTGGAAAACACAGACTCTCTGGCTGGCCATTGGACAGGACTGGGTGTTTCATGGGTTTGGCTGCTCACATGGCCTCTACTTGCTCCAGTGGGGCCAAATTCTTAAGGCACTGAAATATAAACTGCACAAGATGCTGGCATAATCTGAGTGGCCCTGAGCAAGTTCCTTAATCTATCTATGTGGTGACTATAAAAAATGTAATTGTACCAAAACACCATGGGATGGTGTGCACTATATAAGGTTCTATAAAAAATAAGGTTTATAGAACAAAAATATTGAAGAAACAAAACCCTAATCACACATATTGCAGCAAATTTCTTTCTATTTTCCTTCCACTTTAAATATATTTACATCAAAAGTTCATTACTGGCAAATTCATGGAAGAGTAAATCTCGTCTAATGAAACATGATCACAACCAAGGGTAGTTCTCAGAACATGACTTCCAGGCAGTGTTAGGTTTACTGTACAACTGAAAAGGTCCACCACATCAAGTTACTTGCTCAGACTTTCTGCCTAGTGAGCAGCCAACCCAGGGAAGAGACACTGAGGACAGGTGGAGCAAAAGACACTTACCAACACCAGTATGACCAATCACTGTCCCTTAAAACAAAACATGACACAAGTCATGTTTGAACTTTAGAAGGAAGAAAACTGAAAACCACTAAGTAATATAAAGCTATACAAAAATCATCCGGCAGCCCTACTGCAGTGCTGGCTTTGATATTGGTTTATTTGTTGTGATCAGAATTTATAGTAAGTGTGATGGTCATAGAAAGGGGCATATAATGAAATGGCACCATAGACAGCACCCCCTGTTTAACTAAGGCAGGAGTTTCTAATCTCAGCCCTGCAGGGACACTAAACCTTCCCACAGGAGGTACTGTTGAACCTCTAAGAGCAAGGCTGAGAAAACTTTGGGTAAATGACACCCTCAGAAAAACTAAATCTACAATATCTGTAATGCTTGACAAGGTGGGATGAACTGATGACAAATAACTTGTTTGACAGAGAGCAGGAACTGATGCTTAATGTGAATATTGGTTGGGGTAATAACCTACAACCACTTTTGGCTCTCTAGGACTGAGATTTGTGATCTCTGGAGTGTTACATCTGACACAGCATATCCAATGTATCTCAATCAATGGAGCAACATGTAACAGTGCATTGGACAATTACATCTACAGAAATGTCACCTTAGACACAGGCACCTCTCATTTTGAACATCAGTAACCATCCTTAAATCTTCATGTAGCGACTGCATCCTCGGACCCTACAGCAGTATCACAGAAAGTAGCACAGCAGTCACAAAAAGTGGCACATCAACAGGCTTTAAAAAACAGGGCAGATCTATGTCCATTATAGACTGAACTCGCTTGTACCACCAAGCAACTCATTCTAACTCCCTGTCACATGTAAATGTATGTTTCTTCATTTTTCTGGACAAACGACATAGCTTCACACAATATGAGGCTTGCCCAATTGACATCATGGGGTATCAGTGCACCACACAGCCCAGTAAAGCTTTTTTTTAGTTTAGCAGATGTGATCGGATACCTACAGTCTGGTCAGGATCAAGTAGCTAAATAGGTGACAATGAGGTTAGTTCCTACAGAGTCTTTAAGTGCTTGATAGGGGTATCTATTAGCTTGGAATATGGTGCATACATCTTTTTAAAGTTCTGTGTCAAAAAAAACTATACAGTTGCTCTGGCACGATTGGCTAAAGTCATTTTGCTTTGATACACTTAGACATTTCAAAAGGACCCCTGCCTTCAACATATAATAAGTGCTTGTTGTTTGAGCCAGGCTATGCCAGAGCTAAATAACTATGATAAGAGATTGTTCATGATCACTTGGTGTAAATTGCTGCCCATTATATGGAACTGCATGTTCCAGCTGGTGCCTTAGAAAAAAACACCTTGAATCTATGGTGTACTCATGTTGGATACTGTGCAGTTCTAATAACGAGTCAGCCACAACAGAGTCACCAAGAGCAATGCGCAGCCACTGCAGCCAGAGCCATTCCCCAGTCATGCTTCGACGGACCCCATCTCAGGACAAAACACCACTCCTCCATTTTTATTCTATACCTGGCATTTGTGTTCCTCCAGGTGTTACTGTTGGCCGCCTGGCTGTAAAATACATGGTGTGACAAGACATTAATTCGAGTCTTATATAAAATGTGTTTTCCTATATTTGATTAGGTGTCTTGAGTATACAAAACTGTCTGTGATTGGATAGTTCTGGCACATGCCTGTAAATGGGGGTGTTTCATAGTCGTATGTACAGTATACTGTATATCTGTGAATTTTGATATGTACCTGTACACTTGTGTTGGTATAGGTATATCCACTATTTTTTTTTTACTAAGTGTGCATCGGTTTGTATATATGAGTTTTTCATACATGTTAGTGTATGTAGATGTTCATCTGTGAGTATGTGTATGGTTCTATTTTCTGCTGTCTTTCTGTGCATCAATCTTTTTATAAATGCTAATGCACTGAATGTATCAGTATTTATGAACATGCTTACTGGTATTTGAAAATGCATGTCAATTTGTGGCAGGATGTGTACTAATTAGAAGCATGCACTTTTATAGTCTCTCAAGTTTCACTGTTTGTAGTGTGAACAAATAACCAACATCATCCACCTTTATTTTGTTATATCATTGTAAACTGATTCAGGATTGCGGTTGATGACCAGTGTGAGTTAGAGCTCAGGCATATAACCAACAATGGGAAAAAAAACTTTCAGAAGAAAGTGAAAAAGCCCTCCTCTTATATTAAGATGCTGAAAGGAAAAACTTTATGACAAGATCAAATCCTCTTAAGTGATGACCCATTTGAACCTTTTTGATTCAATGCACAAATCAAGACAACATAGCAAAATAGTCAAAGACAGACCACTGGGCATCTGTGGAGGTGCAGTAAATGGGTGCTTAATGGAAATGCCATCCATCCATCCATTATCCAACCCGCTATATCCTACTACAGGGTCATGGGGGTCTGCTGGAGCCAATCTCAGCCAACACAGGGCGCACACACACACACACACCAACCACACACTAGGGACAATTTAGAATTGTCAATGCACCTAAACTGCATGTCTTTGGACTGTGGGAGGAAACTGGAGTACTCGGAGGGCACCCACACAGACACGGGGAACCTGGAAACTCCACGCAGGGAGGAACCGGGAAGCAAACCCGGGTCTCCTAACTGCGAGGCAGCAACGCTACCCACTGCGCCACCATGCCGCCCTTAATGGAAATATTATCAATGAATGTAACCAATTGATGGTTTAATGCAGGGGTCCTCAATTACGGTCCTGGAGGGCCGCAGTGGCTGCAGGTTTTTGCTCCAACCCAATTGCTTAATATTTTGAACCCTTATTGCTTATTTTAGTCTTAAACAACCATATTCTTGGCTTTTAATTGCTCCTAATTAGCAATAACATGCAACTGACAAAAGAGACCGGCATTTCCCTATCTATCTTGTTACCATTTACACCTGTGTGCATTTATTATGCACTATTGGGTTTAATTAAATACTTAGAAGGAAAGTGAAGAGAAAAAAGTGAAGGACTGAGAATTACTCATTAATTTTAGGCTTCAATTCATTTGGATAACATCCTTAGAAAGGGGATGAAAATCTACGATATGAGAATTACATAACATGGCAGTGTTAAAGCACTAACAAGCCACGAAATTAAATTATTGGCAAGAATTGCTTTCTAATTAAGCCACCAGATTAGAACAAAAACCTGCTGCCACTGCGGCCCTCCAGGACTGTGACTGAGGACCCCTGGTTTAATGTCTTGATGTGGAATCAGAGCAATTCCAGCATCTATCACAGAGTGATGTTAAATATTCTGTGACTGAGCAATTAAAAAAAGCTCTTTTACAGGAAGCAATGAATGCATTTACAGTGTGATGGGGCCAGTCCTACAGGTTATGACTCAGAAAAGCTGATTTTAGACCAATAATCTAAATCATACCCACACTAATCACCTTCAGAACTTAGGCTCCAAACACTTTTATTTTAGTGATAACAGTGAAACTTCCTTTTTAATATTTTATTTGTTGATCCCTTTGGTTTGTGTGACTGTTGTTTCATATGTGGTATACATTAAAAGACTGTGTGTAAGCATACAAATAAAAAGGCCCATTTTGTTTGTGTCTTTTTCAAAGTGAAATTGACATTTTATTCATTGCAGTTTAAACTGCTCATTATTTGCATCTACTTAACCCAATACAGGGTTGTGAGGGGCCTATAGATATTTAAGTACAAAGGCAAGAACAAATCCTAAATGTAATCCTCCTAAACATATATCCTCTCCTCTGCCTATTTAGATTTACCCCTCAACTTAGTCTTTGCAATGTGGGAAGAAAAACGAAACACCCAGAGGAGAAACCCATGCTGACAAGATGAGAACATCCATCCACCCATTTTCCAACCCACTGAATCCAAACACAGGATCACAGGGGTCTGCTGGAGCCAATCGCAGCCAACACAGGGCACAAGGTAGGAACCAATCCTGGGCAGGGTGCCAACCCACCGCAGGACACACACACAAACACACCCAGGCCAATTTAGAATCGCCAATCCACCTAACTTGCATGTCTTTGGATTGTGGGAGGAAACTCATGCAGACACAGGTAAAACATGCAAACTCCACGCAGGGAGGACCCGGGAAGCGAACCCGAGTCTCCTAACTGCGAGGCAGCAGCGCTACCACTGCGCCACCCCCAGATGAGAACATGTTTAGTGTATACAGTCTCATTCGACAGTGAACAAATACTACAGCACGGGACTAATCTTAATCTGTACTACACTGTGAGAAGGATCATTGGAGCTTTTACGCTGCAGAGTATCAATCTGAGCTACATCAGAAATTACAGTGTAAATGCATTTCGTTAATTAACATGGGAGTTTAGCTTCTTTATGTATGTTTTACTCCAGCATTTGTTTTCCATTACTGGGTATACATTACCATATCGATCAGTACAGCTTTTTAAAATATTTCTTTAACTGTGTTTTCCCTTAGATGCTGATTTAGCTCAAACAATATAGTGTAAATGTGATTAATTTATCACAGTAGCAGTTTTGCTTCATCATGCATGTTTTACAGGTTCTTTTTCATCTGAAATTGCTGGTTATATGTTCACAGATCAAACACTACATTTTTAACAGAGTGTACAAATAACATGACCAAGACAGCCCTGTGTACTGTAGCTGTATGTATAACTCTATGCTTTATATATATTTAATGAATTACTTCTGTACAGCAAAATGTGTATATACTGGCTGTGCACAAATAATAAACATGAAAATAATTAAAATTTCTTAAATGCAAACATATACAATATGATACACATACATAAAGAGAAAGAAAAATCCAGACCAATATGCAGTAGTCTGAATACATGCATGTGCAAATATTGTATGTCGAATTTACCATTTGTGTGTGTGTTTCTAAGAATAAACATGCATGCATACATACTGTATCAAGGTAACTTTGTGCACAAGGCTGCTAATACTTTTCTGGTATATGACCATTGCTAATGCTGTACATGTAAATTGCACAGTATATGTCTATGAAAGTGCATTTATTTCTTACTGTATTTCTGTGTCTCTGCTAATAAAATGCACAGTGCTTATTATCCTTTGTAGCTGCATCTTGAATGCAGTTTTGTATCTACATTTCACACTCATATAAAAATGAGGCTCAGTGACTGTTCATGTATATTTACAGCTTTTAGACAACAGTTTGCTAAAGTAATTCATGTTTTCAACAACATTTTTTGTAAACTTTGGTGCTTTTCAGTTCTCTCTTTGAAATGCTGCTTAAACACATCAACATATTAGGAAGCAGATAAAGACCCTTAATGTTGCAAGTGTAATGAAACTCTCATTTTCATGTGAGTGCCTCCTATTTAGTTATCATGATATTCTAGCAAACAAAATAAAAAAGGAAATGAAATGCATTGTGTTACGAAGATACAACTAAACCCCACATACATAGGAAACTGAGACAAACGACTGCATGTTTAACACTACCCAGCAGGCCTGGTTAGTTAGAAACAGAATTCTTAGTTGATGAAAAATGACAAAGTTTACTTGTAACATTATCAAAAAAAATGAAATGCCCCTCTAAGTCTTTTTTCCAATTTCCTAGTGAATGCAGATTGAATTTTATGCTCAAGACTAACAAGGACCCATAGAACCCATTAAAAAGTAAAAGTAAGAAACATTCAGTACCTGGGACCTGGCCCACTCCAGTTGGGGTTCCTGGGGAGACAAACAAAGGAGAAGACCGTCTACTTTAGAACCAAAGTCACACATAATTTACATGTAGAAAAAAAGAGGTGGCCATTCTACTCTACAGAATATAAAGAAACTACACCATTAGAATGGCATATTATTTTATCTCTGTCTAGAGTTCAGATAAGGCATGCTAAACTGGTTTGTGAGTGTGGTGTTGCAATCCAGAGAGGATGACTCAGTGTTTCATATTGGGATCCTGTGTATAACAAAGTGATGATTTTAAGCATGCCGGAAATATATTTTAAGACTCTCATGGAGTACATCAGAGTCTTCATTAATTTAGAATCTAAACTAGACTGGCATGGTGTTCAAATCTAGACTGAGATACTCACCAAGTATTTTAAAACCAGTCTTGGGGTTTGTCGGAGTGTTCTTAACACAGAAGGCATTTCTTCTGTTGGACAGAAAAGTATAACCCAGTGGCTGATATATTAGACTTTAAACTCACAGTTTGACCCTGATCAAGTCATCTGTCCTTTCTATAACTGCAAAATATATAACTAAAATTGTGTTATTGTTCTGTATTTGTAAACTCTTGCAGGGTTACAAATGGCGTAATATTAAATAAAGGCTTTTGTCTTAAACAGGTTTACAATTGTGGAAAAATATTCTCTAATGATGAAAATATTTAAAGTAGTTTTTCAAGTAGAAGGCACAGCTGTTTTCCCACCTGCTCCTGTTACCACAGGAGTGCCTTGTCCTGGCACAACTCCTGTCCCAGGAAGTACACCTGCTCCAGGCACAATTCCTTTTCCAGGAACACCTGCTCCTGGCACAACTCCTGTCCCGGGAAGTACACCAGTTCCTGGTAGAATTCCTGTCACGGGAAGTAAACCTGCTCCTGGTACAGTTCCTTTTCCAGGAACACCTGTTCCTGTTCCAATGCCCGCTCCTGGCACAACACCTGTTCCTGCTCCAGGGATTAGGCCAGCTCCTGTAGGAATCAAAAGTCACGTTCTACATTAAGTTTATAATTTTTGAATCGATAATATAAACGTTACTTGACCTGTCCAAACATTCCTACCATTTTGTACACTCACACAAATAGCAGCTGCTCCCTACACCTTCACTCTAAGGCATACTCTAGTCAAATACTGTAGTTAAATATCTTATTAATCTAATGCTTCTCAGTTTAGAAATGGAAGATTCCTTTTGACTCAGTGAATAAGATATTAACCTATCCGTGTTCTAAAGATATACAAAATAATATATATATATATATATTTATACGAGAGAAAAAGTTTCTGCCTTTTTTTTAATTCTATTTATTAAGAACTTAAAGAGCAAATTCCATCACTTTTTTATATAGCCACCTTCGTTTGCAATGCAATTTTTCCATTGTCATACCAACATTTTAATGCCCAATTACTACTTCTCTTGCCTTCACCATTTCCAACAGAAATATAAAAGTATGGAAAGTTTTCAAACATCCCTGGAATATATATATATATATATATACACACACATATATAGTCATGTGGTATAAATAAGGTTCATTATACTGTATATAGTGTATATATTAATGATTTGTGTATTCTCAGAAAACAAAGGAATAAGGGTTTCATACCATATTTAGGAGGCTTGGCACCAATCTGAGGAATTCCTGAGAAAAAAAAAAAAAACGAAATGATTTTAGCTCAAATCAACACTTGGAACACTCTGGACTATGGTATCTTATGTGAAGTCCCTTTGAGTCAAATTAAACAAACAAGTCAGCCAGGATGTCACATATTGCCTTATCTGCTAAAAAATATTTTCTAATAATTTAAAATTTCATTATACTGGTGTGTTTATCTAGATAATAATTCCAAAAGAAATAGGGATGAAAATTTTCCCTAAGCAGAAAAGACATTTTTTATAATGCTTTATTGTTTGGATTTAGCTATTCAAGCAGTTTAAGTGAATCACTTCATTCAAGTTTGCATTACAGAAAAGAGCAGGATATAAATTGGGAGACAAAAGCTGGTCTGACATGTCATTCTTAAGATGTTCAGACCTAAAGAAATCCCTGACAAACTTCTCCTAATAAACAGCCTGACCAACAAATATCAATAACACTCTTGACATATTGTTAATTAAGGATGCTACAAACTAAGTTCTTGTATCCCCAATTGTATTTACCTTCTCATTTACAAGACAAGACAGCCTTAAAAAGAGAACTCTAACGTGAAGATTTTGCAGAATCCCTTATTGATGTTTCCAGTAATTGTATTATATTTCCAACCAAAGGCATTAATGTCTATTGTACCAAGCATCCCTTGGTCAACAAAATCACAGTCTCTGTTGTTTCACAGCACCTAGGGATTGTGTTTAGCTTTCAGTCTGGTCAATATCTTTTGTCTTTGCAAATCTGGTTAAGTGCCCTCTGCAAGAGACATGTGTCCCATCCAGGGTTGGTTCTTGTCTTGACTTCAGAGCCCCATAGAATTTCACATTTTCTGTCTCTGCTTTTGTAGTGTTTCTTACTGTGTATCTTAATTATTTGAATACCTTGTCCAGGATAAACACCAGGGACACCTCCAGTTCCAGGGATGATGCCAGGAATGCCTCCAGTGCCAGGAAAGGTGCCAGGAATACCTCCAGTGCCAGGAATGCCTCCAGTGCCAGGAAAGGTACCAGGAATGCCCCCGGCACCAGGGTAGAGACCTGAAAATGATGAAAATGTGGAAATATTATCTGGAAATTACTATAATACATCTAATTTTTCTTTGTTTTGGTATTAAGTAGGGAGCTCGCCACTCAGAGACACTGCATCAGTCAGGCAATTGGACAGCAGCAAGGACACAAGAGGAAGCAACAAATGTCTGTTTTTGTAAACATAGACTGTCTTCAGTAGAGCTCTGAGGTGACCTTCCGTTAATACTCTTCCTTTATTTTGGCAGAATTGCCATAACACAGGAACCAACTTATATAGGATCCCAACTGACAGGGTACATCATAATTTCACAATGGGAAAGTTTGAAACTGCTCATTAACCTAACATGGACATCTTCAAAATATAAAGTATATTGTACAACAGACAATCAAGTACTTGTCAGCATGAGTGGCTGTATAGTAACTTAATGAGCTGTGGACAAAAACTGTCTGTGTTCATATTGTTGAGAGTGCTAATGAACCTCTATCATTATTCAGCATGGGGAGTAAGAAATGTAACTGTGCAGAATGTGTGAGGGCTTTAATAATACAGTTTGTTTTTCTAAGACACAATACTATGTTATCACTCTCTGCACAAGCATAATAACATAATATCCTCAAACCTTATTGTCTTCAGGTAAGGAAGACAGAAGTTACTAGTTTAGGGAAAGTAAGATGGAAGTTGTGAGGTAAGGCAGATATAGTAATTATAAGGGTGGAGTGTGCAACGTTATGCATGTTGATCATCATGTGCAGGTGAGAATTTCACTGTACTCTGTTCATGTGAAAATAATAATCCTTTAACCCTATTAAACTATGTGTTAACAGGCAGCAGTGCTAACCCCTTTATTGTCTTGGTGCATACTATTTTAGACTGATTATGTCACAAGTACTCCAAGCATTCCAATTTTGCACCATGATATATAAAGAGACAAGAAATAGTAAAACACATGCACTGCTCACCATATTTAGCAGCTTTTGCTGCTGCTTTAGCTTGCGCTGCTGCCGCAGCTGCAGCAGCTGCTTGAAGTCCAACACCTACAAACCAACAATACATTAGACCAGCAGGTGGCAGCGCAACACCAGTAATACAGTATATATGTATTTGCTGTTACTACTGACAAAGGGATAATGATACTTTCTAGATATTCAATAAGGTTACAAAACATGTTTCAGAGGGATCATAGAGCTCTATTGAAAAAAATTAAAGGTGATATCGCATTGCAAGATAAGCATATAAACATTAGCTTAAGCAAAAAAGTGGGCATACAAAACAAAGTTTATAGCATCTTTCAATATGAGCTAAACTCATAGCTGATCTCCTGTTTTCCACTGTTAGTGAACATGGAGACTGAAAGCTCATTTTCATTTTCATGCTCTGGTTGGGGCAGCTTCAGTCTAGTCATTAGCTGGTTCCTATTCTCATTACAGTACAAATATTTACATTTTTTTAAAACAGCTGGAGCTTTTGCAAGTCACAGACTGAATTACTGAATAGGACTGAACAAGCACTGCACAGCCTAAAAGCCTAGTTACAAGGCCACACTTCCTCCAGAAGAAAAAAGAGAAAGGAAAATAAAGTGGCATTCTAACTTCAATCAGCATGAAACAGTAAAGTTAAAAGAAAGATCAGAGAAGTCTAAAGTTTGTGACAATTCTTAATGATGTGACTGAAGAGCTGCATTTCATCCCTGTGTTTCTCCATATGTACCTAAATTAATTTTAATAGAGTAAAATAAAAATATTCTTCCCACCTGTAGCAGTGGGATACCCAGGTTTTCCTCCAGCTCCAAGCCCACCATAACCTGCACAAAACAAAAATTCAAAGTAACATCGCAGAAAGCTTTACTTTTAGGAAAGTAACAAACAGAGGCAAACAGAACTTCCCAGACTATTTCTAAGTTTACACCCCCTTCACACAAAGCTCTCCCCCATCAAGGCCCCCTCCTGCTTACCAAATGGGTATTGTCCACCATATGGGCCACCGAAGACTCCTGTAGGAAGTAAAGGTGCATTTGTAAGCATCCAGAAGCACTTTTCTCAAATTTTCATTTGATTGACAGAATCTTTGGAACCCATCCATCCATCCATTATCCAACCCGCTATATCCTAACAACAGGGTCACGGGGGTCTGCTGGAACCATCCATTCAAATAAAGAAACTCACAATATGTCCTCACCTGAACATATCCACATTTTGGTGAAAACAATCCCATATACGATGAGTTGGCATACTGTTAGTAACTACATCTACAACTATATCTTTATCAGTGCATACTACATCCATGCACTGATAAATCAGTTAATGTAAAGGGGTATGTGAGAGCTGAGAACTTAGGTCATTTCACAATCACCTGCCAACAACTTGCTAAGTTGCTGCTTGGTGGCACTCCCAGAGTCCTCTGCTTGTCAGTAAAGCAACCTTTGACTTTTGAGAATCTGCTCTGGTGTGCTTATGCTATATCCTCTACATACATTGGCAAATGGAATTAGGTATGGTGAGTCACAATTGGACTACTGTTCATTGAACTTCAATAGTGAGTGGAAATGTTCATTGAAATTATTGAGCGATGTTTGGACTTGGATTTATGTACTACAGTGGTCAAAGATAAAATGGTATGTGGACAGCAGAGCACAGGTATTCAGTGGTGGAGCCAGGTGGTCAAAGGAGTACAAACAGAGTAGTGGAAATCTGAACTGGGAAAAGATGTCTAGTTGTTGTAACTTCAAACGTGATCTGGAGTTAATGAAGCATCTCTGGTCATTAGAAATCTGAACATCATCAAAAGAGCATTAATGATCAATGAAAATAAGAACCGGGAACACCAAAAGCATGGTGGTCAGATAATGTTGACACTGGAAAAACACAGTGAGGTCATTGGGATATCTGTATATAACCATCAATGGACCAATGTAATCGGACACCACTCAAAAGTGAAAAATATGAAATGGAGCAGTTGGAGCCCCATTAATCAGTGAAAATGTAAAAAAAAAATCTGGATCATTGAAACACCAGTGAGTTACCTGGAGTCAGAAGTGTATCAATGGTGAGGGGACAGAGAAATAGGGTCATGGGGTACATACAAGTGGTGAATACAAATATGCAGTCAGGTCAATGGAGCTTCTGTGGTGTGCAGAATTTTTCCACTGTTTTACTGGTAACTGGAAATGTGAACTGGGGTAACTGATGTCACAGTTGTCAGTGAAAATATAAAATTGATTCAAAGGTTCACCTTTGGAAAATAAAAACTTGGGAATAAGAAACTGTGGTCAAAAGAGTATGGATGATCAGTGGTTAGAAAAAATATATAATATAACTCGTCAATAAAAATATAAACTGGGTTTGATAGGAGTACCAGGGTTTAGGAGAAACGTGAACTAAGAAGTACAGTAAGGTCAATAAAAATATGAGTAATCCTTATTGATACTGAATGGTTAATAGAATTATGAACTGAGTTTAACAAAAATGATGTAGTTAGTGGAAATGTGAACTGTTATGGCCATGAGCTAAAATCAGAGGAGTATTGGTGGTTGATGAAGTAATTGGAGTTTGAATAATTAACTGTTAGGCAATGGGACTCCCATCAGGGCCAAAAGTTGACATCTCCTGCTTATATTGGTATGTTTAATTTGGTTCTGCTTACATTTTAAACACCTTTTGAGTTTTTAAAGATTTTTCAACAGAATTCCAGAATAATTCTCTACCTTCCCTAAAGCCAAAGCATATTAGTAATGCCACCCACTACTACAGTTACAAACAGGTTGCAGAAAAATGGGACAGATACCTATGAAGGATTATTTCATTTAAACTCTTACTTAATAACTGAATGATCTTAGTTTAGGTAGACAAAACTTGATATTCATTATTCCATCACCTCCTGGTGTAGGAATGGGCCACCATGAAGATGATACTCAGACACTAATTAGAAGGCCTCACTGGCTGTTTGTGTTAAAGGCCTCTCATCAGGACAAGCTAGAAAAATACATCTATCTAATAAATAAAAGTGGCACTCCTGTCTTTGTTTTGCAGTGTGGCAAGATCTGTTGGTCTTTGGCCCAACCCATGCTTCCTTTTGTTCAATAATTTGCCATTTTATTACATATCTTGTCATTCTTGCATTGTTTTTAAACCAATTTTGGCACTACATGCTCACTGGGGTACTGTGCCAATCCCAGCAACATCAGGTGGAATACACGGACAAACCTTAATGGTGTGCCACTACATCTCAAGGTCCACTCACATACAAATCAGCATACAACATGCATAATCAAGCAGCGATTATGGACAAACTCTTTTATAAAAAAAAAGAAAATATAGCATTAAAGTCAACTAGGAGAAATCAAAATTTACTCTGAAAACAGAAATGCACCACCAATAATGCTCATGAATACAGAAATTGTATCTAGTAGTGCAAGTTTCATCATTTTTCATTTTTGTCATTAATCTGCAGCCAGACTGCCTTTTCAGATTCCTGCTCCAGATAAAAAATAATAGCAAAATAGGTACAGTGAGAATTAATGTAAAGGGAAGTGTGAGATGGCAACTTGTCCCAAAATTCTATAGCCTGCTGGCAACACACCAATCCTTGTTTGCTTTGTTTCCTTGTAACTGGCAAAGCAATGGATGTGATGTCTATCAAGCTTTCTAAGACTAAGCAAACACAGTGAGTGAGCATTTCCTTTGGTATGGTGGTAAGATGTAACTCTTGCATATGCATATAGGGCTGTCAAGCCCTTCTCACATAATAGTGGGGAACCCTAATTCTTTTAATACTTATGGACACTGACGCACCATACATGACCTGTGGCCGGAAAACATAACCGTAGTCCCTGATTCCATATTGAGCCTGGTAGGGTCTGTAAACTGAGGTATAAAAATAAAATTAGAATTAAAAGCATGACATTGATGTAAGACTCTATGCCCTTTTTGATGAGAAGTCATGTCTACCAGATATTATCTGTAGTTATCTATCATAAAGTATGTCATATGAATAACCAACATTCACTGAAACGTGTGATAGGCTCACATACAAAGTGCAGAAAACCTTACATTATTACATTGAGACACATTAAACCTTACATTAAGTGTTGTCAATAGTCATCCCAGCTCCTGCTCTATAGATCCAGAGAGAGTTTGCAAGTATTACAGTCTAATTTCCCTCAAAAAGGATTCAGGTTGCCCTAATTTTGAGACCACATGTTTGGTAAAATTCAATTCAAATTATATAGAGTTCTGGTGGTCCTTTTTGAGTCATTTAGACTAAAAGGGGTGCTTAATCCTGTTAATTATGGACAGCTGCTTTATACAGCTCTATTCACAGATAAGGGCATTCCCTTCAGACTGTCATCCCTGAATCCCGGTAGTGCGCTATTGTTCCTCCTGTAAAAAGACCACATAACATATTCCATTCTTCTGAAGCTGAACTGATTTCTGATTATTTTCAATGCTAAGCTGAACTTTTGCTCAGACTCACAACAGGTTTCCACCTTAGAACTTCCCATTGACTCCATTCTATCTTAAATCGAGAAACATCCAGAAACTCACTATAGTACAGTAAGATTATAGTTGCATGTGCCACAGGGTCTAGATCTACTCTTCCTATCACAACTATGCTGCTTGAATGCTCATACTATCTCTAGCCCTACCATTTTAACTTCTGATTTCACCTTTCTTTTCTCAGATGCAAGCCATTCTTTCCATTGCCCCTGCACTTGCTGTTCTGATTCCGTCTCAAATTGGCTGACAACTGTAAAATCTCATTTTGACTCTGATCATCTCCAACCTCAAACACTTAATTCTTGTCTGCTCCAAGTTGACAATGTGTTACTAAAACAATGTGGCATGACCAACAGAGTGTGCCATACCTTGTTGCTTGGGCGCTTTGATGGGGTACCCAAAGGGAACTCCTGGCAGCTGTCCACCTCCAAATCCTGTAGATATCGAAATGAGAATATGAGTTTGGAAAGTTACAGCAGCTTCCTTAAAATCTGCAAGTCATGCACAGAGCCTGGCAAGTGTTTTGCATTCATAACCTTTGAACACACAATCTTGGGTAGTGCTTAGTGTTTATTTTAATGAGCGTGAGCATCCAGCAACTCCTTTTACTGAAGGTGTACCTCTGAATGCTTACCTTACTAAAACACAGGCATCTAAGTATTTTTCTTTAAACATGTTTATTTTACAAATCAAGGAGAGGCACACAGTGAATTATGTTGAAATGCTTGGAGCAGACTGAAAGCAGGGGGTCCCAGGGAGCTGCATTTATTATTTTAAGAGGTATATAGTAATTAATTAAGGTGGTACATGATAATTAGCTTACATGAAGTCTTTTTTAATTTCAATACGTACCACCAAACACTGAATATGGACCTCCAGCACCTATCAACAGATACAAACACATTATTTTAAAATTATTACAATTCAAACAGGATTTACATTTTAACATAACAAACGTTACAGTTCATATGTAATCAGACTCTGATATAAGTAACATGACATCATCCTCTGGCACTCATACAGATGTGATACCCGAGCAACTGTCCCCTAGGTCAATGCTGTGCTGTCCATCTGCAGTTCTTGCTCACCACGTGCTCATTCAAGTCTGTCACGACTAGTAATGCGTTACTCCATCTCCACATCTTCAGATACCATACCTCAACTCTACAAGTTCTGCAAATACTTGCTTGTTAACCCTTCCACAAGTATAATGTCCCTTTATCACTCTGTCATAGCTCTGTCACTCCTATTAGTGCCCTAACTTGGCATGCCTCTAAATGCTCTTCCATTTCACCTGACACTGTTTACTGGTTTTGTCATTCTTATCTTGCATGCATGCTTAAAATTATGCTGTTGTGCCCTAGAAAAGC
The DNA here is from genome assembly GCF_016835505.1 of Polypterus senegalus. Taxonomy (NCBI): domain Eukaryota; kingdom Metazoa; phylum Chordata; class Cladistia; order Polypteriformes; family Polypteridae; genus Polypterus; species Polypterus senegalus. The sequence goes on from NC_053159.1 coordinate 118,751,827, forward strand.
TGCAGTTGCTTTAACACAGCTGTTTCCTGTATATGCTGTGTTTTGGCTCAGACATTCTTTAAACATTATACCATACTGTAACTTTCACATGCATGCTAACTCTGTGAACTCTTACTATTTCTATGGCCTAGTTCTGGCACTGATCCTGCTGTTCAATATTAAAATTTCTTCCTATGTTGAGCTGCATCTCTGAAACTACTGCTATGCCCCACACTATGCTCCATTTCAACCATTCCTATAGAATCCATGCCTCTGTTCTGCTATATTGTGTAAACTTTTGTCATAGTTGTGGCACTACATCTGTGCTCCAACTTAGGCTCTAGCACTAATGGCTCTAGTGCAAGATGACTTTAGATTACCTGGTTTAGGCTTGACTCCAGTTCCAGTAGGAACCCCAGGTACAACTCCAGTTCCTTGATGTGCAACACCTATATTAAAAATATAAGTAGTAATATCTGTGATGTAGAGGAGAAAGATATGTGTCATTCAGGATTGACTTTAAAATTCTGCTTATGGTTTATAAAGCCTTAAATAATCTCGCCCCATCTTATATATCGGAATGTCTGACACCTTATATTCCAAATCGTAGCCTTAGATCTTCAAATGAGTGTCTCCTTAGAATTCCAAGAACAAAACTTAAAAGAAGTGGTGAGGCGGCCTTCTGCTGCTATGCACCTAAAATCTGGAATAGCCTGCCAATAGGAATTCGCCAGGCTGATACAGTAGAGCACTTTAAAACACTGCTGAAAACACATTACTTTAACATGGCCTTTTTATAACTTCATTTTAATCTTAATTTAACTTAATCCTGATACTCTATATGTTCAATTTCCTCAAAATAACTATTCATGGTGGCTCTAAAATCGCTACTGACCCCTACTCTCTTTTCTGTTTCTTTTTCCGGTTTCTTTGTGGTGGTGGCCTGCGCCACCTCCACCTACTTAAAGCTTCATGATGCTCCAACAATGATGGTTGGATTAAAAGGCAGAATTCTACGTGACCATCTTCATCAAGCCCTTCTGTGAGAACCCTAAATCCAAAGAGGACTGTTTCATTTATGTTAGGTAGAATGCCCAGAGGGGACTGGGCGGTCTCATGGTCTGGAATCCCTACAGATTTTATTTTTTCTCCAGCCGTCTGGAGTTTTTTTTGTTTTTTCTGTCCCCCCTGGCCATTGAACCTTACTCTTATTCGATGTTAATGTTGATTTATTTTGTTTTATAATTGTGTCATTCATTTTTCTATTCTTTAATATGTAAAGCACTTTGAGCTACTGTTTGTATGAAAATGTGCTATATAAATAAATGTTGTTGTTGTTGTTGTCTGTACCTTTTAACAGTGGAGATGTGACAGTGACCCTTTAAAACAAAGAAAATCTTCACTCTTTAGGTGGCAAAATACTTGACTTAAATTTGGAGGGAGTGATAAACTTGACGACTACAGTTGCTGAAGTTTTCACCAAAGGATGCCAGATTGCATAATTAGAAATTGTAGGAGATTGCAAATTACATGACCTTCCAAAGTATTATGAATCTGTACCTTTCTGACAGCCATTGATGAGCTGTTTGTTAATGCCAGTACTGTACAAAGGCTTTAGAGGTGTGGCGAATTCAGCTGCAGCCCTGGCTTTTTTCATCTTTTTTCTAATCTAAAACAATGGTATATATATCAAGTGACATTATACTGATGACTTTTCTTTTGTAAGAGATGCCCGGAACACCTGCATTCCTTATTCCTCATAGCTGCATTAAATGCACTGTGCTCAGATGAGCACCAACACACAGAGCCCACCCTACGACTTAACTATGACAGACTGGTTGGACTGAGTTGCCTGGAATGTCAAACTATAGAGGTGATGGTCATGGGAGCACACTTTGACAGACGAGGATTATGTAAATGAAGTCTGCTACTAAAAATCTCTGGAAAAATCATGACGTGTGATAGTGTTACATGAAAAAAGGGACTTTTAAAAGACTAAAAAAGTAAGATTGCTTTGTAAAGTATCCCTACCTGGGCCCCCAGGAATGATGCCTCCAGGATAGAGGCCAGGGATGCCAACACCTGTGTCAGGAAAAAAGTAGAAATAACATTATACAAAATACAGAACCAGATAGCCTTCTGAGCAATACAGCTAATGATAAAATATCATTCCGTTGCCATAATGTAAGAATACCTTGGACAAGAAAATAAAGATGGATATTCTTTTCTCCTGTAGCTGAACAATAAGCTGGTTTAAAACATTCTTCTGCCACTTTACTACTCACTAAGAAGGAATGTTGCCAGCCCCAAAACATCTCCCTTACCCTCAGTAAGAATGCTGAAAAAGAGACTTCTCAGCAACTTCATAAACAAGCACCAAAGGAAAGATGTCCTTCCCCACTATTCAAACAATTACATTATTGGTTAAAGAGGGGAGACAATAATGCATAATTTGACCTGAAAAATTCAATTTAAGATGTGAAATTTCAATATCATATTGTATAGGAACTCATGCAGACTCAAAATATTGCATTCCTTATTGAAGTCACAACTGATGGAAGGGAGATACTGTCACACCAAGAGACTTGTAAAAAAGAATAGGTGGTTTCCCTTTCTAAATGATTAATTACATTAATTATTACACTGCTTCACAATATGGGAATACTGTAATATGCCTTTGTGGACAGTTACACAAACTGCAATACCTTCTCATGCTCTACTCAATGATGACAGGCATTCAAAGAAATACTGAGATCATCCTACCTGGTATTTTTCCTGGTTTGGCCCCAACTCCTGGTCTGACTCCTGTCTGTGGAATTACAGATCCTGGGGTAGAAACAATATAATGGACAGAATAAGAGTATAAGAAATCTTACAAGTGAGCAGAACACCATTCAGTTCACCAAGCTTACTGTATGTGGTTTACTAATAGCTAAATTGCCCCAATATCTTATTCCAGATGAAAGTGTTATGATCTCTGCTTCAAGCACATGATTTGGTAATTTCTTCCAAATTCCCAAAACTCTTTGTGTAGAGAAGTGCTTTCTGGATTCAGTCTTAAATGCACTTCCCATTAATTTCCACTCATGTTCTCGATTATGTGAATGGCTAATTATTCGCTAATAATTTTGTTGGATCCACTTTACTAATACCTTTGAGAATCTTGAAGATCAGAATTAGGTTCCCGAATAGCCTCTTTTGCACAAGACTAAAGTGAGTTAACTTCTGGAGCCTATCTGAATATGACTTTCAAGGAATAATTAGTAAATTAATTATATGCTGCCTAGCCCTTCCCTGTAGTACTATCTTGAAATTAGGATGCTTGCAGTTTGAACATTATTTTTGTGGTGTGCCCAAGGGGTCTAGTCCTGTTAACGTTTTCAAAATGTTTTAGGCAATTTGGGATTTCTATTTGTCAATCAGAGAAGGCATACAATTCTTCAATCCTTCTTTTGGCACCTAATGTACAGAGTCAAGTAATCTCCCCTTCTTTTCTTTCTCTCATTTTCTACCATTCACAGTGTATGCAAATACACTATAGCAGACATGCAATTTGTAGACAAAAAGTTAGCAACTCAAATTCTACAAAACAGAACATTTTCCACTCTGCTTAATCCAAATCAGAAAATCAGGAGAAGCAGAGCCTATAATGGAAGCAACTGGCAGAATGCAGGAAACAGTCCTGGATGGGATGCCACTGTCGTGTAGATGTTACCTGGCTCGAGTTCAAATTTGTCACGTATGCCTCGTTTTGTTCATGTTAACATTTTTGATCATTTGGGTTCTATAAGTCTATGTATTGTTTTCTATGTACCATATGTTTTTTGGGTAGTTTCCCAACTGGTGCAGCCACCTGCCCGTCAACATTAGGGGTCTGCATTCAACTCTATAAGGGATGTGGAAAACTGTCCCTTGCAGTTTGTTGAATGCAGTGGTGTTGGTGAGTTATCTGGTATTTAATTACTTATGTTTTGACTATGGATTTTTCTGGATTTTTGACCCCAGTGCTCTGTCTTTTGGCCATGCTTTAGATTTATATAATGGGACTTGTTTGCCTCTGGATTGCCTTGTTCTTTCAAGCAACTCATTTTGCCTTTATGCTCCTCAGAGCTTATTTATGAGCCCCAGAGCATATAAAAAAAAATAAATCTTGAATTATAAAGATTCTATATGTTTGTACTTTATGGACTACCTAAGATTTGAGTGTTTTATCTTCTCAAGTAAGCTTTTTGTGTCATTTTGGGGCTTAGGAACTCTCTAGTTCACAGCAGCAGGGAATAAAATCTTTCCTGTAAATGAGCTTACTTTAAACAGATAAGTCTGAGTTGTTACAAACACACACACATCCAGTGTTTTTCTAAAGCCATCTTTTCAACTAATAAGCCACAATGAGATGAAACAGCAAAGAATGCATGGCAGTCCATCACAGTATAAAAGACAGGACACTCCACTCATTAGATCATTTTGTAGCAATCGGTAAACACAACCAAAAATATTTTAAATTTGGATAAAAATCCAAAAAATGAGTTCAGAGCATGGTGAAAAATTAATGTTACCTTCTGCTGCACTCTTCTACCTATATAATTCACTCAACGAGCAAGCTCTTTTAATCTTATGTTTAAGTATTTTGGAGTCAATTCTTTTGCATTGACAACTCTCAAATTACAGTAGACTTTGCTGAAGTAATTAAACACAACTGCACTATTCCTCCACATAATGTAGACTGCAACCAGATATGTTTAACATGGTGCCTCTTTGGGACCAGAAACAAGCTATGACATGTGTAAGACGTGCAGTTCTGCTTGAAAGTTTGTGAACCCTTTAGAATTTTCTATATTTTTGCATAAATATGACTTAAAACATCATCAGATTTTCACTCAAGTCCTAAAAGTAGATGAGACAAAAATATTATACTTGGTCATTTTTTTATTAAGGAAAATGATGGAATATTACATATTTGTGAGTGGCAAAAGTATGTGAACCTTTGCTTTCAGTATCTGGTATGACCCCCCCTTTGCAGCAATAACTGCAACTAAACGTTTCCGCTAACTTTTGATCATTCCTGCACATCGGCTTGGAGGAATTTCAGCCCATTCCTACGTACAGAACAGCTTCAACTCTGGGATGTTGGTGGTTTTCCTCACATTAACTGCTCACTTCAGGTCCTTCTACAACATTTCGATTCGATTAAGGTCAGGACTTTGACTTGGCCATTCCAAAACATTAACTTTATTCTTCTTTAACCATTCTTTGGTAGATTGACTTGTGTGCTTAGGGTCGTTGTCTTGCTGCATGACCCACCTTCTCTTGAGATTCAGTTCATGGACAGTTGTCCTGACATTTTCCTTTAGAATTCTCTCATATAATTCAGAATTCATTGTTCCATCAATGAAGGCAAGCTGTCCTGGCCCAGATGCAGCAAAACAGGTCCAAACCATGATACTACCACCACCATGTTTCACAGATGGGATAAGGTTCTTATGCTTGAATGCAGTGTTTTCCTTTCTCCAAACATAATGCTTTTCATTTAAACCAAAAAGTCCTATTTTGGTCTCATCCGTCCACAAAACATTCTTCCAATAGCCTTCTGGTTTGTCCACGTGATCTTTAGCAAACTGCAGACGAGCAGCAATGTTTTTTTTTGGAGAGCAGTGGCTTTCTCCTTGCAACCCTTCCATGCACACCATTGCTGTTCAGTGTTCTCCTGATGGTGGACTCATGAACATGAACATTAGCCAATGTGAGAGAGGCCTTCAGTTGCTTAGAAGTTACCCTGGGGTCCTTTGTGACCTCACCGACTATTACACGCCTTGCTCTTGGAGTGATCTTTGTTGGTCGACCACTCCTGGGGAGGGTAACAATGGTCTTGAATTTCCTCCATTTGTACACAATCTGTCTGACTGTGGATTGATTGGTGGAGTCCAAACTCTTTAGAGATGGTTTTGTAACCTTTTCCAGCCTGATGAGCATCAACAACTCTTTTTCTGAGGTCCTCAGAAATCTCCTTTGTTCGTGCCATGATACACTTCCACAAACATGTGTTGTGAAGAGCAGACTTTGATAGATCCCTGTTCTTTAAATAGCACAGGGTGCCCACTCACACCTGATTGTCATCCCATTGATTGAAAACACTTGACTCTAATTTCACCTTCAAACTAATTGCTAATCCTAGAGGTTCACATACTTTTGCCACTCACAAATATGTAATATTCGATCATTTTCCTCAATGAATAAATGACCAAATATAATATTTATGTCTCATTTGTTTAACTGGTTCCTCTTTATCTACTTTTAGGACTTGAGTGAAAATCTGATGATGTTTTAGGTCATATTTATGCAGAAATATAGAAACTTCTAAAGGGTTCACAAACTTTCAAGCACAACTGTTATCTACACAGGAACTAGAGATTGGTACTATATATATGACAAAATGTACATATTAGTTTGATTGGAAATTCTAAGCTGGCCTTATGTTAGGAAATTAAGGTGTGTACAGAACATGCATTGCATTGAACATGCTTTGCTGTTTCTTGCCTTGTGCCTGATAGATGAGATTGAGTCTAACTCACCACAACCTTAAAATTTAGCTAAATAGGTTGAGTAAATGGTTTAATAGATGGGTATAGATAAATTAGTTTGAAATACATATGCCAGAGCAGTAATGAAAGGAGATATTTTCTGTAACATGGAAGTAAAAGGCAGACTCAGCTACAAAGAAAGCTAAAAGTTATTATAACCTTCCAAGAGCTAAACACAACTGATTTACAGCCCACTATGTCCTTTTCACATAAAAGATTGGTTTAATTACAGCACCTGGGGACACGCCAGGCTGTCCTCCTGTTCCTACACCAACACCAGGTACTTGCCCTGTAAAAGAAAAATGACATGTATTTAGTGAAAGCTTTCAAGTTCAATGCCTGCTCTCAAGATACATGCAGAGGAGTAAAACTTATGGCAAGTTTCTGAAAGTAGGGGTACATCTTTTATCCGTTTATTAAAGTTCTATTTTTTGTTGCTCTTTAATCCCATGTTTCTGTGATAAAATCATGATGTAAGCCAACCAGTCGATTAGCTTTACATGTTTTTGCAGATTGGACAGAAAGGAAAAATAATTTATTCAGTGGCTGCATCTGCAGAAAGTGATTACACCTTCTTGTGGTCCAGGCTGTAATAAGAAAATTCAGAACAAGGGTGAATATGTTTATGCTGTCCTCTTTTGTCTAACTAGCATTCTATGGTGTTAATTAGGTACAAGGTCAAGAAGCTTGAAATAAGGAAACAGATGTGACCTTAGAAAAACACCATTTTTGATTTTATGTCTGAAGAGGAGGACTGTAAACCATAACGTTTCAAGTCCCATTACTACCACTTACTCACTGTTTGACCTTGAGTAAGTCATGGCACCTGTCAGGGCACCACATGTATGAAAAAAACAAATATGACAAATTTATAAAACACCTAATGATGACATTCACTGTGGAAGGGACTTCATCCACTTAATCTAATACAAGGTGATTGGGTGGGTCACGAGCCTAATGTGGCAGGTTTGCTTGTGTAAACTGGGTGTGTTTTTTAAATGAATGGCATGGCAGCACAATAGTTACTGTATTATTGTTGCATCATGGCTCAAAAGATCTTATTGATCCTCTGCACATTTCTCCTATGCTCACATATGTTTTCTGCAGATATTTCCCATTTGTGATACCCTTTTTCATTTTATTGGCATATATAAAGTGGATGTCTATGAAAGAATGTATATGTGTATACAAGTGTATTTTGAAATGGACTAGCATCCTTGGCAAGTTTGCCTGCTTTCTTTGTAAAACATTAGAACAGAATGGTGGTTTAGGGCCATTTGGGAATATTAGGCTCGCCAATCCTGTTCAAGTCATATCTCCAAAATTAGGGTTTTGAAGGTCCCTAAGGTACCACTCTCCACCACACTACTTAGTAATTTACTTTATGCGCATATGGTTATTTGTGTGAAGAAAACATTTATAATATTTGAATGAAGTCTACTCTTAGAAGTTTCCAGCTGTGTCCCTATGTACTTGTTGAAGAATTTGTTTTAAAGTAACAGCTGGAATCCACCACACTAATTCCCTCCATGATTTTAAACAATTAAATCACCTCTTATTATTTTTGCTTGAAATACAAATGTTTAACTCTTCTCTGTACATTCGGTACTACTGCTTTGTTTTTGTTGTAAATCCTAGTACAGGAAGTACTTCAAGTGAGGATTTACTAGTGTTCTGTAAAACTTGCGCATAACCTCCTTTGTCTTGTATTCTACGCATTGTACTACACAACTTATCATTAGTCTTTACAGTGTCTGGATGTTGAAAGTGATGAGTCCACTACAACTCCAAAGTCCTTCTCATAAGAGGTCCATTCAAATTTCAAACCTCTCATTGTTTATTCATATCTAACGTTCTTACTTCCTACATGTAACATTTTACATTTATAATGTGCAGTGAAAATAACAGACATGCGCTTTGTTGTGTTGTGCAGTCTTTCGATATGCAGATAACTTGCCATTTCATCTGCAAATTTCATTCACCTACTGCTTTACTTTTATATGTTGTGTAGGACTGCCAGCTTCCCATGCCGGTCCGCACCTCCAGGCCGCCAGGAGGAGCTCTCCCGACAGCAGGATCTTGCCCCGAGTTCCAGCAGGGCCTTATGGACTATGTAGTGTTTTTACACAGCCCTGCTGGATACCTTGGGGACCACCAGGAGTCGCTGTAGGGGGGCTCATGGGCTCTTGTGTGCCCTATAACCCGGGAGTACGTCACGGTCATGTGACAGGAAGGAACGACGTGCTCCCGGGTTGAAGAAAAGGACTGTTTGCCCTGACCCGGAAGGAATAAGGAACTGCGGACTGTTGGGACAGGAACACCTCCGGGTCAGGGGCTATAAAAAGACGGTGCCTCAGTCCAGACACTGAGCTGAGCTGGGAGGTAGGGTGGCAAAGTGTCTGGGCGAGGAGGATTTGGTTTATTGTTGTTTTGTATATGAGTAGTGTGGAAGGTGCTTGGTGCACTGTGGGAAAAGAAAATAAAGAGTCTTGGACTTTAACCTGGTGTCTGGAGTTGTACCTGAGGGTTCAAGGGAGCACTAGTGCCCCCTACTGCCACAATGTTTTAAAGTAAATAATTTACAATGAGAAAGCATTGACATGCCTAAAATGAATTTGCTGATGCTTTGCAGGACTGCTGTGACTAGTAGAATAGCTTTTTCTGCCATTGTCAGATACAACTTAATTTAAATCAGTGTACTTACGAAATAGGCAATTATTTAAAACAGATAAAATAAAATGTATTAAACTGTGGTCTTGTCCAAATTTCTTGGAGAAAACAGAACATAAATTCCAGAGGAATTTAAATCCATCTGAAAAGCAGTTACATTAGTCAAGGGGAAGTTACAGTAATTCTTGTAGAAATTCAGTAAAAACAGGGAACAACAGCTGATTTAAGAACTTAGTTTCAGTCTGCCAGCACTGTGACCCTCCAGGACTAAAACTGAGTTGCCTTTCCAAAAGAGTACAATGACAGTCAATAAACTTCTTATTAGAGATACTGGGATTCTAGTTCTCATATTAGTTTATTTGCTGCAGCTCACAACCCAGCCACTTCACAGACTGTGACACCTCATGATATTTAAAGCTTCTTACCCACTTTAGGGGGTTTAAGTCCACCGAGTGCTCCAGTACCACCGATCCCAGTGCCACCAATCCCTGTGCCAACACCTCCTGGATAGAGTCCACCAATTCCCTGGCCAAAACCTAAAATTGCAAGCGTCAGTGTAAACAAACATTAGTTCCTAACCAGTGATATTTTCATAACAAAAACGAGACCTAGAACTAAAAATGTTGTTTTTCATTTTGCAACAATGAGAACTGAAATTAAGACAAGCAGAGAAACTAAAACTAAATAAAAATAAAAATTACTGATATGTGAATGAACTAAAATGAGAACGAAAATTGAGTAAAAACTAAAAAAACAGCAATCGCATTTTAATTCAATCCGGTTCAGTCATGCAGAGGAGTTGTTAATAGGTCACCCTGAGTGTTCAGTTACGTTACGCTGTTCACTATTTGGTGATCTTATACCTTGGGCTTACTGTAATCACCTGGCACAACTTCCATAAAGGACCATTGCTTGTTTGTTGAGCACATTTGGTTCGTCGGGTTGAAGCAGTAAGCACATGTGATTGACGATGGTGAGTTTTGCACAGATGCTTGCGGGTAGAAAGCGAGAAAGTAACATATAAGAAAGCTTTAATTATAGTACAGAAAAAGCAAATGTAGCATGCGAGAAGAAGAAAAGAGTCTCAGAGTTTCTGTGCAGGGCCAGTTGGACCAGTACTTAGTGGAAATCCAGCACTTCTCTGGCACCTGGACTGCACTTCTGTACTGGAACATGTGGTCAGTGGAAACAGGTGAGGCTCTTCATGAAAGGAAAAAAACCAATAATGATAGCATAATATCAATTTGTCTACTGGCCTGTGCTATAAATTTGTTTTCTGTATGATTCCAATAATTGTGATTATTTTTAGAGTCAAATTCACTGAATTTGTGCATTTCCTGTTCATATACTAGGGAGAAATGACGAACCTTACCTCACCTCGGACTGCGCTGTCCCTCACACATGGGGTTGATGCATGCAATTGGCGTGTGCCTGTTGCTGTCTCTCAGTGTGTCGCCAATAAAATGTTTGCAGACACATTTATTATACAACCTGACTTTCCACAGTCTGGCTAATATCTTTAATGAATGTGTGTGAAATATCTAGTCTTGCTGATCGGACATAAAACCACAGTGAAAAGGCAAAGGTGAGGCAGACAGTAATGTGCCACACTGAAGGGGGCGGATGTGAGCCCAACATGTGCTTGTTGCTGCCGTTCTTCTATTGGCTCTGGGCGCCAATAAGTAAGCAATATCAGAAAGTCAAGTGCACTGCAGTAGTTCATTTATTTTTATTTTTTTTATTCCAACTGACTGGCAAAATGTAAGATTAAGACTTTTAAAGGAAAATAAGGAGGAGTTTTACAAGAAAGTGACAGAGAGTTTCGTGGAGAAGGATAGGAGCATGGACTTCATTTACAAATGACCATAAACGGTGTTCAATTTTATAAAAAATGGAATCAGACTAAGAAAAAAACATCCAATATTTAAAAACTAAATTTTAACCTTAAATAAAATATTCTTTTGTTTTTCTTGTTATCCATTTGTTTAATAGTCTGCATTAAAATTCATTAAAGCATCAGAATTAAATCTGGAATAAAATTCTTTTATTTTGTAAGCTATGGCTTAGTACATTTGATCTGGTCACAAATCAAATATCAAATATAAAGGATATTTATTGATTCAGCAACACTAACTGACTAACGGGTCAGAGAAAGCAGACCTGTGCAGCAATCATGCTATTTAAAATGTTTTGGAAAGCTTGAATCAATGAGCAAAAATATCCTGCCGTGGCACAAGGGCATGACAGGGAAATGACAACAGGAATCATTGAAGTCAACAAATGAATCTGTACCTGTTTTGCCTGGCTTGTATAAACCTCCAGTACCAGCTATTCCACCAACTCCACCAACTCCGCCAACTCCACCAACTCCGCCAACTCCACCAACTCCGCCAACTCCGCCAACTCCACCAACTCCACCAACTCCACCAGGAATTACTGTAAAATAAATTTATAATTATTAGGATTATTATTATTAGACATCTTCCAAAGGTTAGCCTCATGGATATCCATCTAAAACTACCATGTTTGGCCCTCTTTGAAAAGGTTAATTCTAAGTATAAATTTAAAACTTATGTTATTGTGGCTCACTTGAAACTGACTTTAATATGCAATTAAATGTGCTTGTCTTACAATACCCCATGTAAATACTTGTATGTTTTGCACTGTGTTTAATTTTAAGCTAAAACAGAATGAGGAAATTCTCATTTTGAAATTAAAACCATGTTGTAAGGGCCCATTTGTAAAGCAATCCATACTGAGGTCATTTAGACAGCCTTCCATATTAAGACCAGTTAGAAAGTAAGACACATTTTGAAATAGATTACAATGACATCAGTTTCATTATGAGTCACACATCTGTTTACATGTGAAATGGAGATATTTGTCTTCAAGTTGCTTGTCTCAGATGATGTATTTAGAATTTTTTGAACAATAATAACAAGCAGCAGAAGTCATCTATTGGCCTCGCATATGACGAAAACACAGAATATTCTTTTCATTGCTTTGTTGGATGATTCCATCCATTTCACAAGCCATTATCTTCTTCATGTTGAATGTATGTTGAGTTCTGTAACTAGAATTAGTAAGTCAGCTAAATATCATCTCTAGACTTTAATTTTTCATCTCTCCTTTTCCCATCACAAGTTAAACGTAGACTGTTCTTGTGTATATTAAATGTACAGCAATCACATTCACTGTGTGTGACCTTAAATCTTGATAATACCATGGTGTTTTGGTATAAAAATTCTGGTGGAACCTGTGAATATGGGAGAAAAGTGCTATCAGAAAGGAGGAGGCATGCAGTGTGACAGAGAGAGAGATGATCTAGAACTTAAAGAGCAGGGATTATGAAACCTGCTCCTCTGATTAAATCCATCTACTGCTGGCAAGCCTTGGGAAGCATCCTGGCTTGTATTGACTCACAGAGACAAGGAAAGTCAAAGCAGGTTATGTTACCCTTGACTCTGAGTGAGTGGTGTGAGGCAGAGTCAGCAGTGTGAATGTGGAGGCAAGAGGCATAAACAGATGGAGCAGTATAGAAGGATTTGTGAAGACTGGTGAAGTGACAGAGGTGTTGAAGAGTGGCTGATGAAAGAGATGGCCTTCAATAACTGTATCTTGAGGAAGTGATTACGAGACCATGTGCTGCACAAAGTATTAAGCTAGCAGTACCAGTGATGATAAAATAGCAGCTAAATAATGTCTTAAAAATTACATAAAAAGATCTATCAATGCATCATCATACAGTTTTAAGCAGTAAAAAGTATTAAAATAGACATTAAATACTCCCCATCAAAAGTAGAAATGAAAATTAATATTCATAAATTTCCAGTTTTTGCTCAATGGGGTAAGTGTTAAATCATAATGATGACTACTACTCTAAAATGACAATATGTACAAGTTCACTCACCCTTTTAAATTGCGCCACCAAAGTCACTTTAAAAGGACTCCAGCCTTCAGTCCCTAAGTCAGAACTAAAACGTTGAGGCTACTTATACACATACATGAGAAGAAGCACACTGAGAACACTGTAGTGTTAAAGAACCATCCCAAGCAACCTAGAAACAGGCTAGCGGCACCAGGCACAATGAAAAATTCACATACTCCAAAAGAAATCTTTTTCTAGATAATAAAATTGCAGTGAACAAATCATGGAAAGCTGAGTTTGTTAAAACATTTTACCTGTATGTAAATTATTGAGTTAAGTTTACTAATTTAATTTTTGCACAAGAGATGGGGTCAGTGCTCCGGATAAAACAAATATTTTTATCTAAAAAATGCATTTGTTATGTTATAATGTCAAATGCCCTTAAAAGCAACATAATATAACATTCTCAAACCTCCTCAATCCAATGCAGGATTACAGGTAGGCCAGAAGGCATGAGTGAAAGCAGAAACCATCCCTGGACTGAGTGCTAGTCCACAATACCACCCACTCCCATGAACCCATATCCACAGGACCAATCTGAGGTCAATAATAATTCATGTAGTTGTGTTTGTCAAGGGTTTGGAAACAGTTCAAATGCAGCTACCCAATAGTCTTTGAAGAGGTTATTATGACTTATTGTATAAAAAAATGTTTTAGTGAAAGCAGTGAAAGTTCAAAGCGAACACTTCACTCAAAAAATAAGGAATAATGTTGATAATATGCACAAAAATTTCTCAATGTTGTTTCTAAAAAATGTAAGTTCTTTAAGTTTATTTATGTTATAACATACACTAGACCTACATTTGGCATATGTACATATGGACAGAAAAATATATGCACCTAATGTCTTTCTGTCTAACAGTTCATGTTTCTAACTACAATCCAGGACCATTCTGTTGTCACTCAGATATAGAGCTGAATATTAAGATCATTCCATTAATGTGTCAGCTTATGGGGTAAAATGGAATCTTCTATTATCTATGTGAAAGCTACATTCAATCCAACTTAAGGATGCAATATTACAATATGCAAGCTTTCGACTCAACTCAGGCCCTTTCTTCAGGCAAGATGTTGCCTCGAAAGCTTGCATATTGTAATCTTTTTACTTAGCCAATAAAAGGTGTCGTTTTGCTTGACTTCTCATTACATCCATAATGGCTAACACGGTGCAACAAAACTAGTACTACAATCCAAATTAAGCAAAAGCTAAGGTAAATTTATAATTAACATTAACTTAAAAGATAAGAAGCCCTAACAGGGATGTGGGACTAAACTGGAGGAGAAATGCATGAACATCTTATATTGGTGTATTGTCTTTAATTTATTTCAGCCTTTTTATGAAATTATTGCTGGGATTTGTGCACTCTTATAGGATTTTTTATGTTCAATGAATTCCTCTAAGAAGTTTTTTTCCATTTAAGACTTTATGTAACAATATGTGAATTTTTATTTTAGCCATTTCATAGACATTGTGTTTTCTTACTGATGTATCCGTTTGTTTGTGTTATGCCATAAAGGTGATGGGATGAAAGATTACTATTTAGGACATGTCTCTCTCCGAGGCTGTGTATATTAACCTTGTTTCTTGCAGTTTAAAATTCTTTTTTTTTTGTTCTTTGGTTCTCCTTTTTATCTCTGGAATTTGCTTCATGTCTTATGGTTTTGGTGTTTATTTCACCTTATCATAACAAAAAATCACACTATCAACAAACAGATGCACAATTTTAACTTACGACTCTCCATATGAAAAGCTGCTGAGCTAAGAAATAAAAGCAAAGAGATTTCAATTTATTTTATAAGGCATCTTTCATGTAATATGGATTAAAAAATGAAAATAATTCAAAGCTTTTAGTAGCTAGAGCAGTAGCTTTGATAATCGGACACAGATACAGTTTAAACATCATGAATTAATTTCTAACTCCCTGTATCTCTGAATTGGATCGAATACATCTGAGAATGTTACTTTATATTATCTTTTGAAATCTACTCCAAATGTGTCAAATCTCTAAATTTCAAAATCAATGTCTCCCAGCATCCTTCAGACATCACTATAAACAATGTCTGCATTGAAATACTTTAAACAAATTTGCTATTTTGGTCTTCTTTGCCCAGGGTGACCCAAGGGTGTGTATGCCAAATAAAGTAGTCAACTGAGCTCTAGTAAGAAGACAACAGAAAATGAGCTCATAGCTATAAACATACATGCAACCAAGGGAAAAAAACTTAAATCTCCAAGCGTACTACATGTGTTAAATTATATGTTAAGTTTTTAGGCTTACATAAGCCTCACTATAGCCTGTTCATTTGCTTTGACCAAAAACTGGGGAGGTTGAAGACAATGACAAAAAAATTCTTGCAGATTTAATACAAGTGATGGTAAACTAATTGCATCAGACACCCATCTTTCTTCAGAAATGTTTGAGAGGGAACACTAAATCAAGAAGGTCCAGAAAAAATACAGTGAAATTAACTTAAAGTAAGTCCATCTCCTTTGAAGAATGTACTGGGGGGTTGGTTCTTACAACTTTTCTAAATCAAAGGCTGGCTAGACTAGAAGGTGGGGCGCATGGACTATAGCTTGGAGCTTAATAAGCAGCCCACTTTCCTCAATGGTGATTTAAGAACCATATCAGACAAAATTTCTTTCATGTGAAATTTTTCAGTAATTAATTTACCTCTGTCTCCTTCATTCATCTTAAAGTAAAAATAAAAATGAATTAAAAAGCAAAAAGAAACAGGAAGGCTAACGAGGCTAACCTTAGAAAAAATGAAACACAAAAATTTCTTGGCAGCTTTTTTCCATTTCCTTGCTGTTAGATGATTTATCGCCATTCATGACATAATTATGGCACATGGAGAGTAAAACAGTTTTCCTAAATCTTGAGCTATTATTCATTAGTTTATTACAATTTATTGCAAAACCTTTATGTGTGAAGATACTTTACAATTTTCTGACACTTTTCATTCCAAAAAACACTTTATGCAGCACTGACCTGAGATATTTTCCATTATAATATCTCTCAAAGAGTAAACACAGGTGTGGGGTTTGAGTCTAGTGACAAACTTGGTGGTCAGTGACAGCTATGTTAACTTCATAATTTCAGTTCTTTTACTCTAGGAGGAAGTGCAGAGACTTGGCTCATGAAAACAACAAGAATTATCAAATGAGAACTGAATTGGGAGCACTTGGTCCCGGAACAAATGCCATATTTACATTGAACATCTGCTTCTGTCACGTTCTTCTTCTTAAATAGTTCTGCACTTTTACATTTGCAAATAATTGCTTCTTCCTGACCTGTTTCTGTTTTAAAGGAAAATGGTTTAAAATTGGCTACTCATGAAAGTCCAAAACACTCAGGTGGCTCGGTTATCACTGATCTCTTGTGATTCCGTATATAACTATTAGACAATAATAGAACACTCCAAGTGTGATAAAAAAGAAAAATCTAATTAAATGATCATAAAGGAGTGGTATGTAGGACAAAAAGACTATCTTTATGAGATGTAAAACTGCCAACCATTAGAAAAATATTTTAAATAGCTTATGATGAACAGTTCTCAAACAAACTGCGTTTGCATGGGGCACTTCCAAATATAATAATAATATTAATGATAATAATAATTCATTACATTTATATAGCACTTTTCAAAGAACTTTCACTGTAATAAATAGGTATGGACATTGAACAGTTGCAGTCCATAAAATAGTTCTAAGATAGAGCTAGTTTAAAATGTGACACAGAGCTACAAATGATAATGTTCTGGGTGGTGTGGAAATCTAGGATAAGAAATGTCACAATATTTAATTAATATAAGGAATAATCATAAACACTGACAGACTGAGGAGATCGTTCCTCCCCCACACTATGCGACTCTTCAATTCCACCCAGGGGGGTAAACATTAACATCATACAAAGTTATTGTCTGTTATACCTGCCTTGCATTCTCCACCTTGCATTTTTTTACTTGCATTGTATTTTTATCACTCTTTAAATAATATTGTTCTTATCAGTATGCTGCTGCTGGAGCATGTGAATTTCCCCTTGGGGATTAATAAAGTATCTATCTATCTATCTATCTATCTATCTATCTATCTATCTATCTATCTATCTATCTATCTATCTATCTATCTATCTATCTAAACCCCATTCCATTCCTCCTTGTATTTCTTTTTGGAATGTAAATTTTGATGATATAAATTGAAATTGATTTGGGTAGTTCCTGTTTTATACATAATAAAATATATACAATACATACATTATATAATATATATATATATATACTGTATATATATATAATACATGCATTTTTTGCAAATAAGACTAAAGAGATATTATTTAACAAAGTTAATAAATTTTATCCAGTTAAGTTAGTACTTTCTATTTAATGAATGATAAGTGTGATCCAGACCTTAAAAAAACTGACTGAATTTGTCCACGATACTGCTTAGAAGTGGTTGCATCCTCCTGTTGATTTTTAATTTTAAACACTATCTATCTATCTATCTATCTATCTATCTATCTATCTATCTATCTATCTATCTATCTATCTATCTATCTATCTATCTATCTATCTAAATTTAAACAAGATCAGAATGACTGTGTATGGCTGAAAGAAAATCTTTGGTGTATGTGTTTGCTTGCTGTATGTTTTCAAAATTGTTTTGGTCTGATTTGCAAAGTTTTGTTCGTAAGCACTTAAGAATAGAATTTTGACATTTTTTTGTATTTTGTAAGTGAAAACATGATAAAATAACATTTACTTATTGAATATGTATCAATTATTATGGGTAAAATTTATATTCATAAATAAAAATGGTTCAAAATTACTCCTTCTTTCAGGACAGTTGAGGTGAGCTTCAAATATTGTTTAAAGTCGTCAAAGCAAACACAACTTCAGCTGGGGTTTTTCTAAGCAACCATTATTACTTACTTAACAAGCCTCATTGGGTTAATCAAAAATCCCAAATCTCTAATAGTATAATTGGTGTGATAACCAAATGGAGCATCCATCCGCTATATTCTACCTACAGGGTTACGGGGGTCTGCTGGAGCCAATTCTAGACAACACAGGGCGCAAGGCAGGAAACAAACTCCGGGCAGGGTGCCAGCCCACTGGAGGGCATGCACACACACACACACACACACACACCAAGCACAATTTAGGATCGCCAATGCACCTAACCAGCATGTCTATGGATTGTGGGAGGAAACCGGAGTACCCGGAGGAAACCCATGCAAACATGGGGAGAACATGCAAACTCCACGCAGGGAGGACCTGGGAAGCGAACCCGGGTCTCCTAACTGCGAGGCAGCAGCACTACCCCAAATGGAGCATCCTTACCATAATAGCTTTTGAAATGCTACTAGATAGGCCCTTTATTCTACTCAGCTCTATCACCCTATCCCTTTCCTACTTATAATTATAAAAAAATATGTTCACCCTAAAAGGAACAACTGAAACATTTTCTGGTATATGGCAGCCCTTCATTAATGTCATCCTCAGCTATTATTGTTCCTCAAGGTATCAAAATAACTGATCACAATTCTTAATTCTCTGGCCAAGGCTTTATTTTTTATTTTGCACTTCAGATTTTAAATGAATTACACACACACACACACTCGCACACACACACACATATATATACTGTATACAGTATGTGTGTGTGTGTGTATGTCAGGGGCTCGTCAGAAGTAAGCACTATCACCCGGCACACAAGGGGGCATGATCTAAGGAGACCCCCATTGAGGGCAACAGATCCCACTCCTCCTGGTCCATGAATTATAAACGCAGGGCGTGAATCATATATTACTATAGTTACTAAATACATATATATATATATATATATATATATATATATATATATATATATATATATATATATATATCAGCCTGGACATTAGGATACTCCCTGCTCTTTACGAAAGATGCCCAGGGATCTTTTATGACCACAGAGAGTGAGGACTTCAGTTATACAACTCATCTGAAGGACACATTGCCATTTTTTCAGCACAGTGACCCCATCACTGGGCATTAAGATCCACACTCAGACCACTGAGCAAGTTCCCCTGCTGGCCTCACCAACACCTCTTCCAGCAGCAACTCAAGCTTTTCCTAGTAGTCTCCCAACCAATTGGTCGGGCCCTAGCATGCTTAACATCAGGTGGATAACTATGTTCTGAAGTGCATGTGATATGGCTGTGAGTCACTTGATTGATCAACATTTTAGAAGTAAGTAGATGAAGCATCAACATTATGATTTCAAATCTCTTATGTGCAGGCTCACATAGGCCTTTGAAAAAAAGAAAATTTACATAGGGAACTTGCAATATAGTAATTTTACTAGTGGTTAAAATCTTTAGCCAATGCATCACATGGGTTGTTCTAAAGGTAAAAATGGAGCTGGAGAACATTGGTCCTGTGGATTATAGAAGTTGGTAGCTAAACAGGAAGGATTCATGGGATGAAGCAAATATTAAAAAAGATGCAACAGCTCAAGACTCTTCTCCTGTCTTGATGCAGTCTGACTTCATCCCCAAAGTCAGCGCTTGGGAGGAGATGGTAAACAGTCAGTAGACAGCAGAAAAGTAAGCTGAGCACTCGTGACATATCTACAGCACAAGAAAACTACAGAAGCAGCGTTGTTTAGCTCCTCCTCCCACCCCAGAGCTGTATATTGACACAGATGGTCATTCCTAATCTTTTCTACTTTAATGGCCACCTCTGCTTTTTGGCACGAGTCTAAAGACAGATGACTAAAGCTGCTGACTCTGCTTGAGGCAAAAGTGTTAAAGTTCACTCCCTGCATTTTTGCTTACATGTGCACTCCTGATTCCAGGATGATTCACATCCCTTGGGTGGGTCTGGCTATCTCATGTTCAGTGGCAATGTCAATGTCTCAGCAACTTTGTCTCTGCTAATGGTGGGCACTTACATATGTCAGGTTCAACTATGCTGGTGAGGAACTGGGTACTGTTACCTTATGGATTTCTTATTAACCCATTGGGCAGTGTTGTACCTGAGAAGTGTACTCAGGACTCTCCATCACCCTGTGTCTCCTTCTGACTCTGGTGTGTCAGAAGAAGCTGAACTTGCCTTCTTTATACCTTCCGATAATAAGAACTGCTAACATAAAGTTGTCATTTTCATTAAGCAGAATAAGGAAAACAAATATAATCATTCTCGAGTTAAGGGATTGGCTGAGAAGATACTGACATGCTGCTTTCCAAAAGAGGAGCTCATATTGCTGGTTTCAGACATTCACTTCATGTATGTGACAAAAGGGCAAAATATAAAACCTTTAAATTTTGAGCAAAACTATTGATAAAGAAGGGTGGCACGGTGGCACAGTGGGTAGCGATGCTGCCTCGCAGTAAGGAGACCTGGGTTCACTTCCCGGGTCTTCCCTGTGTCTCCCCGTGTCTGTGTGGGTTTTCTCCAGGTGGTCCGGTTTCCTCCCACAGTCCAAAGACATGTAGGTTAGGTTCATTGGCCATCCTAAATTGTCCCTAGTGTGTGTGTGTGTGGCCTGTGGTGGGTTGGCGCCCTGCCTGGGGTTTATTTCCTGCCTTGCGCCCTGTGTTGGCTGGGATTGGCTCCAGCAGACCCCCGTGACCCTGTAGTTAGGATATAGTGGGTTGGATAATGGATGGATGGACTATTGATAAAGGGGGGTGTGGATGAAGATTAGTAGAGACAGTTGAGCTAGCCACACTGACACTTGTAGAGTTAACAGGCCATTTTTCATGATCTTAATGTGCATGGATTCTGCCCCTCAGCAGCATGGACTATTTCAAGTGCATTACAAGCTTTTCACAGAAAACTTATTCACAGTGCAGTGTGAGGCCACTGAAATACTATTAACACTGTGGAGGTATAGTGTAGGGCAGGCCATTACTCATCTCAATAGCCCAAAGCAACTCACTAATTAGAAATTGATGGTTTTAAGGATGAAGGTCAGGCTCTGTAAAACGAAGCAGATGTGCTCTGGGAGAAAGGCACTTGCTTACATAAACTCCCCTGTGGCCTCAATAACTGTTACAATGAAGACTAATATGAGAGAGGCTTGTAGGAGGTGGTCTTTATCCTTCATGTAACAGGTCTACCTCTTATGAATCTGTTATGGAATAACTGTAGCATGATAAACAGTAAGAAAAAGTGTTTTTTTTTATTGAAGACAGCATGTTTAAATTAGAATGGGGAGACACCACATGGTTATCAGATAAAAGGAAGACAAAATGAAAGAAATATCTGGTTGTACTGATGACCAACTCAGGCCTAAGAAGAAAAAGAGAAAACTGACACCCCACACTCCTTAGACTTAAGCTGGACTGGCCAACACTGGTGCAGTGGTAAACAAAAGGGCTAGCACTCACAATGGCGCTACCTTGGAGCAGGTTTTACAGATCACCACTGGCAGGGCATTCAATTTGATAGGAGCTTCCCTCCCAGCTACGCCTAAGCCAGACTGACAAATCAGGATGGGGGAGCATCTCCCAATTATGCTTCAGTCAGCCCAGCTACCTCTGGCATAGTGGGAATAAGAAAGGGAACAATTCCCCCAGTTATATATAAGATAGACTACGTTCCAGTTCTGAAATAACACTAAAGCAATTGAATGTCACCTTCCATTTATGCCACACTCAAATCAGTAAACTGTGGTCCAGTGGTGGAAAAGGGGATTTTACTTATTGGTGACTTTGGGTATGAAGGAAGACATAAAAAAAGATTCCCCATCTGTAATGAAAGGAGTGACTGCTGCAAGACTCACAGGAATTGATGCATCACTAGGCTTTAAGGTATGTAAGGTGGCTCTGAGGCTAGGGATCTGTGCTGGTATCCAGAAGGTTGCCAGTTCGAATCCCCATCACTGCCAAAAGAGATCCTACTCTGCTGGGCCCTTGAGCAAGACCCTTAACCTGTAATTGCTCCAGGGGCGCTATACAATGGCTGACCCTGCGCTCTGACCCCAAGGGTTATGCGAAAACTAACAAATTCCTAATACAAGAAATTGTGTAAGGCAAAATAAAGAACAAAAACAAAAAAAAAATAAACAAAAATAAAACCAAAAAGCTTTAGTTAGAGAGCTTATGTACTATGTTAAGACAAGACAGTGAAAAATATGATAATTAGACTGGAAGAAAAGACGTGGTCAAAAAAACAGGCAGGGGTCAATACCAAAAGAACTGCCAAATTAATGTAAAAAAATGAGAACACTAACCCAAAAATTAAAGTCTAAAACCAGAAAAAACTATCTGTTTGCAAAACCATTAAGTCAATTTAGAAAACAGCTGTAAAATCAAATATGGAATACTAATATGAGATCCTTAGGAAACCATAGACGTCAAATGCTACTCACTCCATGGAGCTGTTGGGATGTATGAGGGTGGCAATGACTGGCACAAACTCAACAAACACTGCCAATAAATAACCAAAATGGCATCCCTATAAGACGTTAAAAATGTCAACTTATTATTAACCCTTGCAAATCTTGCAAAATCAATGTGAAATTTACATTCCTTGGGGTTCAAAAAACCAGCAATTCATATTATATCAAGTGTCTTAAACTATGAAGAAGACAGGAAAGAGTAAATGAAAATCACTCATTATAACAGCTTGTGAGGAAAGCACACTGTGTCCTGGACAAGACTGATAATGTAAGAACAGGCACACATCTAGGACTGCACCAGCCTACATCCAACACATACCTGAGACTTGGGAAGAAGGCACCAATGAACAGAGAGAAAGAGCAATGTATATAACCAGTTAGAAACCAATCAATAATAACATTATGAGTCACCATTTTATAATATAGAAAATATGAAGAATAAATGTCTTATACTTATTTCTCCAAGCACTATTAACTCCGATACAATTCAGAAAAAGAGAGTGAATGCCTTCCAGAAACATTTGAACAAGGTCACTTCTTGTAGCTCAGGGGCTGTGTGGAATAAAACAGAAAAGTGTCTCCTAGATACACCTCAAGCAGATTGGTCAGATCTGAATCTGTAGGATATAGGAAGGTAATAAACGCAAGTTAAATCTTGTCAGGCTCAGCTTTTGGGAAACCGGAGTGGAAGTGCCTCCCAGTTAAACCTTTTACAGCTTTTAGATGTCAAGCCTGGTCAAGGGCTTGGATGTTTTAAAATAACGCTAAGGAAACAGAAACAGGGCAATGATGTAATCCCAGTGACAGCATGTTTCAACTGCTTTGTGCCACCATGTTGGTGACCTTATGTGTAAGTGGGAGTAGGTTTCATTCTCAGGGGAAGTGTCTCTTTTTCAATGCCATTTTCAGCATATTTCACACATATCTGTTGCTGTAATCTGATTTTTGCTGTTGGAGGAAGCTTAACAATGCTTTCCTGATTTTACAGCACTGTACTAATGTTTGGGTTTGTTTATAGAATTTTCCAATGAAGCAGGAGGAATGTCTCTCCTCTTGCCAGGTCAATATAAGTGGGAGTGGGGCGCCTTCACACGTCAGCAGTTGTCATGCTGATAAGGGACAGGTTGACGAGGAAGCAGCAGAGCCAGACAGGAAGTCCTGGCAAAAATCCATGCCTCCCGAGTTGAAGTACTAGAAAAACAAGGCTTGCATGACAGCCATTAAAATGTTTCCCCATACAATCAGTCTAAGTACACTTAGTATGAAGACTCACTGAAAGTCCAATATGGGCTATTACCAGTTTTAATAAGAGAAGTTGTTTATTTTGATTTTTAAAATTGCAGTGTGGTAATGAGATCTTTTTTGGTTATCTGTAGTACAAGTAGACATGAACTCCCTACTGCATTGATAGAATCTGTTCATCCAATCCCATTTTTCTTTCTGCTGCCACCTTCAATAAAAATCATTCCTCAAGGCCTTTCTACTGTAAGGGTTAGCTGTCCTGCCTAACACAATACCCCATGGAATTATTAAAGTTTACCTAATCTAATCTAAGTAGTAAATAAGGTAATATCTCACAAAGTAATGGACACAGCAACTACAGACATCAACTGGTTCATCACAATGATTTAGTATCATTGGCTCATATAACCTGGGATAGACATTCTAAGCAACCTTACGAAGCAACAAAACAGGTTTTCATACCCGGTTTTGGGGGTTTTCCTCCAGCACCTACTCCAAGCCCTGCAAAACACAAAACAGACCCATGACAAAGAGTAAATAAATGGGTTTATTCATCGCCCTAGTGTAATGAAGGTTTCAACCCAATCTCAAGGGTCATGCTGACAGCTGTATGCATCACTCACTAGCTCTAAATTCCCACTAAAATGTTTTGATAAGAAAGGCTGAACCTATGGTACCAAGTAATCATTGCACCTTATAGTACTTGGGGAGATCAAAAAAAGCTATCTTTGGCACAGTATAATTAATGAATTGTGAAAAGATGGTATGCAACAAGAGATCTGTGGGAGAATAAAACAGACACATACTGATATAGACATCATGTGCAAAATTAGAAACTTGAAGGATAGCCACACCACGATTATGTACTAATTATGTGAAGAGACAATTTGCTTAAACTCTGTACTTAACTATCAAGGCAGTTCTGGCAGATCCTTTGAATGCGCAGCAATAGCCATTGTTTAGTAACATGAAATAAAGCTCTCTGAAATGGAGTATAATCAAAGGTGAAACAACCACTTGGTTTATGCAAAACCTTGGAATTGAAACATAAAAGTTTCAAAAAACATTCAAAAATAAATTTTATATCAGCGAACAGAAAATATGATTACTTCCTGAAACAGGAATGTTAAGATACTATCTTACCTGTCCCTATTCCAGGTATACCCCCTGCAATGCCAGCACCACCAATGCCACCGACACCACCGAGTCCACCGAGTCCACCGAGTCCACCGACTCCGGCAACCCCTCCTGTTCCCAAACCACCTGAAAGAAGTGATTTTTTTTGGACAAAGGAGACTCAGTAAATAGATTCTAAACAACAACAACATAATGACAGTATGCCATGAAATGAGCCACTGCAGTTGGTGACGGCTTTGCGTAAAAGAGGTAATAGAAAGCAGTTATAGAACTGCTGCATGAAGGCCAGTTTGTCATGAGTTTAAGGCAATATTATAGGTAGCATGCATTAAAACTTGTTAAACAGAAGCCCAACTTTGTAAGAAATGAAAATGTACCTGGAGTTTTTGCTGGTTTATAACCTGGTACCCCCAAGCCTCCTGTGAAAAGAAATAGCAGTTAACAATGATGAAAAGGTTCAGAACAAACAACAGCACAAAGCTCACATGCAGGCACCCCTACAGGACACAAGCCATGGGTCAGCTATTTATAACAGCAACAAAATAATTGAAGAAAGCCAGCCCAAGTAGTATTTTTCTGGGCCTCAGTCGTCACAAATTCTATGGTGTCACTGCTGACAGAGTTTAACTCCAGAAACAGGCTGCTTTGAGTGCATTTTCTATTGATGCAGGCAATAGCCAAGTACCTTTCTTGCAAAATTAGGAAGCTTGTCACCTGGGTAATAAATTTAACTTGGAAGTGGCTGCTGCTGTTTTAATACTTACTGGTCTATGCACCCCATGGGATCTTATTGGCGGCCCTTGGCTTTTGACTCGCCAGGTCTGTTAGTGCAGGCTGAGCATGGTGATCCAATTAGAACTGGGAGTGAGTTGCAACAGCCAGTATAAAGCTACACAGGGATCAGACTCTATTTCAAAAGATAATGAATCTGGCCATTGAGAATGAAACACTGAACTTTTCATTGTCTTTACAATTTAGGAGGAAAAGTGCAGTTTTTCTGCCTAAAACACAGATAGATAAATTGATTTAGAGGTCAGAAAAGGATCTTGTCTGTGTATGGTAACACAGAAATGGGAGTTTATAACATTTCAACAACATATAGTAAGAATCGGAGAAGGTAACAGATGTAATAAGCATCCCTCCAAATATCCCCCCATAGATTTTCCCATCTTAAGTGAGCCTCAATGTAGATTGTGATGTCCTATCCTAAGTGAAATTTTGAGACTATTTTGCCATTTCTGGAGACAGGCCTCTTACCTGGATACAGAGTTCCAGCGCCAGGAGGAATGTAGACACCTGCAGAGAGAGATGTGTATTAGAATGGAAGCAGATACTGTACTCCATGGGCCGAATTCAGCACCATGGACAGAAGTCAAATTAGCTGGCTATCATCATAGTCAAGTGCTTTGAAAGATAAACACATCACAACAAACATCTTTTCATTTTGATAATTTTTGCTATGGCATGCAATTAAAATAAAGTGCTTTTTATTTGTTGGCTGCTTTACTTTCTTTTATTTTGTTAATTTATGCTAATTAAAGCTTGTAGTGTTTTAATCTATGCATACTTAGACCCCTGTATTAATACATGAATGAGGTGCCTCTTTGTGGGATTTGAAAGTTTATACTGGTGTCCTCCAATGGTCTACAGTTGTTAGGTTGATTTATGTCACCAATTTTTGCAGTGTGAATGTATATATTAGAACTAGTCATAATGGCACAGAAGAAGGCAGTAATACTGGAAGACAACACACCACTTATGGCTGTAAGTTCAAAAGAAAGATTTAAGATTGAATTAAACAACATATTTAAGGTGAAAATACTTTCCCATATAGAGCATTCTGACTAAGCACTCTATCATTATTCTAAACTAGTCTTTCTTGCTTTTCTATATCATGAAGTTTTACTTTAACTTTTGCTCACAAGGTTGTTCTAGACCAAGTTACATATGATTGGCCAAGTGTAAAAAATGGTGATGATAGGGCTGCCAACCATCCTCATTTTCCTAGACATGTCCTCATTTTTAATGTACCATGGACTGTTAAGGAGGAATTTATAAAATTTTGAAAATGTCTGGAATTTTGAAAATCTCCATATTCTTATCATTGGTAGAAATTTAAAGCCGTACACCAATCAGCATTTGAGGAAGCAGTGAGCACACTTTTTTCCCAGAATCTTCACTTCCATTCTGGTAGTAAACAATGCAGATATTGATGAGAATAGTCAAAATCTGTCCAATGTGTTTTTTTCACTTCATGTTTTGAATTCATCTTTATTTTCTTGGTGAGTAGACAGTTCATTGGTAATGTTTTTCCTTTCCTTAATTATTTGTAATCCTAATTCATTGTTACTAAATTAATTTATTCAAAATATTAATTACAATTTCACATTTTCTATGTGAGATCTTATTTTCGTTTCTTCTTTCAGCAACTTGGTTAAACAAGACATTTCATACATTCAGGAACTGTCCATCGTATGTAAGTGTGAGTAAGTACTGCTTTGTGATATTTTAATGGAAAATATTGTTATTATCACTCATTGTTCCAAAATAGATTTATAATTGTAAATCCATCCATCCATTTTCCAACCCGCTGAATCCAAACACAGGGTCACAGGGGTCTGCTGGAGCCAATCCCAGCCAACACAGGGCACAAGGCAGGAACCAATCCTGGGCAGGGTGCCAACCCACCGCAGGACACACACAAACACCAAGCACACACTTAGGCCAATTTATAATCGCCAATCCACCTAACCTGCATGTCTTTGGACTGTGGGAGGAAACCGGAGCGCCCGGAGGAAACCCACGCAGACACGGGGAGAACATGCAAACTCCACGCAGGGAGGACCCAGGAAGCGAACCTGGGCCTCCTAACTGCAAGGCAGCAGTGCCACCGTGCCGCCATAATTGTAAATCAATTAGTCAAATATTAAAGTTTCAGTTACTTAAAAAAAATCACACATTTATTCTGTCATATAAATGCAATATGTTTTTAGTTATTAGTTGATCAAGTAATAAGTCACTTCTTCAAGTAATTTTATAATATTTTCAGAATTCTTTCATTTACATAAATTCACAAATACCCATTAGGTCAAAAAGAAGTTGACAGACTACTTGAACAACAAATACCCTTGTTTTCAAAAGAACAGAACAGATCAATTAAGAGTCTAATGCTGAAAAGATTCAAATTCAGTAGCATGCTGTGTAAAGATTTCCATTCATATTTATCCAAGAACCCAGATTTACTGAGAAAAATATGGAAAAATGGAAAAATATAAAATAATCTGGATAAATGCAAATAAACTAAATTGAAAAGAGTAAAATTATTTTTATTTTGCTAGAAGTGAAATTACCATGTGTATCATTTTTATAGGTTTACAACAGTTAAGCTATCCGAATAAGAATAGAAGGAATGAAGGCTGTTAATTTAAGGGGCTTGACATATCCAAAATATTTAATGGGTTATTACTTTGCCAGTGACTATGATTGTGGCCATCATATCATAATTATACTGATAAACTGTTAATAAAGGTGTATATCATTTTAAAAAACCTTAAGACACTATAAAGGTCTATTATGGCATCATATGGAAAGGTGACCTCGAAAGTCCTCATTTTTTGACCCAAATGTCCTCATTTCCAGAGAAAGAGGGTTGGCAGCCCTAGGTGGTGATGAATAAATGCCAAAAATGTCTAAAGTTTGTCAAGTGATGTAAATGTGGGAAATGGCACATGTGTTTGCATGCTGAAATGTGAAATGTAGCATAAAAATAAATGCAGTAATGAGGTGATAAACAGGTAGGCAATGTGGTGCAGTGGTTAAAGTGATTTGATCTGCCTGTTTCAGTTTGAAAAAGCAATGTAACCAACTGTATCATAAATGTAAGTTGCCTTGGATAAAGGCGTCAGCTGCATAAGTAAATGTAAGCACCCTTATCTGCATTAACCTTAACATCTGTATTCTTTATGTGCATTGTCCAAATTTGAGCTTTTGGTGTGTGTTTATTACTATCAACATGTTCAGTGCGTTCAGTTCCACATGCTGTCTACCTTTATGTTATATGCTGCTTGAAAATATACATGTAAGATTCAAATTTGTGAAATCTGGTCCACAATAAATCATTGATTATTTGTCTGGAACATAAATATAAATAAGTGCAGAAGCTTTATCAATATAAAATTAATAACTCAGAAAAGAACAGTAAAGAACAGTTACAAATAGAAGAATGTCATAAAAATCTAATAGTCCAAGAATTGATTCTTTGTTGTAAATCTTTTGTAACTGGCAGATTAAGGTGTGAGTATCACAATTTGTTCACCCTAGTACACATTTTTTACATAAAATTTTACAGTATAATGCAACAGTACATTAAAGCATTTAATAAATAAATAAATAAATACATGACAGTAAATTCATGACATTTAATTTCATTAATGACAGTCAATAAAGCAGCTTTCTTACCATGAGAAGACTTTTGTGGAAAATGTGTGAATGTACAGTGGAAAGAGTGGGACACAGATATGAGAGAAAGTGTTTTACTTTGGGTTTCAATATGTAGGAAAGTAAACAGATTGTGATTACTACAAAATGATTTGTTTTGTAAATAAAGAGAAGACAAAAAGTCTTGCTTGTTGTGCCTAAAGGCTTTAAAGGTGGACTGTATTTGAAGTTCAAGGGGAAGAAAGTGATACGAAGAAGTCTTCTGAAAATAGAGCTTAGTCAGTAGCTAAGAGGGGCCGCACTGAAACAGCACACGTAGTTAGGTGTAAAGCTTCAACACTGTCAGTGTCAGCACTGCTATCTGCTAAATTTGTCTTTGTTAACTTGATTTATTTCACAGTACTTCATTGTATAATTCCATTCGCATCTTTCTTTTGTAATTACTAACATTAACATTCAGATTATAAGGGACAGAATATTCAAATATCTGCATTTTAAATTTTAAAATTTTTTGTTTTCTTCATTCAAATATAGTTTTCACACACAAAATTAAACTACTAGAAACAGTTAAAGACCTCAATCATATATACATATATTAATTTTGTCATGCATGAAATAATAAAATGCAATGCTGTTTTCATTGAAACACAGTATATATCATAAATGTTAGAACTGCTGCCAAGATTCCTGTCAAAAACACCACATAATTGTGTCAACAGACAACCTGAAGTTATAACATAACCTCCTTGGTGTTACTCAGGCTTGCAATTCTGTATAATTATGGTTAAGCCCGAGTCAGACTCAGGGTGATGGAAATGATCTGTTTTTACAGTGTTAAGTCCAAATAACTCTTGAGACAATATTCTGTTTCCATTAAGTGGAGAAAATAACATGATGCTACTAAAAATCATGAATTTTTCTGTGTTTCGTCATGCTAAGGCGACTCATTGATATTTGTGAGTGGGGTGGAGACTTCAGCTAAAACACACAATGCCATGTAACTGAGAAGCTGTAAAGCCAATTTTAGAACACATTGAAAATTAGTTGAATCAAGTGATAGTGATGACATTGTGAATTAGCCATTAGAGTTTGACATGGATAGTGAAACTGATGCATACATCACTATACGATTAAACCGCTGTGAAATACCTTGTAAATTTAGTTGCATAAAGCTGCAGTGGGGTGCTAGCAGCCATGTGGCAAAAGGGCAAAATGATTACAATCAAGTAGAAAAACAGAAAAAAGTTAGCCTCTTAAGCACCGATCACAATGCAGCAACTGTCATCCATGTCAGAGGAAAATTGTAAGTCACTAGGTTTACAATAAGAAAAGGGGCACATCACTTGTGTAGATCAGATGCTGACATTCTACCCTCTCATGCTCAAGCAAATGAAAAAATATTAGTGGAGAAGTGCTCAAAAGTACACTTTCACTGTCTCAGTTGCAATGCGTGGCTGTGCGTAATATCACACAAAGGATGTGAACAAAATCTCCATCGACACAGCAGTGGATACTCAATATATCTTTCCTGTTGTATTTACGTTCATATTTTTGTATTTACATATTTCTTTTACACATAATAACATGTTTTTCCTTCTTGAAAAAAATTCTATGTTTATTTCTTGTTTTTTCCGGGGTTAAACATCACGTTAAGGAGGTTAATAATCAAATATTTTTCTGTCTGTTCAGAAGTTACACCATATTGGAATTTATTTTGTAATACATTTAGTAATAAAATGGATTGCACTTTTGGCTTAATACTATACTACCACGTTACCTGTCAAAGACAGGTAATAGAATGTACTGTAAAATATTTGATATCTCTTGCGCTACATGTAACCTACAGTGCCTTTCCTTGGCCTCCTCATGTGTCTGAACCTCTATTGACTCTTGAGTGCGTTCCCGTACAGCCTGCTTCTCAGACTCTGTCATTTTGGGGCTTCATGCTTGCCTCCTATCCTCTTTTCATGCCGTCATTGAAGGTGACTCTCAGTGTACCTTTTACTCCTTCTCATGTGTTTCACACTTTTGCATCACCAAAGCCAAACTAACCAGTAACACCAAAGCCAATTTGACCAATCAGTTTGCTCATAGAAAACGGACACACACAGATCTTAGCATGTAGCATGAGGCATGTTACACCAGTTCATCACAGTGTCCAGTTATACACACAGCAAATTTAGAATTGCCAATTAACCAAATATGTGCATCTTTTGGGATGTGCGAGGAAATACGAAATACCTGGGGAAAAACCCATGTTGGTATGTGCATATGTAAAAGCTCCTAGCTGTTGTGGTACTCAGAAAACCAGCAGGGCTAATCTCTTCACTGCTGATTGACCCAGCTTTTGGTTTCAATTTTTTACAGCCATTCTTTGATTTCTAAAAATGTTGGAAACATCATTTTGGGGATTTAAGAGACCATGAAATCCAATGGTCACATTTAGTTTTTATCTGTTTATTTTTGCTCATATTAAATATAAGTTACATGAAGTTTTTGCATAGGTGCTGCCCTTTTCAGATGCTTTTTGTGTATTATTTGTATGGTGTTGCTAGGTAAGTGTGACCAGGAGTGTGTGGCACATGCCATCATTAGGTCAGAAATATAAAGGTCAGTGTTCTGCATCTCCTGGCGGTCCTCTACAGGCTTTCTTTTGGGACTCAGAGTACCTGGTGCACAACATTTTTGCTTCTGAATTATACCTGTAATTTATTTTAGTGCATTGTTTCAAACGTCTTGAATAACAGATTTCTTGGTATAAACCTCAGCCTATTTTGTCAATGGTTCTCCTCTTTGTTGCATGTCTTTCAGACATCTCCTATTCCATTTTCTTTCCTCTCACTGCTGCCTGTTCCTGTGTATTCAGTACACTGTGCTGGATCACTGCTCCAGTATTTAATTAAAATGGTCTTGAATTAATTTTGCTTTTTTCTTGTTTAAAAGCTGCCACTACCAGAGTGTCTTTCTTTTGTATAGTGGCTCTTGGCTTTTGGTGGTCTTTTCAACTATATAACACTGATGAAAGACCCTCTTGTTGTATCCTCAGCCATTCACTTCCACACCTTTTTTTTTATTACAGAATGGTTTTGATCATGTACCTTGACTTTGTCTATTATTTTGGGTTGCCTAGCAACTGCAATTATTTGACAATCAGGTGATGCTTGGGATGGTGGACTGATTCAATATTTTGAGTTCTAGTTATTAGTGGGTTTTTAAATTGTTAAAACCTTTTGTGTCCTATGGAATTCACATGGTCTTGGCAATTTTGACTTTCACTTTATGCTGTCTATGTCCACACGCTAATATTTTTGGCAATATGTACAGTTGTGGATCTTGACCATCAGCCTGCTTTGCCTACATTTCTACCTCATTATATTTTACCAGATTGCTGAGTACATTCTTGTGTTCTTTTTTTTAGCAGTTGTGAAGATATGCCTGCTAATCTCTGCTAATGGCTCTTACTAAAGGTCTGCTAGCATCATAGGCAGGTAGTGACAAATCCAACTTTGCTATCACTTGCTCTGAACATATGACGTGCAGTCAAAATCCTTTGCTGTTATTAGGAGGATAGCTTTCAAGCAGGGATATGCAATGAGGACTGAAGATGCGGTAAAGCATGGTCATGGATGATTACAGAATCAATAAAGATATAACACAGCGCACAGCACCTTTCTTGTGTCTGTTCTGTGTTTTCTAGCCATTACACTTTCCTATTGACAAGGGCCCCCCGCTCTTCCTCAGTCTTAACTTGTGTATCTCAAATCCATAAGTTTTTAATAATATGAGCATTGAGTTGAATTGCTGCAGGCATTTAGGGTGTGGTGGGTAAATGAGAGCAATGCTACGTGGAAAACAAACATTTATGACTTCAGATTTTGCATAGGTCAGTGCGGGGGTTGTTGTTTTCTATAATTCACATAAAGGATTTCAATTCACATATAACAAACAAGTTAGTTATGGATGAAACTAATTTAGGGAGATTAAATAATAAACAGAAAGCACGTAAATCAATGCAGATGGACCTGGACAGAATTCAGAATTCAGCAGATGTGTGGGAAGTGAACTTTTATGTATATAAATACAAAGTTTTGAAATGTATTCTACTATATATAGCTCTAAGTAATAGAGAAAATGGGAGATACAGTAACATAATAGGTAACTTACAACAAAACAGTGCAAACTTACTCTACACTAACCAAGTAGCATAATAGAGAGAAATTCAAATTGAAAACGGGAAATTGTGCTCTTCTGCTGGGTTAATGGAGTTCTTCTTAATCTGCGTGCCACTGTAGCTTTTGCAGTGCATATGGCTGATCTCCAAGTTTACAAATGGATCGAACATCATTAGAGAAGATCTCAGATCATGCACGGGAGCAGAAATAGTACAGACAAGCATTCAAATGCAAAACTTTAAGAGGTTTATATATGAATAGAAGAATTTTAAATCAAGTCTAGATGATGCTGGTAGCCAATTGTGTTATATCAAAACCGAAGTAATATGTGCTCTCTTTTCAGCAGCATTTTGAACCAACTGTACAGGCCGTAGTGTCTTTTTGGGAGCCCAGAGAAGAGGTCTTTGCAGTAATCAAGACCACAGGTAATACAGGCATAAACACATTTTTCAGTATCTCACTGGGATAAGAATGAACTAATATTGGTGATATTTCCTAAATGATAAAATGAACCCCTTGCAACCTTATTTATATAGAGGACTAAGTAAAGAACAGAATCTAGGAAAACACCCATCCAGGTGTCTTACCACTGGTTTAACGTAACATGTAAAGAAACCCAGTTTGCCATAAATATGAACTGTTTGAGCTTTTCTTCCTGCAATTTTCTCGGTCTTATCCTGATTTACTAACGAAAAAAATGGAAGCATCAACAGAATTGCATCTAACTTGTAAGAAATTGGCTTGATTACATATATTTCATCATTAGGTGAGTCAGAAATATAAATGTGTGTCAAGTTACCAAACTTATTCCACACAAATGTTATGAAAAATATGAAGTTGAATCATTTCTGCCTAAGCAAATGGAGGCTAAGTGGATAACTATTAGATGCTTTTAAAACAGAAAGTTGTCATAGATTGCTCCCATTGTAGGTAATGCCAAGTGAGAGGGTGACCAGATCACAGAAAGAAAGTCCTCCTGCATGGCATTTGCTAAGTTTAGTGGCACCACTGTGTATATTGGAAGGTCTTAGTCTAAAGGGAACTGCCCTGGAGACCTGAAGGTGGAAACAAGAAATACTGTACCTGGTAAGAACAACTTAAACACCTCCATTTTACAGAACTAGAGAGGTTGCCTGAAGCACTTTGAGCCATTGTTTCCATTAAGTTTGTCTGAAGTTTGTTGAGTTGCCTTACAAATGATAATGCGATATGGTGAACCTGTGACTTTACAGAGTAGTCACAATCTTGTATGTACAATAATGCCTAACCCCACCTCAGGCTATAATAGCAAATATGCAACTGTACTGGAAGCATTCGATCTGGAAGGTATGTTTTGAGAAGGCTTATGAGCAACAGCATAGGGCAGCCAGAGCTTTTGAAGAGGGAGGAATATGGAAGGTGAACATTAGTTTTTTACACTGTTTTTACATTTAAGGGCTTCCTTATCTGACAGATTGAGGCAATGGCCTGTGATTAGTGAGGTTTATGTTTATCACTCTCATTTACTTTATTGTGGAATCATTTTATTTCTGTTCCTCTTATCTTTTGCTTTAACAAAACTGTTTACTTCAAATTGAGTCTATTTTGGCCACATTTATTCCTAGTTGGAGTGAACCATTGGAGACATTCTGTTACAGTGTTGAATGCCAATTGTTATGCTTTATTTCAGTAAGAACATAGTTGCTCAACAGTAAACTGGCTGAAAGTAAATGTTTCATTAACCTAAAGAATGGCAGTTTTTCACAAAGAGAACTGTATTTCAATAATATCTGTTACCAAAAGATCTATTTCCAAGTACTGCCTTGGAGTCTTTTAAGCACAATAGATCAAAGCTGGGTCTTTTAACTTAATCAAACATTGACAGAATATATACTTATAAAATAACTGTAAGTAGGCACAGAGACTGGAAAGTAAATGAGTGACCAGATTTAATGAATGCAACATTAATCAGGTAAACAGGCTACACACAGTCAGTATGTTCAAAAGGGTTTTAAAATGACAAATGCCAAATAGTGAGACCAAGAAGCCCTAGAGACATAAAATTGTAAGATCAGAAAAGTTAACTGAAAATCAGAAGGACATTTACCATCCCAGCAGGCTAGAATCAAAAGCATCAAGATAAATAAGCATCCAGATATATCTTAGTAGGTTCAACAATGAAACTCCAGTCTTATTCTTGGGCTGACGGCACTGATACAAAGTTTTAGCCTGTTATACAATGACATGATATGACCCAGTCCTTATAGCTGTACATATGTCAGAAAAGCTACAGCTACATTAACTTTGTTGTTTCATGCATATTTTTACATTAAATTTTAGACTACATTTAATCAACACTTTTTCCTCATTGGCAAAATTCTGAACAGGCATGCTTCACCTGACAAAACTATGGCTATATGGCAGCAGCAAGGATTGATTACACACGAGACAGAACATGACATGCAACATGACAGAAAAGAATTGTCCTGACACCATTAAAATGTAACCCTGAAGTCATGCATGGGTGGTAAATATTTAGTCTGCAGTTAGTCTGGGAACTAAGGCTTTAGCTGGATGGAATATATAAGCATGGAACCTTATTATGAGGCCATACTGAGACAGAAACGGTTACCCAGGGGTTATCTGGGGCCAGCATGTATTAATCTGGGACACTAAAGGTTACCCTGAGGTGATATGCTAGCAGAGCGTGGTAGTATGAGGTCTTGGGCCAGCAGTCTGTTAGAATGAGGTCAAGTCAAGGCAGAAAGGGTTACCCTGAGGTCATATGAGGCCAGAGGGAGATAGTCTGGGACACAAAGAGTTACCCTGAGGTCATGTGTCAGCAGAGAGTGTTTGTCTGAATCCAAACCAAGGCAGAATGGGTTATCCTGAGGTCATGTGGGTGCAAAATCTACAAGTCTGAAATCTTTACATAGCAGAGGAGAGGCTCTGCACGGCCTTTAAAAAGTGATATCTATTTGTTTTGGCCTTTCTTTAGAGTGTGACTGCTGAGAGCCAGGCCACCTGCCCTACTGCGTGACACCACTGAGTTTCTGCTACCCAGATTATAGCTCATTTTCATTATTTGGAGCAGGAGTCACATTCCAGACCCCCAAAGCCCTCAAGCTGGATAGTTTCCCTGAGGTGTGGGCCTCATCTCCTGTTGCTGTGTTTAGTCTGGGTTCTGTGGACAGTGTGATGTACCTATTTTATTATGCCAGCTTTCCTTTCAAATTTGGCTTCTTACTCCTGCTG
This sequence comes from Polypterus senegalus, assembly GCF_016835505.1. Taxonomy (NCBI): domain Eukaryota; kingdom Metazoa; phylum Chordata; class Cladistia; order Polypteriformes; family Polypteridae; genus Polypterus; species Polypterus senegalus. The sequence goes on from NC_053159.1 coordinate 118,788,592, forward strand.
CCAAGGTTTTAGCTGCACAAAGGAAAATGAGCAATTCCTCCAATATGTTTAGCTTACATTTATTACAAATGGAGCATGGAACTAATTAACAAGGAGCAATCACTGGACATGAAGCTAATTAGCATTTCTGTACAACTCTATTCCCACAATTCATTTCCTGATGCAGTCATGGCTTATGTCACCACAGGTCCAGGTTCATTAATAAGACGTACTAATGGCTGAAGTAAGCTGTAACTTATTGTCTGTAACCCATTCATTTTCTGTCATTGGATAGTTAGGTTGTTACTGAGAGCGCATAGTGCTTACTAATGGCATTTTGTATTCTCTCTGATTGGCCAGCCTCAAGGGTCAGCATTGTGGATTCATAGAGAAGTAATGGTGGCACAATTTTCTGCAATTGGTTAGACTTTGGAATGCGTGCTGAGATATCAAAAAGCTATGACAGCAGTGTTAAAAGTCTTTGAATTGGTCACATATAAGCAGCGATTGAGAGGATTGTGAACATGATAGCACAGTTTCCTAGATTTGAGGAGTCTGGCACAGAGGTCACCAGTTAGGGGACAGAGAGAAATAATAGCATCATTAACAGGTTTTGATTAGGCAGGCATGCTTAGAGGGTATGTGAGCAGTGATCAAGGCATTATCTCTTTATGCCTAGTCACAAGCATAGGTCATCACTTAAGGGTCAATAAACCTGATCACAATGTTTTCATTCTCTGATTATTCAGATGCATGGGGTAATTTCTGCAAGTTCAGTGCACATCTCTGAGTAGCAAAGTAGAGTGGCTATCTTTGAAGAACTCTGCCAGAGACTATAGGGAAAAAGTGCTCATGACTAGGTCAGGAGAACCCTGAGCCTCTTGTAGACCAGACCTTGATTAAACTGCCACTTGTAGACCAGTGATCCAGCCTACTATGAAATGGTGACAAAACTGAACAGCAATATGGCTTTCTGATTCAGTGAATATTATTGTCACTTCATAGCCTTTCTATGGAATTTCTACAGTCTTCCTGTGTTCATATTGATTTATGGTGTCCTCTCACAGTTCAAAGATCTGCTGTTTGGTTACTTGGTGACTCTAAACTGATGTAGTGTGATTATGTGTGGGTGTCACCATAATGAAGTGGCTCCTAGCCTTCTTTAAGCCCATTTTAAAATAATTAAAAAAAAAAAAATAAACTGCCACTTCCTTCAATTTGTGAAGATGTGTGGAGAGGCATTAAGGGTATTGAGAAGTATTCAAATCTTTCTAAATAACTAGTGAAATCTCTTATTGTGAGTTAATATTAAAAAGAAAAGAAGCAGCGCACAATTATTATCTTTTTTTCTTACATAGTAGTGTCAAACCCTCTTAATCAAATTTAGTGTTGCTGGGAGCTGGAGCCTGTACTAACAGCACTGGACACAAGGTATGAAATAACCAGGGCATACATCTATACAATTACTCATACAAATGCAAATAGTATGTACAATTAGTATCACCTATCAAGCTTGTATTTGTAGATGTGTGAGGGAGACCCTCATACCCAGAAGAAAACCCACACAGACATGAGACACACATGTAAATTCTGTCTAGACAAGGCAAAGGATTTTAACCCACAATACTATATCCATGAGGCAGCAACTCTGTTTATTTTAAAATGGCAAAATATACCAATTGGATGTTTTAAAAAAAAAATGGTTTAGTGAAGTCAGAAAGAATTGAAGGTAGTCCTGAATGAGGTGGCAGTTTTGATTACCTACAACAAAATCCACACCTCAGCTCTGTACAAAATCAGGTGGTTGATTTTCTAAAAAAACAGGGTAGACAGAATGCACTTGGAATCTGCAGTTGTTTGTGAACAGATAAACAACAGGCTGAATCGTGTACAATAAAACTGACTTTGCTGGGAACTGATTGTGCTAAATTGTAAACCAAGTGATACGCCATTGTTTCTCCTGTACTTGTATGATTTTTGAGTTACTTTATTGAAGTGAGAATGATGGACATAATAAGCTGTAATACAGATACTGAATTCCTTTCACTATTACTCCCTTTGTTTTACCTGCATTGCCTTGGCTGTTTGCTTCACGACACACCCTCACACCTAGATCTCATTGTTGAACCCTCTCTAACAACTCTTCAATCAAACTCCTACCATTCCTTTTAAAACTGCTCGATCCAACATACTGGCAGCCCCACACAATCCTGAATGGTGTGCTAGTTCATTATGATACACTCACACACATTAGCATGTGGCATAATATAAGGTCATGAGTTAGTCCACATCTTTAGAATGTAAAGAGAGAAACTCACGCAGGCCTGAGGAGAACACAGAAATACTAGAGTGACAGGGATGGGATTTGAACCCAGAACTCTATAGTTGGGTGGCAGCAGCTATGCCATTCACTCCTGTACTCCCAGTATGTGGAAAATGATAGGTTTTTCTTAAAATATCTTCTGTTGCAGCTAATGCCAATTTTACTTTAAATTATACAAACTATCCATCCATCCATTATCCAACCTGCTATATCCTAACTACAGGGTCAATCCCAGCCAACACAGGGTGTAAGGCAGGAAACAAACCCTGGGCAGGGTGCCAGGCCACTGCAGGGCAATTATACAAACTAGTAAGGGTTAAGTCAAAGTTAACAAAAAGCAAGAGTCACTGACAGATGTGCAAATGGCATGAAGTATCAGTCTTGCATCCACACATGGCAGTGATGGTGTGTTATATATCCAGATGTTAGAGAATAAAATCTATACAATGTGGCTTTAGAGCAGGAGCAGGAGAGGGAAAGACATACTTGGCTGGGAGCTCAGACGCACACACATTTGCACATACACACACATATTTGTGCACACACAGGCATGTATGCACAAGTCTATGACACTGTACTTGGTGGCAGTGGCTTTGACAGCCACTCGTGCTTTATTTTTATTTTTGTTCCTAACTTTTTCCCCAAACAAAATTTTTCAGCAGATGAAAGCTGAAAACAATACCAAGAAAAAAAAACTGGCACTTTTATTTCTTAAAGAAAAGCAGATGTACATTTATTAAAAAAGCTATTTGTGAAGTAGGGAGGTCCTCACATTGTAGACATTTCTTGGGCCTATTATTTTTGAGAAAAGATTTTCTCCAAATGTTTCATTGTATTGACAGCAAAACCTGCCAGCAAACTGTGATCTAAGGTGGTGATCTTATACATTCCTATATCTTGTATTGTAATGTTCTCAATGATACCATTTCAGAATAATTAAAGTATTTAAACAGTAAATAAAACTGGGTAAAAAGGGGTTGTCAGCAAGATACACAATGCTGTCAGTGTCTCCCGAGAGTGGCAAACATTTGCCATTCCCCACTTCACTTGTCAGCTGGGTAACTGCTCTTTCATGACTTTCTGAAACTGTTAACCCTCTTGGAATCAGATGTGAAGAATGTTCTGCAGGACTATTCAGTTACTTACTTTCAGATCTTTTAGGAGTGCTACGTAGAGCATGGCGATACAGTAAATGAAAAAAATGAAAAAAAGCTTTATAAGGCAATTATTATCAGAGATGCATAGCAGATTTGTATTTGCTTTTGCTGGTTTCATTAGTAAGCAAAATTAGTTAGGCTAATGCATTGTAGTGAGTTGCTTGACTGGCAAAAGGCTGACAGTAGTAAAGATAGCACTAAAATTGTCCAAGGACAAGAAGGGAGCCCCCAGGAGTCCTCCAGTTGTGAAAGCAGAGTCTCTCTAATCTTCTGGAGATGGTAAACTCCACCTTGTGTTACTGTTAGGGGGTCTAACAGGAAGTCTATAGAATCTTATATATGGAACTCTGTTATGCAGTACAGAAAGTAGACTGCCTGACAAATAACTGCTGTCCTGACAAACTTTCTGAAAATAACTCTGCTAAAGTTTAGAATCATCTGGATGGACCTAGTGGGTTTTCTGAAGTGATTGCTGCAGGACCATGCAAAGTATGGAAAGTCCTTTCTATGCAAAGTGAACCAAGTACAGTAGGAAAGGTTCTAGCAGTATGTGACAGTGGAGGGGATAAAGAACTGTTGTCTTCTAGCTGATGTCTAATGACAGGCAACCTGACAGCCTGCTGGTAGGAATCAAACAGGGATCCACCAGACAGTTATAGGAGCTGCAAGTCCCAGAGGTTTATAGGATGCTACAGACCTCAGATTTATTTTGAAGTACTGTAACCCCACAATGGAATACAGGATATACACGGCAGGTAGAGACATGCGTTGCAGACACTCTAAGTTCACTGGGCCGAACAGAGATTCCAAAGTGTTACACTTTATATTAGCACATGGCTGCTGAACAAAATAACCATCAGTCTCGGAAATTTCAAGCTAAAATGCTTTATCTCCTACTAATTTACTACTACTCTTAATTTAGTACAGATTTTACTTTTTTCCAAACTGCACTTTAAACAAACCTCATAACTACTGTAATGCTGTTTAGCCTTTTCCCAGAGTCATGAAGCACCTGTGCTGTGTTAAAGCTCAGACACAAATGAGAAGGCCAGCATGAACAGCCTGCAGCAGGGTGATTGGATGGACACATCTGACTGACCTAAAAGTAGTTTGAAGAAGTAAGAAAAGACAGCAATCAGTGACACACCTCTAACATGTGCGAGTTGAAATATTTAAATGATTTAAAGGAACTGGCAAGATTAGAGCAAAAGAATAGATTGTCAGTTCAGAGCAGTATAACAGAGACTAAATAATGAAGCAGGAACATTACCAAAATGTAAACACGAGGGTCAACAGTAACACTTAACAACAGGCAAAGGTCCTAATTGGAGTCCAAGAATTCAGAGCACTCACTAACTGGCCACTGAAATGTGGCTATATGCTCTCTTATAAATACACATTCCTGGCCTATCATATGACTGCCCAATAATGGATGTGGCTGGGCAACTCAGAATGAGAGCTTAAGCCAAGAGCAAGTCACAAGTGAAGACCACTGCCAAAATCAGTTAGCGTGTTGAAAGTGAGGGAATGGGCATGACTCAGACACGTCAGTGTGACAAATGCACTTTGAAGGTTTCTGTCCAACTTGGCTACTCATAGGGTTTTGCTTTGATGCATACAATAATAATTTACACAGAAAATCCTGTTCACTTGAATACTGAAGTAAAAAGGTATCCTTTAGATTTATGTGTGGCACACACACTGGACAAGGACAAGGTTATGTACATCTCTATATTTTACTGTTATGCTCCCAAGACACACATATACCCATGTCCATATGGACGTATGGTGTGAGGATCTAGAGGACTGTGGAGCTGACAAGTGGTGATGTAATGCAGAGCAACAGATGAAGGAGTCTCTGGGTTTAATTATGACAGCTAAATGTGATTTTGAGAAACACAATATGTTCCTGTCACATTGCTTTATAATGTCCATTCACCACTTTCTGCAACAGAGATAAATGTACAAGTGATTTTTGGCTACAAACCTTTGACTCTAACATTGCTTCAAGTGATCCCACGGAATGAACCACAGCAGAATACAACAGAAGCTAGTCTGGTCCCTCAAAGAATTTGCATGCAATGAGCCATTTGAATCACTTTTTTGTTTCAATTTAAGAACATAAATAAAGTGCCGTTTTGTTTTAACAACACCTGGAACACATTAGAATCTTTCCATCTGCGTCACAGAACTTAAAGTATTTTAGAAATTATGCATCAGTGGCATGACATCTGAAGTATTTTAGAAGCTGTATATCAACTTAATAACACCTGAAGTGCTTTAGGTATGAGACTTTAATGGATTTGTGTTCAGTATCTGCTTAAGAAAGGGAATGAAGGCTATTAATGCAGCAAATAAACTCAGTGCAGGAAGGAACTTAAAACACATTGTTCTTTTAAATTACATGTAGATATAATAATTAATGTTCCAGATAAAATGTGAATCAATACAATACCAAATATTATTGTTCTAGTGTCACATTTATTATAGAAAGTTACTTGATATAAACATGTCTTTTACTGAAGCTATTCCTTAATAGCAATGTTACCACTAGAGGTATATTAGCCTTTAGTTTTGAATTACTCTCATGACATACAAAGGTAAATTAAGATAATAGATATATAATAAGTTCTAAAGCATTTGTACAGTTATATATTAGTGTCATGAAAATGCCATAAACTAGCTTGTACAGTATGTACTGTAAAGTACTTATGCACAAACCTTACACAAACACTCTACCAGTGTTATACACTCAATGATCCAAGCAGGGGACATATTTTATTAGAAACGCATGAAAGTCACAAACTAGTATTTTGCATTTTCATGATATCTAATACATTTTCATCCGTCATGACACTGGACATTTTTTACAAACCCAAATGTTTTTTACAGCATTTTTGGTCATGGCACCAATTATATTTGTAACTATAGTGTATTTCTCAAAATTCTGACCAACATCATAGCATTTGATGCACACTTAATGTGATTTGCAAGTCTTTTAATCAAAGTTGAGATACCAGGTATATTTCACAAGCTTTACTGTATATTAAGAGATCTTTCATAAAGGAATTTCAATACAATTTCATAACACCTTGGGTAATTTAAAAGCTTTATTTTCATATCATGACACCAAAGGTAAGTACGAAATATTTTATTAATTTGTATTTTACATATTATATCAATGTTATGGTATCTAATCAATGTTATGCCTTTCTATGAACCTCATAATATCAAACAAAGTCCATAAGCTTTAGAATAAGATGTATTTACCAACTAAAGATCAATCTTATTCCAGCTAACATAACTTCTAAACATAATACCAGTGTTATAACACTGAACATACGCTGAAGCGGACAAAGGTAGAGAAAGACTGCGTCACACCTGATGAAGACTATACAGCCTTGCGTCTCTAACATTCTTTTCAATGGGAAGAACCTCTGCCTATTTTTCATTATGTTTTGTAAGTTCTTCATTACTATATTTTCACCAAATAAATTTCAGAAACTTTATGTTATGCATTTTTCCAGTGTTATATAAATCATATCTTACATATTTTAGACATTTTTAATAGTTGTTATGACACCCAACATCTTTTACACGCTTTATATTAAGAGATCTTTCCCATATTCTGTAAAATATTAATTAAAGTGTCATGACATCAATTAAAAGGTTTTTGAATACACTAAATCAAATCTTACAAGCTTTACAGTACAGTATACTTCAAACACTTTATTTCTTAACAACTAATATTTTTAAAAATATTTATATTACAGTGTATTTCACAAACTTTAAATCAACATCAATATACTTCTTTACAATTCTGGACCTGTAATGTACTGTATATTTGGCTGTTTTGCAAATAACAGATCAGTGCCACACTAGCTAATGTATTTTAGAAACTTTGACTTAATATCAAGTCACAAAGTGTATTATTGAACTTTATAAAGTACATTTTTCAATTTCTTCCTTAATGCCAGGGCATTATGATACTTATGATACTTATGATTCTTGTTCTTGATGCCTAATATATCCAGCAATGTTCCTATCAAAGTGTTCCACACAAACTTTGCATCTGTGCAACTTTGTAATGGAAATGTACAAACAGAAAATGGATGGAGAAGGGGATGGATGAATATAACAATGTCATGATTGCTAATGTATTCTTCTAGCAGCCTAGATTTTTATCATCAGTATCAAAGCACCTAATGAATATATATGATATTTATAAAGTAATTCTAAAAAATTAATTGTTGGACAATCTGTATTCTCTCTGACTGGTACTAATTTATTTTAATGTACTTCACAATAACATAATCCCATACATTTTCACATAGAAGTGCATCAATATTAAATATCCTTGAACATTTGAAAAATAACACACCAATTTCACATCATTTTACCTTTTTTGTAAATTCTGCATTATTGTCATTACATGCACTATATTTTAGAGAATGTAGCTAATTTGTAATACACCATAAACATTTTAGAAACTTTGATGCCTGAGGAAATGTTGTTCATTTACTGGATGCCTATTGTGTGGTAAACGCTGAGCTGCTGACTCAAGAAAATGTACTTAGTTGTCGAAGGAACAACAAGATAACCATTTGGCTCCTGTAGTGAAGTTTCTCCTACATGTATTATAGCCCTGTATCAAAGATGGCTTTTAAAATCTACTTTTACATTATTGATATATAATAAAGAAGCAACAGTCACTGGTCCTACTCAGTAGTCATTCTAACACCAAAATTGAGAAGACAATTTTTCAAAATTATTTTCACTTTCATTCTAATTTTTCATGTTATTGACACTGAACTTAACGACACTCAGGGAATTTATTTCCTCATTTCCTTTTATTTTTTTCCTGATGTAACCAAAAGTTTGAACCTTCATTTGCACCATCTGGATCACAGAATAACATCAGTAAAAGTTAAATAACTACCTACTGCACCCTCACTCATTGCTTTCTCACAGCTGTGGACATACCTCCTTGCAGTGTGGGCCGGTACAGAGCCAACAGTAGGAATCCATGAAGGATGGACGCTGCCTTTCTGCTTGCCATCTTGTTACTAAATGCCCCAGACCTGTTACAACCAGCTGGTTTTATCCTCAGCTCGCTAATTACCTCTCACCAGTTTTCAAAGGGAAAAAAAAAAAAGAAAAAGGAAAACACAAGTTGAAAGACAGTGGACGCTACGTAATTAAGAAAGGACGAAGACGCTTGCTTCTATGGATCATTGCACTTTTTTTCCCTTTAGTCTGCCGTTGCTGTTTTTATTCTGGTCATTCCTGCCAAAAGAACAGCACCGACTGCCAAAAAAGACCCCCCCTTTCACATAGCCCCCTCCCTCACTCCACCCCCTTCTTCAGGCAGTTCTGTCTGCCAGACCTTTCTGCATGAATTTGAAGGGAAAGGAAGCTAAACAAGCCAGATAAGGCAATTAGATTTTTGAAGAAGTCTGCGTTAGATTTGAAGCCAATAGAAAATTCAAAATGTCTCAAACACACAGCTTTACTGCCAGTGCAATCAGAGCTGGAGACAGAAGATGAAAACTGTCCTGTCTATGTGTACCTGACCGCCCTATGTCTATGCTGATGGACACTTGATAAGTCAGTGGAAGAGTAGGGCTTTGCTGCAAGTACAGTCTATTAGAAGGCTCATGTTTGGAGTAAATTCTGACTTGCACACTAGCAATCCTAACATAGGAAACTCATTCAGCTGTTCATTCACAAGTAAAGAAGAAAGAGAGAGGGAAAAAGAGACCAGAGTTCAGCCTCCCAATATACTTCACAGGCCTGTTCATAGTTCTTCACTGAGGAGGACTCAAACTTAATTAAAAATCCCATCCCAAGGAGATCCACGTTTATAACTCAGGATTGCATCACAATCCATCCATTTTGCTATTAAGTCTGGTTTGGCTTTTGGTTTGATGCCTTAGTCCCATTTGACTTTCTGGCTGTTGATTTTGTTTTTATAATTGAATGTTGGTTTTGCTTAACTCTGCCACTTAAACAATAATTAACTATCTTTCAACAAAGAAATAAAGGAAAATAACTATCTTTCAGTTGTGTAGGCAGTGATTGCAGGAGTTGAAGTCTATTTCTGAAGTGACAGGTGCATGGCCGAACATGGAGTGCCAGTCCATGAAAGGCTGCAATGTGTTTTAAAAACCCAGTTTAAATCAACCATCTAACATCCTCCTCTTTGGAATGTAGGAAAGAACAAAGAAATCCTAAGAAATGATATATTAATACAATGCATATTTGCAAACTCCACACAGATACTAATCAGGTTATTATACTATAGTTACTGGAGTTACAAGGCAGCCACCCTGACCACTGCATCACAGTGCTACCCAATGTTGGGATGAACGTGAACTATCATAGACTGATTGAGAGGAGTAGCGGACATCAAAGGTTTAAGATAACAGGTATAGGTATAGAAAACAGACAGAAGCACCATACTTTATCCCAAATGTGAATTGGCATGCTGGGTTTGCTGTATTAAACACAAGGAATATCTGTCCTACCCTTTGCTGACACCACTTCTTGATGAACAGGGTTGTGATATTAAACTTTAAAAACTTAAGAAAAAGCAACTGATTGCACAAAAAATTTAAAATGGAATCTGAAGAGCTTCAACAAGTATTCATTTCAGTTCTTGGCATACGGCTGTTGTGGTGCTTACTCAGATTGGCCATGGTTTCATGTCAAGGATGGAGTCACTTGGCTCTCATTGGTCCAAAATGGCATATTTGCATGTTCTGGAATTTTGCAATTCAGACACACCTCGTGTACATGGAGAACTCATTCACAATATTGTGAAAACTGCAGATCGGCTTATGTATAATTCTAGAGTAGTTACGGATCCAGCTGGGTACATTCTTTCCTTTTCTGAAGTTTTCCAAGTTTTTCTTCCATACTCTTAAATACATATACAGTATATTGATTTAATTAGCATTTCCAAATCAGTGTCATTGTGTGTGTGTGTGCATGCACTCTGTTCATTGTTCTTTCTTCATGTTGTGTCCAGATGAGCCTAGATTGGCTCTAGTGTGCTGGTTATCTTGAAATGGATCACTGTTAAGCTGTACTGTCATAGACTCACACCATGAAGCATCTCAGTTTGCAGATTTGAACTGCAATGAACTGCCAGTGGTCAGATCCAAACCTACAACATCTGGTTTAGAAGCAGTCTCCTTACAGTGTGAGCTAATAGGAAAACTCCTTGCATTGGCTGCACAGAGAGTGTGTTTCTAAGCACTGTAAGCAGAGCATTTCCTGGTAATGTCAGCTGACTTCTCTTCTCTTTCAGCTTCTACCATTTCTGTGCAACCGTGCCGCTACATAAGGTATGGTGTAATCATATTTTTTTGACTCTCTACACCTTTTCCACTTACAGAGGTACTGATACTGGTAGTGGGTTTGATTCCTTTGTGCTACTGGCTCAAAAATCAGCCTTTAATTTCAAATTGTTCTAATCCCATTAAGTTTTAAGGATAGTTTTCTCTCTTGTCATTTGTACTCAATGCTTACTCTGTGTACCTAATTTCTGCTTTCTATGAGGAGCGATTATATCATGAAAGAAAACATTAAAATACAAAGTGCAGAACGTGAAAAAAGATAGACAAGCTGGAATGTTGAATGAACAAAGGCAACAAGAGCCACAAAAAATGAGGCATGTAAGGGCTGGCATATCCAGTGACCAGTGGTTCAAAAACAGGATTGAAACAAACTGCTGCTCACATTGCCACCACTTATCACCTTGCCTTCAGTGTTCCTACCAATGACACTATTGTTATCAGTGATAGCTGTGGACCTTTAAAAATTTTGTGGTGCAAAGCATTTTGCTGTGGATCCACGGCACAGTGAGGGATTTAAACAGTGCTCTCAAAGGAAAAGTAATTCTACAGCCCATTCAATCAGAGAAATTCATCCAACAGTTAATGACTTGTCTCCATTACCTTGTCTTGGTTTATGACACATGCTACAACATCTGTCAGGTGTTTTTTCACTAAATTAGGCAAAATGTCATTCTCCAAGATAAAGCATGAGTAGTTATAAAAAATGGGCTTTCCTGACTTTTGCGATTTCAAACTAATCTACAGGTCTGCTAGCGGAAACAGGTTTCCAGACCCCTCTAACTACAGCCCAATTTAGATCCTGACAGTCTTTTTTTGACTTCATCCTCAAAGAATGAGAACTTCTTATGGCAGTTCTGCTCAGACGCGAGAAATTAAGAAATCTTTACATGTTTGGCCAGACTGTTTTTCCTAAAAATAAAGACATGCATTTCTGAAGAGTCTGTCGTAGCTTTTGTAATATTTACTTGACTGTTTAATAAGAGATTTTTCATGGAGCTCCACCATTAATGGGATATATGAATTCCACACAGTAGAAACACCCTTGGGACATTTTTCTGTGTAGCATACTTTCACACTGGGGTAGGGAGAGGTTAATCAGACTTATCCAGGCCCCTGTCTCCTGTCTCCAAGGCCAAATTATGCTGTCAAGATCATAATACACAATCTTTTGTGGTGGACTAGTCCCATTCTGGACATTTGCAAGGGCAAGTTTTTATTTGAGATAAATAAGGGCTGATTAGTTGGAGATAATTGGAAAGATTACATTTTGTAACAAAATGATGAAATCATAGTAGAGATAAAGACCAAGTGACATTGTGGAGTTAAGTGGGAACATTATCCTTAGGAGGCTGAACTATAAAAAATACTGAAGGAGATATGAAGGTTTAAGTGCAAAATAAACTAAAAAATAAGGGCCATGCTGGTCATATCAAGTGGGGAACATATGAAAGATAGTAAAGCATATGATACCTAGAACTTACTACTACTAAATCTGATATTGGAAAATTAGTTAACTGGAACCAAAAGAAATATTTAGGATCAACAGAAGTTAAAATAAAGGTGTAACTGGGAGCTAACATCACTCAGAAAACTGTCAAGGCACAGATATACAAGAACTAGGTGAAAATTAAAATAACTGATACATTGTTTATTGTTAGTAGTGTTGATTAGTGAAATTTGCCAAAGTGTTTTTTGTAGCCAATGCCCTGTGTATTTACCCGAGACCTTGTGTTTGCCAGATTTTTCTGTGAAATCGTCTTAAAGCTGGATTAGATTAACATTTTTTCCCATCGCCCCACAATACTTTGTAAGGCTAGAGTGACATTACAAAGTTGTAGCAACCATGCTCAGAACTTTCATGTATGCTTAATGTAAGGTCATTGCTGAGCATAGAATTCTAGACTTCCATCCTGCAAAATAAAAAAAACAAAAACAAAAAATCCTTGCAGTATTTGCATTTGAGGGGTACATTAGCTGACGTTAGTGAGAATATTATAAGTACTGCCAATGGATATATAACACTGACACAGTACTGCCTGGCTAATTAGCATGCATAATTAGCCATGTGCTGGGGCTACAATTCAAAACAAACATTAAAGGAGACCTCCCACTTGAATGTCTCCCACAAGACATTTCTGTCTTCTTCATGGTAGAAAAAAGTGCAAAGCATGCGCAAAGAACAAAAAAGACAGTGCTGTGACTTAAAAAGAAAGGAACAAGCCAGTCTCACACTTTGCTAGTTTGTGGCCGTTTATTGCATTTTGTTTGTGGTATTGCTCTGTTTGTGTCTTTTGTTGTTTGAGTCACGGTAGCGCAGTGGTTAGCACTGCTTCCACACAATTTGGTCACATTTTTGGCCACAATAAATAGTCCAGAATTGTTGGCAGATACTTTAAAACACCATTACACTATTATAAGCCTCTAACACTAGTTCAGTTCCTCCTTCCCCATTGATGTCAATGGATTTTACCGACTTAAGCAAAATAACCAAATATTTCTGTGATTTTTGCAGTACTGCCCAGGGTTAATCCATCCATCCATCCATTTTCTAACCCGCTGAATCCGAATACAGGGTCACGGGGGTCTGCTGGAGCCAATCCCAGGGCACAAGGCAGAAACCAATCCTGGGCAGGGTGCCAACCCACCGCAGGTCCAGGGTTCACTCATCACTAATTGTTATGGTTACGAAAGAAAACAAAATCTTTCCTAAAGAACAAAATATGCTATTGAGTCTACTTGCAGTTGTAGTGACAGGGATTATTTATTTTAAAAGAAACAGCTAATGGTGCAGACCTGGTTCTGCTATAGCTTTGAGTAAAGGAGTTATATCTGTTTTTATTGTAAAACCCACAAGGGTTTGTATACCCCACCTACCCATATGTGGTCAGTGGCCTACCTAACTTAATTAAAGAATGCATGAATTTAAACAAGAAATATGAAAACAAAACAAGGAAATGGAATATTCAGAAAGAGTACACAAAGAAAGAAACCTCAAAAAAATTGCAAACCTCACAAAAAAGCCCACCTTTATTAAAAAAAAATCTGCAAATGTGGGGTTTACAACCCATTTTTAAAAGAGCAAATATGAAGTCAACAGCCAGAAATCATATAATTGTAACCATAGCACTATACAATAGCTTACCAGAAAAACTTAAAAAAAAAACTTGTTTCATTAGTTACAGAACTTGACAGAATTTAACAGCTATTGTATGTGGACAGCTGATACAACAAACAAACTTCAAAGAACATTCTGTTTTATTTGAAAAGTAGACTGTTAGGTACTCTTCAGATCTTTGACTTAAACAACTTTTTTCTCATGATGTTACCTTTGTAAGTGTAAAGATTGTGTTTAAAGATGTCTGACAGAAGCCCAGATCACTGACATACTGAAGAATATCAAATACTCTGTGTAATTCCAGTGAAAACCTTCTTAATTAATACAATCCGACTGCAAGCAGTTGTGGAAAACCACTGGCATACATAATGAAGCCTGAAAGAAACCTGAAGTACGGTCCTGCTGGAGACACATTTGGAGAATAGCTTTAAACCAAACCGTGACACTTTCAGGGGACATTGCTTCATAATGACAGTTCTGTTCATCTTCTTTATATTTATCAATGCCAGGACCTTTGCTCTTTGTGGCATGGCATTTGAAGCATAGGGATGCTTGTGCAAAGCTGACACGATAACATAGGGCCTTTTTAATCTAATGTATCTCAGAGACCCAGGGAATATACTTATGAGCAGATTCGTGAAGAATGATGTGTTCTAGAAATATGAATTTCATTTCATCACCACTGCAGCAATTCTTGGGTCAGTGCCTCATGCTTTTTCTGTAGGTCATACTTTAAAAGGCTCATATGGAGTGGGTTACATTCCTATATATCTGTATATACAATAAAATTGGACTGGGATAAAACAGGATACAGACACCACTTGAACAAAGCAGTAAAGATTTTGGCCAATCCACAGTTTACATAATAACCATAATGGGAACAGCCACTTGGGAGGGTGGTATGCAAGACACCTTTCTGTGCTTGTACTAAAGTAATAGATATAGACTGCAGTTGACAGACAAATATAAAGACACACTTACAGACCCACACCAGAAACAGATGTTCAGACTACTTAGCATTGCAGTAATGAGTGAATCACAGAAAACTACATAAACGTGTAGAGATTCCAAAGTACTAAAATCTACTGAACATCAGTCTTTGAGACCAATTCCTGAAAATGAGTAAAGGTAGATAAACCATTCCAGAGTCTGGGGATCGCAAAATGAAATAATAATTAATATTTCACATGCTATCCAGATGTAACACTGGTTGGACCAATCTGTTAGGATCAATAAAATAAAATGTCAGGAATGGGCTTGGTTTCTCTGCTTAGTCCTTCCTTACACCTGCATTTTTGCCTCTGGTCTCTTCCATCTTGGTCTGTTTTGTAGCAAGACTTGTTGTATAGCAATCACATGATGGAGGGACTGGGAGAGACTGAGACAGTGGATTCACTTGAGCATTGTACTGTATTTATTACTGAAACGACATCCCATCCTTAACTTCCATCCATCCATCCATCCTTCCATTATCCAACCCGCTATATCCCAACCACAGGGTCACGGTGTTCTGCTGGAGCCAATCCCAGCCAACACAGGGTGCAAGGCAGGAAACAAACCCCGGGCAGGGCGCCAGCCCACCACACAGCATCCTTAACTTCCTTGTGCAAAAAAACATGTAAAAAAAAAAAAGGATTGGAAAAGAACCCATTCCTGACACACAGCTTCCCACAGCATGATAACAAGAGAATAGAAATAATTAAAGGAATGTCCTACCCAGTAGAATCAGACCTTACACATCTTCTATCTCTGTCAAATGATACTTAGTTTAACACGATTCCAAACAATACCTAAAGAACACAGCCTTCATGTTAGACTCATTTCACCTTATTATGTTTCTCAAGATGACTACAACTCTGCTTTGTCCAGTCCATTAACATCAGTACCTGAAAGTGAACAGTTAGAACATACACTCAACATTCAGAACTGTCTCTGAGGATTGATATAAAAATGTTATACAGCTTTCTATTCGATTAAAACAGCAATCTGAACAAGCCCACAGTCAAGAGCCTTCGGTAGAGCAAGTGATTACAAACAATTATTGGTCTTTGACAAAAAAATGTCAGGTAACTATTCAGAAATTACTCAAAGGACCATTTACTACAACGCAGACATGTTGAAGAGTTAATGTGAGCACCTGAACTGACCAGAAGACTGCAACGGAAGGCAAAAATCATAGTCAAAAAGTAAAATCTAGGTCACAGCCAAAAAGACCATCAGGAAGGCAATGAAAACCAAGGATTTAAAATGAAAAAGAGACACAGACAGGGGTGTTGCTCCACTGCAACCTCATTTTGGAATAAGCAAGTCTGGATAAGGTACCTTTTTTATTTCTTGGTCTGGTTCTTTTGGGTAGGGTTTACTTCACTCAATATTTTAATTACCTCAAACTGACATACAGCAGTGCTTTCTCTTTTCCTTTTTTCTTACTACTATGTTTTCTAGGCAACAATCCCACACCTTGTGCCATTTTTGTGGAGGTCCTCCTAACTGGGTACACCATCACAAAATATAAATGATGCCATGCTACCTCACAGCTCCAGAGATCTTAATTTATTTCCTAGCCTAATCACTGTTATTCATTAGTTCAGTTTGTTTGTTCTTCCATTGCCCATATCAAAATAATGTTTATATAGTTTAACTCTAAACGTGCCTTCTATAAGTGTTAATGTTTCTGTGAATATCCCTTTCCATTCAAGCCAATGCAGACTTGATACGTACTTTGAAGCCATAGTGCATCTAAAATGGAAGAAGTAGTTTCCAAATTTAAGTGATGGATACATCCTCATTCTCACATTCAGACATGAACATTCAACAGAAAATAAATGAAATCACAGACTCCTTCTCATGGTTGTGGAGCTCACTTTGTGGACCTTTATGAAATCCTCTATTCTGTTTTGCAGTGAAAGGTGTCATCTGTAGTACTTAAAGCGTCAAGTCAGGAATCCTACTAAGGGCACATGGGTGATCTCTCTTCACTGCAATGGAGATACTTCTGGGAAAAGGAAGATCTAATCTGCATTGCTTGGTCAGTTATCATGACCCTTACCAGGTCAAAGACATACACTGTAACTTAATATGTGATGGTCCAATGCCCTAGGGCTTATGGTTTGGAGATCTTGATCACTATGTGGGTAAAGTTTGCACATTCTTCTCACTTTCACATGGGCATTCTCCAAGTTTTCGCTGTTATTCTACAGTAACTCATATCAAATGAACATACCTTCCTGCCTCTTAGATATCTAGTCTGCATTCTTGTTACCCAGCACTGATCTCACCTACCCCTAAGAAATAATGACATTTAACCTTATCCTGCTGGGTGGCATGCTAGATGGATTTATTTGACAGACACTGATGCTCTCTAACAGCATGTAAATTTTAGATGCAAAACTCTGCACTGTTTAGTTCAAATAAATCAGCTCCACCACCCTCCCTTAAGAGACAGCAGTAATGTGGTGGAGCATGAGAGGCCAAATGCCAGATAAAGCCTAATTAATTATTTTCTATTACCTGTCATATGTGAAGTATCTACAAATATAGTCTCAGTGGTCCTGAATCAGATCATAAGCATTCCCTTCCTAGACTGCATAGCCTTCTTCTCCCTCTATCTGCATTCCTCACCCACAACCTGTCTAGCGAGGACTTTTTCTTACATAGTTGTTTTTTAAAGGCAAATTATGTTCCAAAAAATACTTGGCCAGAGCCAAACAGTGACATCAGGATTGTAATAATAATTTCAGAATGTTTGTGGAATGCAGAGTGAAACATGTTTCACATGAGCACTCTGTGGATTTCTCAGGCTTTAGCATGTGTCTCTTGGAGGAAGCAGGTCCTTTACAGAAAAACACAACAGTATCATGTCCAACACTAGAACCATTATGGCACATAGTTTCACATGTGACTCTTCTTGGGGCAAGTGGGTGGTGCATAAGCCCTATTATATTAAAGTGAGATACAGATTTAGAAATCTGCACAGACAAGTCCCTGCTCCACAGCAGCAACATTGTGCAGTGCAGTGACACAGTGCCAAGTCTCTTTTTCAGAGCAGCTGGTTCTATGTAGGGCATTATGACATTGCCAATTCCTTGTTCCAATTTCTTATGCAGGATTGCGTGGTAGCCCACAATGTTTGGTAAGCAGAAACAGATTTGGTGCAGGTTCTTCTTGTCTGTATAAGGATTTTGTTCAAGGCTGCAGGGTAGAAAGAATATGAACCACAGAAGCCTATTATGTGCAGGGTAGTGTGATGATGGAAATGTTTTAAACAAAGAAACAAGCTTTCTAATACGCAGGAAAACCCACAACTTCTGTTCTGTGTGATTATTTAGTACAGCTTTAACACTTCCTTTACATAATTTGATTAATCAGCTTTTGATAAGATTCAAATTTCATTCTGAACCTATAGCTGGAATTAATCAGGTCTTGGCTTACAGTAGTGGTAGGGAGTAGAGATAGATATCCATTAAGTGAGCTAAGTATGGTTCTATATTTGTTCTTGCTTTATCCTTAAGTTAAACTGGACAGCCATTGATAATCAAACTAGTGTTTATTGGGTCATAGTATTAGTAAGGGGGTGGCACGGTGACGCAGTGGTAGCACTGCTGCCTCGCAGTAAGGAGACCTGGGTTCGCTTCCCAGGTCCTCCCTACGTGAAGCTTGCATGTTCTCCCTGCATCTGTGTGAGTTTCCTCTGGGTGCTCTGGACATGCAGGTTAGGTGCATTGGCAGTGCTTGGTGTGTGTGTGCTGGCACCCTTCCTGGGGTTTGTTTCCTACCTTGTGCCCTGTGTTGGCTGGGATTGGCTCTGGCAGACCCCCGTGACCCTGTAGTTAGGATATAGTGGGTTGGATAATGGATGGATGGATAGTATTAGTACACTTCCAAGGTCTTCATCTTATTAGGCACTACTTAACAACAGAATACTTCCAGTAAAATGAAGGATCAGTTGTATAAGTAGCCGTAAGACACCATCTCACGTATTTGTGATCTCCTCCACAATTCTTTACTTAACATGTTTGTCATTCTGATAACATTGCTGATATTTCCAAGTTTCTAACTTGAAAGCAGATTGCATTTTAAGACAATATATTTATCAAACAAAAAATGCAAGAATGATCTCATTGGGAAAATACAGGGGACAAGAACATTCTAGAATTACTCAGTAGAAATTATGGTAAACACCTAGCACTTTTGTTTGGCATTTCACTGACTACATCCCCTTAAATTTTATGTAGTTTGGTGTCTCAATATGACTTACTAGGACTGATTAAACAGATAAGATTTTATATGAGAAATATAATGTATCCCTAAGCGTCATGTGGGCTGATTTAATAGCTAATAGCTAAGTGTTATCCGTTTTGACTTGGTGTGAACTGATAGATCATTGCCGGAGTAGGTGTGACCTTGTGTATGGTGATGGAAACAAGCCATACTGAAGATTGTTTTAATAAAGTCTCAAATTCTCTAAAATGAACTGTGAGTTTAAAAATATATGAAGTAAGAACTTTAACAAAATTGAAAGGCTGATTAACAACATACTACACTGTAAAAGTTCAAAACAATCCACTGTAAAAACTAAGACTGATTAACTACCACTAGATAAGTGCTTAAGGAGCTACTGTTTAGCATGTTGAAACCTTTTATTGATACTTTGCCTCTTTTAACTGATAACAGTGTAAACTCTGTATCGATTTGATCTTTGAACTGTTAGAAACTTCTAAAAGACAACCTTTTTATTAGCTTGGAGAAATTAAGACTAGCATCAGGCAGGAAAATAATACACTTTGTAATGTAAACTTGACAATGGCTTTAGGATTATTCATTATTTTTGTAATCAATGTTAATTCAGTGTGGAAAGGGGCATTTAAGTTTGGGATACATGCACAGAAAAAAATCACAAGAACAACAAGAGAAGATCTTCACCTTAAATCAGACAAGATGTCTGCATTCTTATTGAAAGTGGCCTCCTCAGACTGAAGAAACTTTTTAAGTGGCTATGCACCCAGGCTTGAATAAACTTCTTGTCATCATCTGTAACCTTACAGATATTTTCCTTAAAATACTCTTTTAAATGCATGTCCTACTTTCTGTTACTATTGGTTTCACTGTGTTTTATTAAATTTGCTTTATTGCAAGTGAGTTAATATTGGTTCGGCCAAAGTATAGTGACCACCCAGTGCGGGTGACTTGTCATATTCACACAGGGGTTAAGAGGTTAGAAGGAACACCTTTAACAAAATAGGCACCTGCTTCGCTAAATGGCACTGGTGTTGAGTAACGCTCAGGTCTGAAGACCACCATTTGGACTGCTTATGCCTAAGTAGTAAGTCTCTTTGCTTGAGGGATCTGTCCACATGTGGATAAAACTGTACACATGAGGCACTATAAAGCAGCTATGCAGAAGTCTCATTTTGCTTAAAGCAGCTGTCCATATGCTGATAAAGCTATACTCATGGGCCACTATAAAGCTAATACACCTTGTATTCTTTCACATGCTATAGCTGACCATAATTATGCAGCATAAATGAACCAAAATAACAAACAGAGGAACTTCCAGGTCAATACACCTAAAGTGGATCATCGATGAGTTTTTTAATTGACTTTGTATTTATAGTGTAACAAGGAGCTATATTGGTGCCCGACTCGACACAGGTAGACACGGAGGCACACGTAAAACAAAACAAATATTTATTTTTCTTCATCTGGGGGACATGTCTTCCCTGTGCCCCTCAGCCATAGCACAGTCCCATAAGCACAAAGAAGTCACCAAAAGCAAACACAAAGCACACTGGTCTTCACCACCACTCCACCCGGAAAGCATTGGACTCCTTCTCCCGACTCTGGTTCTCAGAGTGGTAGCTGCTGACTCCCTTTATAGCCCACCCGGAAGTGCTGTAGGTGCTTGATAACCTGCATTTGATTGCACTTCCAGGTGTGGCTGCATTGCTGACAAGATGGGCTCAGCAAGCCGTGCAGCTCCCCCTGGCGGTGGCCACGGAGCCCAACAGGGTTGAGCTCCGAAGTCCCATGTCTGTGGCCCCGATGCAACCCAGGGGGGCTGCCACCAAGCATTCCAGGGGAAGTAGTATGCCGTCCATGGCTGTTCCCCCGGACCAAGTATCGAAGTGGTGTCCCTGGCCGGGCATGGGCTCCGGGCGTCTGCCACAATAGATACTACTTGTGGCATGCGGCTTTGGGTGGAGCCCAGCCGGGACACTCAGGAGGACCGGAGGAGGGCTTGTGCCTCCTCCAGACCATGAGGGGGCGACTGCCCTTTTTGTGTTGGGGGCCATGGGAAGAGGGCATGGAAGCCCAACCCTGTAGGGGCCCGTGGCCACCGCCAGGCGGCACCCCGGTGCCTGAAAAACTTCCTCTACACCCGGAAGTGCTGAGGGGAAGAGGACTGGGAACACCCGGAGGGCTTCCGGGTGCACAGCCGGCACATGGGGGTGTGTCCGGAGGGATTGCCGGAGAAGCCGCTGGAGCCCATCAGGGTTGGTATCTTAGGGGCCGCCTCCCTTCTATCATCGGCAAGAGTCGGGTGGAAGAGGACGGAGCTAGAGAGAGGAGTGGAGGCGGCCAGAAGGAAGGCAATTTTGACTGTGAGGCCTGGACTTTGGGGGATCGGTGCTGGAGGCACTGGGTGTGCACAAGTGATTTGTAAATAGTGTATATAAAATAAATGAGTGTGTCTGGTGAACAAACGATGTCCGTCTGTCTGTGTCCAGGTCCAGTTCCACATACTATAATATTGGCTATTATTCAGTGCAATTTGGTATGACAATGTAGCTTGTTATTTGACTTAATAAAGATCAGCACGGAACTTTAGGATAAATGTATCCTATTTTAAGTTGTTCTGAATTATGTGGATTATAACTCATATTTTAGTGTGATTCATTATGAAACCACAGCATGATGACATCTGGTATGATATGCTGTGTCTCAACATGACACTTAACTTCACCTCGCTGATTTACTATGAATGATTGAGTTCATATGAGACACTGCATGAATAACTATGAGTGCACAGACTGTTAGAAATGCATAGTATGATATCACACACCTCAGTATGAACTGGTGTGGCACAGCATGGCTTGGTGTAATTCATTTTGAATTGATGTGAGCTGATGGAGCTTGAATCTGTTTAACAAGGCTTGACTGAATGTGATGCAGCATGACTGTTTCATGTTGTATGAAGTTCACAGATTTGCTATAACTCTGTACAGTCTGGTAGAGTTTGTTGTAAGAAACATTCTGGGGTTTTAAACAGTGTTATTTCATTGTTGTACTTGTTTTATATTTTCACTTTATTTATTTTTGCACCTCCATTTTATTTCCTACAGGGACTGCTATTTTTGTTTATTTCTTAGATTAGTGGTCATATATTTATGGTAGTAATGCATTCCCTGTTGCTACCATGTGATACCTGGAAGTCATGTCATGCAATGTCATTGCCTGGGGCGTATTTAACATGGTGGCACTCTACCCACAGCAACTAAGATATTGAATTAGTGACCAAAACTTTTTTGGTGCATCTATTCAGGAAGTTTGGACTTTGCACAACTTTGACTGCAGTTTTTGGGTTAATATTTTTGGCCTATGCTGCTTAACATTTTGTCTTTGAACTATGGTGGTTTTGATTTTGCCTTCTCAAATCCTGATCGGTTTCTTCCTTTTCTAATGGTCAATCTATCATGGCAGTACAATGACTACATGACATAATGGAACACAGCATGAAGCAATATGATAGGACGTGTCTATGGAATAAACTGGTTTGATTTAATGTAGCTCTTTGTAACTCAAGGCTTTGCATGATTCATAATAATCCAGTGTAATACTGTAGGACTTGATGTTATCAGGGCTCAGTTGGCACAAACAATAAATACATTTTTTAAAAACAAAGACCAAAGTCCTTAAAGTTCTATTAGTAACATGAGAGCAAAAACAATGGGCTTATTGACAAGCTTACTTCACTCAACTGGTTCTACATGAAAAGTAGTTAACATCTGCCAGATTTAACTGGCCCCAAAAAGCACACCCATTATTACCTTACTAAAAAGGCAATCACAAATATAGAGGAATAATTAACACTCTAAGAAGTAGAAAAATCATAAACAAGCATTAACAAAAAAGTGGTGAAACTGTTCATCAAAGAGATGCAGCGAGTAGACATTTTACCATACTTTCAGGCCCATTTTAATTGAAGTTGGTGAGAAGTGGCTGTCTTGATGTCACACAATATGTTATATAATCACGCCCCTGAAATGTTATGACTTACCAGCGCTCCTAAGTCCTGAAAGAGAATGGAAGCTTGCCATTCAAACTTGACAACGTAAGAAAAACAAACAAAAACAGAGCAATAAATGAGCCCAACTTGCTGTAGAATTTGACAGATGAGACAGAAAGATGAGAATGAGACAGAGTGTAGGACTCAAGTAGAAAAGTTTGTTTCTTGGTGCAGAAAGTAATGTCTGTAACTTAATACTAGCAAATACAATTAACTGGTTATTGACTTTTGCTGCATTAAAGAGCCTCTACACTTGGTCACTGTTCTGGAGTGAATGTAGAGGTGGTGCATTGCTGCAAATACTCGGGAGTCAACATCAAAGACAAGCTGGACTGATTTTGTAACATGAGGAACTATGTATATAATAAAGGGCAGAGCAGGGTCTGGTTTTTAAGAGACTGTATTCCTCTAAAGTGGGTAGTGACATCCTTCACATTTCTATAATTCTTTGATGTCCATTGCGATTTTCATGGCTTTGTTGTGCATGGTTGATAACATCACTTCAAGAGAGACCCTACTGAATCAACAAGTTAATTAAAAAGTCAGGTACAATTACGGGATGCAGTTTCAACCTACTGGAGGTAGTATTGGAGGGCAGATAAAGACAAAATTGAATGCTGTTGTGAACAATGCTATACATCTTCTCTCTGACACAATAGCATTGATTACTTTCAGCCAACAAATTATTCTATCTATCTATCTATCTACAGGGTTGTCCAGATCTAATTATGCAGATCCAGATCGTCTGGATGACTTTGATTTATGCGGGGATGATTGTTCGTGTCGTCAGTTCGCACACTTATCGATGGTCGGGATTTTTTGGGTGATTTTCTATGTAATAAACTTAATAAGTTATAGCGTAATGAAAATTGCATAATTAGATCTGGACCACCCTATATCTATCTATCTATCTATCTATCTATCTATCTATCTATCTATCTATCTTGATTCATGTCTTGGAGTGATATGTTTATATAATTTAATGAAACTTGGCATGGCACTGTCTTCTGGGGAGTCTCAATATATGACAGGTACAGAATGAGCATGAGTTATTAAGACTTGACGGGTAGCTTTTCATTAATTTAGCCTCAACATAAGTTGAGAGGCTACTGTGATGTTTATGATTTCATATACCTTGATGCGCTTTGAGTGATTCTATTTTGCTTAATATGGCTTGGTGTCAGACTTGGTGTAATTAAAAGCAGGTGTCATTTAAATACTATATGCCCATTATGAAGAGAACAAATCTTTTTGGTTCTGTTTCTGTCTCTCCTTTTTCTTTTGAATTTCTTAATATAAAAGAGTGGTGCAGATGGTTTTGAGTAGAGGCACTCAATTTCACTTGTTCTTGAGACGCCTTCCTCAAGTCCCAGCTGAAGCCAGTTCGTCTAAACGTAAAGTCTAGGAATTTCACATATCTCTACATATCTTTACAATAAATAAGGCTGTCACTGAAAGTATAC
The DNA here is from genome assembly GCF_016835505.1 of Polypterus senegalus. Lineage (NCBI taxonomy): Eukaryota > Metazoa > Chordata > Cladistia > Polypteriformes > Polypteridae > Polypterus > Polypterus senegalus. The sequence continues at coordinate 118,813,276 of NC_053159.1, forward strand.
ATTTTAGTTTATTTAATGTCTGATGCCCATATAAGGGCACAGATCATGTTCAATAAAGGTCTACACAATTTCCGAAAGAGCAAGCTATGAAACAGATAAGCTGGCACAGTCTTGCAGCCCCTGCATTCCAAGGAAAGGGTGGATACCCCCACCCACCCAGCCATCCAGCCAGCCAGGAGACTCCCCATCCCTGCCAACAAAATGCCATGGTATCAGTTCTAAGCAGTCCTCACTTTACCCTCAGCTTTCCTTGAGTCAATCCATCAGGCTGATCGCCAGCACTTAGATGTAAAGTCTTCCTGGCAGGATGAGGCAGCTGGTCGCCACAACAGAAAAAGTATACATTTGTGTTAAGGGTTCTGCCGAGTTCCCTTTCCTTATCACTGAAGTAGAAACGTATGGGTGGGTAAGGGAGATCCATAAATGTGCACACACTTCCTGCACTTGAGGTACTGGTCTCCTTGCTGTAATTACACAATGGTGTTAAGGTCAGAGCTAAGAAAACATTTCAAAAGGAAGCTTAATTCTTGGTGGTGAACTCATTCTCAGACCTGGTGGACCTACTTCATGTATGATGGCCACAGTTCTGGTTATGTCCTAAATGTGTACATGCTGATACCAAAAGAATTATTTCAAATCTCAACTGCTGACCTGAATCATTCACAGTTTTGGAGCCATGTGGGTACCTACATTTAGGACATGGTAAACTCAATAACATAATTGACTTTGTAAGGTTCTGGCAGATAAGATGTTTCTAATGTAAGGTTGTGAGTGGAGGAATCTCAGCATCTCATTATTTGCTGTCTGGAAATTGCAGGTGAACTCTGCTTAAATTACAGGATGAGTAAAGTGTCTAAGTTGTGGATCCCTGCTAAATGAAGTTTCAATGTATGGTCAGTGGCACTAGCTTAGATGACATTTTTTAATAAGGCAGGATGTGATTGGTTACTTCTGAGTCTACTGCATCAGCAGGTGACATGTTCAGAAGATACTTTCATGATAGGTACATATACCGACTCAAAAATCATCTGCAGCTGACTGATCCATCCTTTCCAAGTGAGCAGATTTGCTGGTGAATGATTTCACATGCAGTTAATTGATCCCCTGAGTATGTAAGCAAAAGACTATTTGACAATGTTTATGTGACAGCAGATTAACAAGATTCCTGAAATTCTTTAAAATTTGTATGTTGGTACAGATGCTTTTAAATGTAAGTGATGCAAATAACTTGGCACCTCACCACCAACAACCCCATTCTAATCCAGAATTAATTAAGACTGATGGTCCCACTTTTCTTAACACCTGTAGGTTCCACCTGTTTGGACTGCAACTAAGCTGGCCATGAGCAATGCTGTCAGCCCTGGCAAGGAGCAGAGGTGTTGATGGATTGGAGAGACAGCATGATAACAGTAGACAGGAAAGCTAAACACACAGCAAGAACATATCTAGACTTGTTGCCCTCCCAGCCACTCCACAGCCTTCAGTCAATCTGACAAGAAAAAGCTCAGGGGGCCACAACTGGCAAGGTCTGAGCCCTTTTGACAGGAAGCATGTCAGTGCTTAGCAATGCAGAACCGAACCCGGAGAAGCTTGCCGTCCGCCTTTGAAAAGCAAACAAACCCATAACTGACATAATCAGCTTTATCCATGCTGGCAGACGAGCGATGCAAACATGGGAGCCCAATCAGGGAGCTGTTGTCGTTGGCATTGGAGCAAAATTATTGTTGCAGAAATGTAAACAGTGGGGGGCTGAAACATTTCGCTCTGGGATTAGTGTGGGAAAGACTTTGATGAAGGAAGTGGGGTGCTCTGGGGCTGCCAGTTTGATTTACTGCTTCGTACCTGAGTGTTTCCAATTCTTTTCAGTTTCATTGAAGGAACAGGAAGCCAGGAGACTACACAGTCAAGGCTAGGTTTTGGACAAGCATCCAGATTTTCTTCTTGCCTTCTTCACAAATGCTGACCTCCCCCACCTCATCTCTCCATTATCATAGCAGCACAAAACAAAGACCTTCAGTACCTTATACAACATTATTCTGTGATATCACATTTGAAATTCTCAAAGACCATACAGCATGAAATAGGAAAAGTTAATATCAACCTTTGTCACCTGACGACTTTTGTGTTTGTTCTGAATAGCAGGGGACTTGAATGGTTAGTGCTGCTACCTTGCAGCTCCAGCAGCCTTGGTTGAGTACAGGCCTGCAGACATTATGAAAATTTCATGTTCTCCTGTTATAATGTAGTTTTTCTGCTGCATTACAGATACTTTCAGTGTAGGTTACTGACAACTGTACTTTGGTCCACTGTGAGTGAGAGTTGCTGTGTGAATGAGTGTGTTATTTGAGGGATGTGACTCCTATCTATCTATCTATCTATCTATCTATCTATCTATCTATCTATCTATCTATCTATCTATCTATCTATCTATCTATCTATCTATCTATCTATCTATCTATCTATCTATCTATCTATCTATCTATCTATCTATCTATCTATCTATCTATCTATCTATCTATCTATCTATCTATCTATCCCATCCAGTGAGTACATTGGTCTTAACTGATGTCAGGAATGTGACCACTAAGCACACTTCATGAGGAACAAATAAAAATGGGACACAAGACACAGAAGAGCCCATAAACCAAAAGCCTGTTTTTCCTTCTTCAGTGAAAATGCTGACTTGTATAAAATCATGAGCATAAGGCTAAGCCTCGCCATTCAGTTTGCTTATAAAAAAGGTCCAGTCCCCAAAGGTGACTTCTTGTGACTAACTCATCCACTATGAGTTTTGACTCTTCATAATTCAGCGCTAGAAAAGAAAGGATGGATGAATGTTAAGGATATCCCTGGGTAGAAGTATAAGGATCACCCACGAGGATACTACAGTACATGGGCTTTGATTTTGCCCACAGACTTGGCATGCCAAGACTTGTCATTGTACATGCATAAAGACTTGTGAAAAATCAACTGAAGCATTAAATGTTAAAAAAAGCACACCATAGTTTAGTCCGTGAATGTCAAAGTGGATTTACCAGCAGAACCACCAGCATTGTCCACATTGTAACACTGTATGTGCAAAAAATGCTGGATGTCAGTTTTTAACACTCATATATTAAGAAAATGAAGGCAGGGACATCTCTTTAATTGCTAACAACCATCTCTCCCTCTTGTTATGATTCTGTGGACTTTAATACTTCTCAATTACGTTTCTTAGCTTTTGCTATTAATGTTTTTAATTATTTGTAAGAATAATTATGTGGCACTTTTTTATGTGCACCGTCATGATGAGTTAGTTGCTATGGAGAGCTAATCTGGAAATACCATAATTAACACTATTGATTCAATTACATAAAAAGTGATCCATCAGACATGTCATTTTGTCAATATAACAGGCGTGTGTGTTTAATTCTTGTGCTATAGATTCATTGGTTTATTTGCTTTGTCTTCTTACTGTGACTGTTTAATTCGCATTTTGGTAGCAGTGAACAAAAGGATTGATTTCTAGATTTCCATATGGCTTTGGTTCACATTTCCTCTCATGGTCATCCCCATCCCCAATGAACAGGTTACATGTGGCTAGATACATATAAAAAGTGTATATAAAAAAATGTACCCCTTGGAAGTTTTTAGATTTTATTGTTATACAAAACGGAGTCAGATTGGTATTAATTTTGACACTGATCAACAGAATAAGTCAATTTAATGTCAACGTAAAAGCAAATTTCTGCAACATGGTCTAAATTAAAATTGCATATAAAACACAAAATAAATAATTAGGACATTAGAACATTAGAAAAAAAAACTATCACAAGAGCAGGCCATTCAACACAACAAAGCTTAACAACCCTATCCACTTAGTTCCTCCAAATCAACACCAAGTTGAATTTTGAACGTCTCTAAAATTCTATTGTCCACCATACTACTTTGTAATTTATTCCATGTGTTTGTGGTTCTCTGTGTGAAGAAAAACGTAAGAATGTTTGTGCATAATTTAACTTTAACAATTTTCAACTGTGTCCAATTTTAAAATAATAGTCTTAATCCACTGTACTAATCCCCTTCATAATTTTAAACACTTTAATCTCCTTTTGCTTAAACTGAAAAAGCTCAGCTCTTTTAATCTTTCCTCATAACTTATCCCCTGTAGCCCTGGAATCAGCCTAGTTGCTCTTCTCTAACAACAGATGAGGTCAGTGCGTTATAAAGCTTGACCATAACCTCCTTGGACTTGTACACTACACATTGTGCTATATGAGGTAACATACTGTTAGCTTTCTTAATTGTGTCTGAACACTGTCTGGAAGCTGATGGTGGTGAGACCACTATGACTCCTAAATCCTTTCATCTTTCTGACCTCCAATTGTATACACAAATCTAACATTTTAATTTTCTGCATGTAATAATTTACATTTACTTACATTAAATTTCATCTGCCACAAATCTGCCCAAGCCTGTATGTTGTCCAAGATCCTCTGTAATGATTCTATGGATTCTAGATTAAATCTGCCATTCCACTCAGCTTGGTATTATCTTCAAACTTAACAGATAATAATAATAATAATAATAATAATAATAATAATAATATTTTATTTATATAGCACCTTTTCCATGCTCAAGGCGCTTCACAGAGTCTCAGAAAGAAACAGCAGGTGTATGTAACATTGGATACAAATGTTTTGAGAATAGAGCACTAAAACATATAGATACAGGATACACAAAGCATTAAACAGAATAAAAGACAATAAACAAGAGAAAAATACTAAATTCAATACTAAAAGAAAAGCCTAGCAGATAACAACGTTTGTGACAGAACACACACACAAATTATACACAGCATCTGGACAGAGAGTAGGACTGAAGAGGGGGAAGAATGTCAAGTTACGTTAAATGCCTTCCTGAACAAATGAGTTTAATTTCATTTTTAAAAGAATGAATTGAGTCAGCTAATGTAATTAATTATGGGAGGTCATTCCAAAGTGGCGGGATCATGTTAGTACTCTTGTAGGAGAGTTTTGACTCAACAGGAACTCTGATATTGGATCAGAAGTAGCACCTGCCAGTAGGGAGCTACAATAATCAGTGTTGGATGTGATAAAAGCATGAACAAGTTTCTCAGCATCAGAAAAGGAGAGGAATGAACGACCACAGGAGAAGGAACTCATTTTCTTAAGTTGTGCTTTAGTGGCAATTTGTAGCGAAAGCAGTGTGGTGGCACAGTGGTTGCGCTGCTGCCTTGCAGTAAGAAGATCTGGGTTTGCTTCCCGGGTCCTCCCTGCATGGAGTTTGGATGTTCTCCCTGTGTCTGCGTGGGTTTCCTCCCACAGTCCAAAGACATGCAGGTTAGGTAAATTGGCGATCCTAAATTGTCCTTGGTGTGTGTGTGTGTGTGTGTGTGTGTGTGTGTGCCCTGTGGTAGGCTGGCGGCCTGTTCAAAATTTGTTCCTGCCTTGAGCCCTGTGTTGGCTGGGTTTGGCTCCAGCAGACCCCCGTGACCCTTTGTTAGGATATAGCGGGTTGGATAATGGATGAATGGACGTTCTGTTGCAATTTAATTTTAAAGAGTTCTGCTCCATCCAGGTTCAAATCATTGGTTACCTGAAGCAGAGCAGTTTTACATCTGTTCTGTTTCCTGAAACCAGACTGAAAGGGTTCCATCAAATTATTAGAAGTTAAGTTAAGTAATTGTTGAGTTGTGAGGCTAGATAGATTGATAGATAGATACTTTATTAATCCCAAGAGGAAATTCACATACTCCAGCAGCATCATAATGATAAAGAACAATATTAAATTAAAGAGTGATAACAATGAAGGTATAACAGACAGACAATAACTTTGTATAATGTTAACGTTTATCACCCCAGGTGGAACTGAAGAGTCGCATAGTCACGCTCAAGAACTTTTGACAGAAAAGGTAATTGAGAGATGGGGCAAAAATTGTTAAGAAGCATCAAGTCCAGACTTTTTTAAGCAATTTTAAAAGTGACTGACACAAAACCACTATCAAGGGACGTATTCATTATTATCGTAAGTCGGGATTTAAGAAGTGTGGTGGGGATTGGCTTACAGTACTCAACTAATTGACTTCATCTTACAAAGCAGGTCTTTAACAAATGCAGATGTGACTAGTGAAAATTTACAAAAAAAGCTGGATGGAGTTGGAAGACAGGGAAATGTACAAATGGATGATGGATTTATATTAGTTAAAAGTCAAAGTCAAAGTGAACTTTATTGTCATCTCAACCATATACAAGTATACAGATAGACGAAATTGCGAAGCTCAGGGTCCACAGTGTAACAACATGATGTGCAAATAGTAAATTAAAAACAGAATAAAAATTTAAAAATTTTAAATTAAAACGCAAACAAGACAAGACATTGTGCAAAGATAGGACAAACAAGTAGCAGCAATATTGATGTGTAAGATATGTAATATAATAAATAAATGAATAATAAATAATAGATAGAGATAATACAGAAATTATCAGTGTATGATAATAGTTGTTTAAGACGTGTGTAAACAATGACAGGTCAGAATGTTTCATAGCATAAGGATATCAAGAGTGTCAAAATCCTTAGAGGTCAGTATGAGATTTTCAGTTCTTTTCTACATGCACACTCATCTTAGCAGGATAGTGGTTTTCATGTATAAAAGTTCTGTTTTTAGTGGTGGTTGAGGCCATGTGGAAGGTCCCAGGGGGCAGCCTGGTGTTAAGGAGTCTAACAGCATGAATAAATTAAATTAAGTTAAATTAAGTTATTTAATTTTATTGCAGCAAAGTGGAGAACTTTTTCACAGACTTCGGTGGAAGATATAATTGGGCCAGATGCAGGTTTTAGCAGTTTATTAACTACACAGAACAAAATGCTTGGGTTATCATGGCCACTTTCTATTATTCTGCCACAACATGTGTTCTTGGCTGCAGTTAGTGCATCCCTGTAACCCCTTTTATGATCCGAGAAAATCCGGATGTGCACGGTGAGGCCAGTCTTATGTGACATTCACTCATGGCATCAGCCAGCTGCTTTCACAGACCATAATACTGAATTGTATCAAGCAGCTGAACGCTTAATGGAAACTTCCTTAATGTTTTAATGGAGCTGTTTTATCTAGTGCTGAATGAAAATTTTTTAAATTCCCTTTACTGTTCCTGATATACTTTAACCTCCTTGACTGTTTGTTTACTACTAAAATACTGAAATAATCTCTGGTCATCTTTTGCCTGATCTGCCATATTCCTATGTAACTGCCTTTTACCTTAACTAATATACATTTTTAATGGTGGCCTCTTATACACCCTGGTAAGTGTTCAATGTTTTAGTCTTCTATGCCTTACATATTTGTTTTTCCTTTGCCGTTTATTTTTTTAACTTCTTATTTACCCACTGCAGAGCTTTTTTTTAAATTTCTCACTAGTTCCAAATTTTGGGGTTAACCTGTTTTGCCTCATATACAAAACGTTTTTAATCCCGTTCCACTTATCACTTATCCATGACTGTCTCTATACATAAAGCTCAGCCTAGCGCTTCTAGACTTTGCTGCATATGTACAATATTTGCCCTACTAAAGTTAAACTTAAGATATTTAGTCTTTGCATCTGTACTCTGCCAAAACATTGAGAAGTGTATTATATCATGGTCAATTGACCCTAGCAGACCTATCACCTTGACACCCTAAATTCGAACCTGGTTATTAAAAAATCCTAAACCCAGACAGGCTTCCCCCCACATTGGTGCTTTAACATACCGTGTTAAAAAAGGAGTCATTGATTGATCTAAAAAGTCCTACTCTTCTATATGGCAGCTTCTATGCGCGGATCTTGTAGCTTTCATGCCTCCCAATTTGTTTGCGCAGTTGTCGTTTTGTTTGCATGCTGCTCCATTTGCATTTGTTTTTTCTGAATTGTTTTTGCATTTTCTCATTTGTTTTTGCATTTTAGTTTGTGTTTGTGTTTTCTGGTTATGCACTGCTCTTTTAGTTTTCATGCTTCCCAATTTGTTTACACAGTCATTGTTTTGTTTGTATGCTCTCTTTGCATTTGTTGTTTCTGAATTGTTTTTGTGTATTTCATTTGTTATTGCTCTGTTTGATTTGTTTTGTGTTTTCTCAATTTGTTTCTGTGTATTCAATTTTTTTGTGGTGGGATGGCTTACCTCCCTAAACTTGCAACAGCTGGGGTGCATGCTCGTCCTTCGGTTGTTTTGATGGTTACATCTTGAGGACAGCAGGTTTAGGAATGGTGACACATCCCATTGGGGACTTGTGATGATCAACAGGCCATTCTGAGTGCTGTTCGAGGAAAGCGATGAGGTTATAAATATATCTGAACCGCCAGACTGGCTGAGTGAGATAATTGGGGAGGACATTCAACAAGAGGTTGCAGGTTATGATCTTAACCATTTTTTTAGGGTCATTTATTACTGGCCATAGCCAACGTCGGACTCTGCCCCAGAGTTCAAATATTTGGGAGTGGGTCAGCCGCTCTGGGTCAAACCTCCAGTCCTGACAAGTCCTTACTTGCTGGTCTGAACTAAATCCGTATCTCAGCGGCACCTCGACTTTGAGTTGGTTATAATCCACTCATTGCGGTCATAATAAGCCCATTGAGCTGGTCCCTTCAAGAATGGCGCGAGTATATGCATCCACTCTGTACGCTCCCAGTGGTGATGAGCAGCTGTACTCTCAAACACTAAAACGTTAGTCTATGTACCTGGACCTTTAGTTCATTTGCCATGGCATGAAGTAGGGCCATCATGTCCTGTTGCTCCATAATCCTAGCAATAAACCCTGCTGATTATACCACTATAACAAAAAGAGAGGACAACAATAAAAGTTGGAGTGCCAAGATGGTCACCCCATAATAACTGGATGAAGCAAAATTAAAAAAAACCACAATTATTGTGGAGTCGTCTCTGCAGACATGAGTTCAAAACAGAACAATCCCAAGACAGCAAAGCTTCTGGTTTTGTACCCTTCTGACAGGAAAAGGCAGGTCCAGGTTGATAGACACCAGAAGTGACATTAGAGACTCTAGCAGTTAATCAACTGGTCTACAGAGAGGGTAAGAGAAAGAGGGATTAGGACACAGTGCCAAACCCTTGAGCGGTGGTAGAATTGCAGTCGCTAGGGTCCTTCAACTGTTGTACACGTGTGACACTCATGTAGTAAATCATTACATTTCTCATGAACAGTCCGAATTAGGGAGGCTTACAGTAATTAGGACTTTTTAATATTGCTAAAAAGATATGGATTGAAATTACTGTCTGCATTGGAGGGTATATAATTCATTTTAAAAAGACCATTATCCCTATTTCTCTCTAAGCACATCCAGACATTCTCATTAAGATTTTATTTAATAGGTGCCTTTCTTAGCACTCAAGGTCACCTTACAATGACTTAAATAACAGTAATAAAGAAAAAAATAAAATGGACAATAAAATCAAATAGCAAAAAATGTACAGAAGCAGGAACAAAAATCAAAAGTAACTTTGATCAAGTAAATCTTTTTACAAACTGCTTCTTCTTACTAAGAAAACTCACTTACTAAATGCTATTCATTACTAGTGATTTACTTATTAATTTACCAGTGCCTACAGCTGCTCGCCCTGCTTGGTGTCCCTTACTAGATGGCTGTTTACCTACAGTACAGCCACTCCTTTACCTTCTAGTCTGGTCCACTGTCTATGATGTATTTAAAATGAATGCTTCCTTTCTTACAAATGAAGGCATATGCCCTTGCCCTCTACTAGTGTTAACGCTTGACTTTGTCCTAGTGAGGAATTACAGATTCTCTTAGCTGTTGGTTGTTAAGTCGCCAGTTATTTACTCATTGACTTTAGGTTTCTGCAACTGCTTTTTCCACTTATTGCTCTGCAGATGCTACAGGTTCAAGCACAAGTACCATTCTTAAACACTCAGCTATGCAGTATTTGCTCCTGTGCATGCTGCGAAAAAGAAAAAAAACCCCTTCTAATGAGAAAAAACCTACAAACATTTCTGCATAGCTCATGGCACCAAAAAATGATTTTTAGGTGCAAAAGTTGTATTTTAATTATCTCTCTCACAACTGTAACACACAACACTCAACACCTCTGTTGCAGGGATGCAGGGATTAGGTTGGTATATCTTCCTCAGTCTCCAATTGTCCAGTCTCTCTTAGAGAATTGTGATTCAAAGCTGTATAACAATAAAATGTGAAAGTTTTGAAAGACGTTAATACTGTTTGTTGGTACTGTATACAGCTTAACTTTTGTAAATGGGCCCTTCAAGTTGCTTTTGAGAAAAAAAACTTTAAAAATCATATTCAAGCTACCATTAGGTGGCTGACAACACATCGGAAAGTACTTGTTTTAGGCACCCATTCTTTTGTACGGTTCACATGTTCACATATTTGAGGCTTTTTATTTAAACGTTAGCCCTAATGGGGTTGCATCCAACACGACAGACTTTATTTTAAGGGCCTTGTCAGAGACGGCTGGGGAGGTGACCCAGCCGGGACGCCCAGAAGGACCGGAGGAGGGATTTCGCCTTCCCCAGACCATGTGGGGGCAACCGCCCTGGTTGCTTTGGGGACCACGGGTAGGGAGCTTGGAAGCTGAACCCTGTAGGGGCCTGTGGTTACCTCCAGGGGGCGTCCCAATGTCTTGGAGACCCTGGACCTCAGCATTTCCGCAACACCTGGAAGTGCTGGGGGGAAAAAGACTGGGGACACCCTGAGTGCTTCCGAGGATACAGCCGGCACTTCCTCCACACGGGGGCGTTTGTGGGAGTTGACCGGGAAGCACCTGGAGCACATCCGGGTGTGTATAAATGGGGTCGCCTCCCTTCATTCAAGGCTGGAGTCGGGTGAGGAGAGGACGAAGCAGGAGAAGAGAGAGTGGAGGCGGCCTGAAGAGTAAAGGCAAAGAGTGTGAGAAGCCTGGACTTTGGGGATGTCTTGGGGTTTGTGTGACACTTGTTGACTTTTGTATATAGTGTGGACTGTAAATAAACGTGTGGTGGTGTTTTACAACATGTCTGCCTGTCTGTGTCCGGGGCTTAGTCCACAGCCTACAACAAAAGCAACCCATGGAAATGAAAGCTGGTCAACTCTGGGGTGTGGGCCATGATGCTTAAAGGGAGCCATACTCACCTGAAGTCTTTAATAGAGGCATGTTGCATGTGCCTCACAAAACCAGGAAAGAGGTCAAATTAGTAAGCAGCCTTTGTCTAGCCAGAAACATCCCCTAACATAAATGACAAATAGTTGGAACAGATAGATATGCCTCAAACACACCATTAACTTGCAAGCAATTGTCTCAGCAACAAAAAGCATATTATAGCGTGGAGGCATGTTGGGGATAAAAAAGAGTAAAAAATAGAGTGTCAGAAAGGAAAAAGCAACAGAATTAAAGCCACTTAAGGTATTATATTATTATCTTAGGATTAACAACTATTCTAGACATGCAGTGGACTTAAGGAATCAAGAAGACTCGAGACAAGGAGGGGGGCACAAAACTTCTGCAATTCAGTGAAGGGCGTGGGTGGCAATGGCTACTTGGGAGGAGGTGGTGCAAAGAGAAACACAGTGAAGCTCTTGTCTCTCTTCCTGTGATCTAAAAGGTTGGGTCAACATCCACATACCGTGCTACTTTTAACAGCTGCTGAGTACATTCTTTCTCTAGAGAAAGTATAAGGTGTTGCTAAATCTCTACTGGTAAGCATGGGATTGGGATAATGCTTTCTATTTAACAATGATGTGATGTACATTCTGACACACTTTGTACAAAGGTGCTTCTGAGGCTTTGAAACAATCAGCAGTGTGAGTGACATGAAAGTGTGTCTGTCCATTGCCAAGACCCAGGGAAGACTATAGTAAGTCTTACAAGAGGCAGTTACAGACACCATACCCTGTTTGCACCCTCAATTCAGCCATCTTCTTACTGGAGCACCATTGTGGTTTCCTTGCAGCTGCTCCTCAGCCTGCCCTAATGTACATGGCTTTCAGAGAAACATACAATTGACTTGAGTTGAGAGCACTGCTGGAAGATCAAAGCTTCTGGCTCGTGTGCCTTTATGAATATAAACATGGGAATGTACAAAAAATTGAGCCTCTTGAACTTCCTCTCACCGCCACATGCCACCCGTCTCCTCCTTGATGTGTGCTGGCCTGGAGGCAGGAGTGCAGGGAAAAGGAAACCACAAGAAAAAATCCTGAGAGTCGGGTGACGGTTTTGATTGACTTCTCCTGGAGTGACACTGTAGGGCTGGCAGGCAGGAAGACAAGGCAGCCACAATAAGAGACATGCTGCACTCCCATCACAGAAGTCACCAGTCAGGTCAGCGGAACTCATTACCAGGGACTGAAGTTGCTCATCTGGCACGGTGCTGCAAGTGCATAGGCTACAGGAAGCTGCTAAGTGTGGGCTCTGGTAGCTGACTAAAACAACATGGACTGCCTCCAGAGGGATTGGGTTTTATATGCTCCACAGGGGTTCCTTACTGTACTCACCCTTCATTCTCAACTAATATTTCTTTACATTTATATAGCACCAAATCTCACTACTCAAAGCAATACAGTGAGTGGGGAGCCATTTCAACTGCCACTAATGTGTAGCATCCATCTGGATGATGTGACGGCAGCCATTTTTGAGCCAGTACGCTCATCACACATTAGCTGTTAGGGAGTGAAGTGGTGAGAGAGATAGCCAATTAGAGACAGGGGATGATTAGGGGACCAGAATGACTCTTTATGAAAGATGCCCAGGGATCTTTAATGACCAGAGAGAGTCAGGAGCTCGTGTTTTTCATATCTCATTCAAAGGATGATGCCATTTTTACAACACAGGAAAGTGCCCCATGCTGGCTCACTAACACCTCTTCCAAGCAGCACCCCAAGCTTTTCCTAGATGGACTCTAACATGCTTAGCTTCAGGTAGATGATGTTTTCTGAAGTGCATGTGATATGGCTGCTCACCTAGCTATAATTAATCATATGAGCTGTCCAAGAAACAGCAATAACATAGCTGCTTATCAAGTTCTTTTTTTGTTTTTGTGATAATTTTTTATTAATAAAATGAATAGAAGGTCAACATGCAAGAATGACAAGCAATCAGTATGTGAAATAAACCCAAATGGCACCCTTCTTCCATTCCTCCACTCTGTTCCATACTCTGCACCATAACACCAGTTACCACAGCAGTGCAAACTGACACCACTACACCCACCCAAGGAAGTGACGGCATCAAACATTTGTGCTCAGCGTGGAAGCAACAAAGTACTTGTCATGCAGGGAATCATTGGATGCTCCACTCATTCATGATTCAGAAAACTCAATAATAATCATATCCAGACAGCTCTTCAGTTCTTCAGTTTGTGTCACGAATTTAGCAAAATGGTTAGCATTTTAATTTGTTAGGGATAATGGACTAAATTGTCACTGGGTAGGGTTGTTTTAGAGGGAGAGTGATGGCTACAGTGTTGAGTCTAGGATTTAAATACTGTGAGGAAACTGCCACTCTCATCATTTGGAAAAGAGGTAAAGAGAACTGTTCCCAAAAGGTTGTAAATAACTTGGGAGAAATGCCATCAATGCCTGTGACTTTTCATTTAGTCACAGAGACCAACAACAACAACATTTATTTATATAGCACATTTTTATACAAATAATGTAGCTCAAAGTGCTTTACATGATGAAGAAAAGAGAAAATAAAAGACAAAATAAGAATTAAAATAAGACAACACTAATTAACATAGAATAAGAGTAAGGTCCGATGCCAGGGAGGACAGAAAAAAAAAAACTCCAGATGGCTGGAGAGAAAAAAATAAAATCTGCAGGGGTTCCAGACCATGAGACCACCCAGCCCCCTCTGGGCATTCTACCTAAAATAAATGAAACAGTCCTCTTTGTATTTAGGGTTCTCATGGAAGGACTTGATGATGACGGTCATGAGGACTTCTGGCTTTTTATCCATCAATGTAGGAACATCATGGTGCTTTGATTAGATGGTAGTGGTGCAGGTCACCAACACAGAAAACCGGGAAAAGAAACAGAAGAGAGAGTAGGAGTACGAATTTTAGAGCCACCGTGAATAGTCATGATAATAAATTGAATATGCAGAGCATCAGGATTAAATTAAAATGAAGTTATGAGAAAGCCATGTTAAAGTAATTTGTTTTTAGCAGTTGTTTAAAGTGCTCCACCATATCAGCCTGGTGAATTCCTATTGGCAGGCTATTCCAGATTTTAGGTGCATAACAGCAGAAGGCCATCTCACCACTTCTTTTAAGTTTAGCTCTTGGAATTCTAAGGAGACACTCATTTGAAGATCTAAGGTTACGATTTAGAGTGTAAGGTGTCAGACATTCTGATATATAAGATGAAGTGAGCTTCCTTCAGCTCATCCAGAGTTATAGGGACATCCAAGCACAATGTTTCTTAGTCTGAAGTGAGGCAAATTCAGTGAATCTAAGAAAGATAAGCAAACTGAAAAGTGAGAAATGGGCACCACAGAAAAAGTAATAGTGTAGTAATTAAGAAACTGCTTACTTACAGTATTTGCTTAGAGACATTAATGATTGTACCGGACTCTATTCTGTTTGCAGAAATTGTAGCAAATGACTCATTACACTGGAAACAAACAGGCAAGAGCTTACCAGGATTGACCCTCATAATATAATAATAAGCCCTGCTGCGTTAAATCTGAAATTTTGTTTGTTACACACATTTACCTTAGCCCTAACAGTTGATAGTTAAAATTAATGTTTTTTTTTCTAGCAAATATCAATGAGACCTCTCCAAAGCAGAAAGGTGAGAATCAAGTTATAACTGTCTTTTTATTATTGCATAGGTTAAGATGTGATGAAAAAGAGACAGAAAAGAGAGCCCTGGGTAGACTCCCAGAGGATTCCTGCATCCTCCACAGAGCCAGTATTTATCTCCAAAAATTCTTTCAATTTAGCAGCTAATTGATCACAAAATTGTTTATTATTTAAGAGTAGTGAATCTCCATCTGCTGGCACAGGGTTTTAAGTTAGGATGATGGCATTCAAGAAAAACAGGTGTCTCATAAAAAAAAGAATGCAAGGAAACTTGCCAGCTCTGCTACTCCAGAACCCCTGCCAGCTGCAGCATCCACCAGACGCCTCGGGGAGTGAGGTGGGCGGTAGGCCATTTATCACTGCATGCTGGCTGGTTGCTATTCAAATTAATTGAGTGGTAATTAAGTTTCAAAGACCTAACTGCTCCTTCCCAGGCTTCGGAGAATTTGCACAGACTGTGACACTAGACTCTACTAAATCTGTGGAGCGACTCCATTAGAGAGTCTCTAAGAAACATTCACTCCCCTCAGTAAATCTGTAAAGATAGTAGTAGGAAAAAATCCACAGTATCCCATTAGGGGCTTAATGGTGCTTCAAGGAAACTCCAACAAAATATCATGGATCTCTTCACATGTGCAGCTCGACACATAAAAATGCACTTTGGTTGACTGTTTCATAATTCTTATACTACAGTAAGCCACGTGTACATATACAAAAACACAAACACACCTTTTAGTACATTGCAAAAGCAGTCAGAACCACTACGGAGCAGCAGAGTTTGCTTGAAATGCCCACTCTGTAACCCCCTCTTTACAGCATGATAGAATGTGGATTAAGCATTTTTTACAGTCTTTAACCCATTCTCACCCAAAGCAGCATAGTGGTGCAGTGATCAGTGCCATAGTAGTCCTGCCATACTTACAATATCACTCCAGTTACGCCTACAAACATCACTCATGATGCAACCAGCCAGTTGAATCATTCTCAACATGTCAATTCCAAGGCGTATCTCGCGTACTGTGGTCATAAAACATCCTTGAACGCCTCATACTGTAAAGATGCAATTGTGTAATTACAGTTACTGTTATGGTGGTGAGAGGCTTATCTTACTCTACACAATGTATAACTCATTCCTATTTGTCTTTCATTTTTCATCAGTCAATTAGTAAAATTAGTAGATTGTAGTTAATTCAATTAATTAATTTCAACTCAAACAGTAATCACCATGAGTGTGTCGCATGTGACATCAGAATTTGGGGTTAACGTTGACATCTCTTGACAAAGAATGCATTTAAAAAAAAGTGTTTCAAGCCTGGCTTGGTCAGTGTTACTTGCTGTGTCTATGTAGGTTTTTCTCGTGCAAATTAAAAAACATGCACGTTGGTTAAACTGGCGTCTCTATAGGTGTATTATAATTGAATGTGCCCTTTGAAATAAACAGATTATGTACAACCAGTGCTGCTACAATAGGGAGCACATGATCCTAAACTGGATAAACTGATTGGACAAAGGATGGGGCCTCTTGAGCAAAGCAAGTGGCTTCCCTAAATTTTCTGCTTCTTGTTTTTCGCTGATCATGATTGTCTAGATCTTCACTGACCATGTTACCCTTTAATCATTACACTATCAACAGTTTGGTACATTAATACTCTACCCTAATGCTGTCTAGGTCCAGCATCATTGGGCCATATGTTTTGGGAAGGCACTAAATTAACATAATTTTGGACAAAAATCTTTACATACTTCTCAGAGGGCCTTGGTGCTACAATAACTACTAATTCATTAACGGCAATATTTGGTGGATCTCTGGATGGCATTAAAGTACACAGGGATATACTGATTGTAATAGCCTACATCATGCAGTCTTATATTGCTTAAATGGAAAAATCCCAACCCACCTTTTATAACTCAGTAATAGAAATAAAGGGAAAATTTCATTTATGATGGTCTGTCCAAAATATTTTTAAAACATGGAAAGAATTAATAGGTATAAATTTAAAATATGTATGGTGGGCCAGTGGTTCATTCTGTTATGCTATTAATTGCTATGTTATATTAAAAAGATGAAGTTTTTCTGTTCGTGTCCATTTTCTCTTTCTCTTGGATGGGGGTTGAATCTTGCTTATTTCCCTCAGTATTTCTATTTATCTTTTGCTTTCTCTGGACTGATTATAAAGTAAACTGTTGCATCTGTTATGTTAAGATCCGAAGTTTAATTGAGCAGTATGCTATCGTAATTTTCTGCTTTTTGAAAACAATCTTGGAAACAATTTAGCAAGACAGTGATGAAGATGCAAACTCTAATGATTGCACACATTTTTAAACTTACAAATGCTTGCCAGTCAAGTGGCCAAGAGGAACAACATTTAAAAATGGTGTGGGGGAAATAGACTTTGGAGACATCAAAAAAAGAAATTGTATCCCCATAGTTCCTCTGTATAAAAGAAGCTGAATTTCATTAATGTCTTCAAGTTTTCCTGATTGTTTAAATCAGCGGATTGGAAAGACATTACATAAAATAAAGGCTGATTAAGTGATTAGTATCTTTAGGCAAAATGGAGAGACATTAGAAGAAGACTTCAATGTAACGAGGTTTTAAATTTGATGTACATCTACTATCAAGTGAACCCCTACTAACACACACCTTAAGTGTCTGCCTTGTGTAAAAGAGCTACTAGTTACATGCAATATCACCCCTGCAGCCTGGAAGCACAAGAAAGAGTGTCCGGCCTGGCTAAATATTTCCCATAAGTCTCTGATTATTAATATAGCCAGATGTTTCTAATTGTAGTGTTTTATCATCTCCTATCATATTGATTCATGATTCTTGAGGCTCATTATTGCAGTACTGCTTTTTTAAGAGCGTCTGAGCAGCAATAACTGACAGCAGTGCCACAAATTGCAAACTGGGCTTAAGACTGTCTACGAAAAGCACAAGAATTTACTGGCGCATGCTCAAGAGTGTAAAATGTAAAAGGTCCAAAAGTTCAAGTCTAAATAATAAAAAGGCTAAATGAGATATCAAACAAAATATGGCTGTTTATTAATTTTATGTGTCTACAGGCAGCAGAGGAAAGACTGGAAAATGTAATGCAAGCAGTGTACTGGGCCAACCTCAGCCAGTTTACTCTTACAATATTTATGGACTGACTAGAAAGCATACATACAGTATACAGTATATATCTTTCTTTGTATATATATATATATATATATACAGTATATATATATACATATATATATATTAGATTTGTAGGTGGAAATCCACAAAGGGAGAAAATTAATCACATTACTTAAAATAGTTTTTTATTCCTAAGCTTTTGACTCTAATCAGGAATCATCATCAGAGGAAAATGATTAGACTCAGAGGAATCCAAGGCAATATATAGCAAACAAGGAGGGGAGGGTAGGTGGATGTGGTGGTGGTGGTGGGGAATTAATGAGGTGGAGTTCAGAGGGTGATGGTAATAAAATTATACTTATTATGTGCATGTTCTTCTTTTCAAGCCTGCATATGATGGGTTCATGTCCAAATATCTGTTAATGGCATTTTCATCAGATAGCCATGTTTCAACCAGTTTCCTGGCATTTTTAGTATTAGCCTTGAATTTTACTTGCAGAGTCCCATTAAAATGTGTGTTCAGTCGAACTTGTATGTGTGAAAATCAGAGACTGTGGGTCCTTTCTTCTGACCGCATTGCAATGTTCCTGTATACATGTGGCAAGTGTTTTTGATGTTTGTCCCACATATCTATCTATCTAGCTAGCCTTTGTAAAAAGTCAAATTTCCCCCTGGTGTTAAATACAGTTTGATCTATCTATAGGCCCAGCCAGCCAGGGACTGAACCAAAAAACAGTGTCAGCAATGTCATGATGAGTGTTTTATTGGGATTGATTCCAAGTCACATCAGGAGAAGTAACAGGTTTAAGTGACTTCAGTAATGGAGTCTCAAGCCTACTATTCAGATGTGAAGAAACCCTAGCAGGGGAAAATGAGTGACATCACATTCCAGTCTTACTTGTCCTTAATCCATCTGGCTATTCATCTTAAAACGTGACATTACAAGAAGCAGACATCATTTGACCAATGAGCTTTTTTAAACTTGCCTGTAGTAACACTCTAATTAAATGGGGGTGTTTCAGTGTTATGATTTCTTTATAACCTTAATTTTCTCTATGCTTTATCAATTTTCTGAACATTTCCTTTAGTAGAATTGTATCTGGTTTTATTATTTTTATTTGGTTTATGTTTGAAATGTCAACAAATTCAAAAATAATGTGATTTTCCTAATTTAATGTCAATTTCTATTAGAAAGAAGTTGTCCCATTTTGGTTTGGTATTTTTTCCTAATTTAAAGTTGATGTCTATTAAGTAGAATTTTGTCCCTGTTTTTGTCCTGTGTTGGTATTTTTTCCTGTAACACTCTCATGTTTGCTATGACATAAACAAGAGTTGCTGGGGATATGCCCATCAGAAATTGCATTTGGTTACATTATCATACATTATGGTTTGACTGACCATATTTGTGAATACTGTGGCAATTTCTTGAAATTTAATCATTTGTTTTTCTGTCTATTTGACTTTCAGTTCTGTTCTTTGACTTTGACTTTTAATTCGATCTTTTTGATAAGTCAAAAATTGGCTTGAATTATTTTATTTAGACCTGTGCTTAGTTCTGACTATGTTTCCTTTTCTTCCATTAACCTTCTACACACTTGTGTGGTGTCAGAACATCTGGCTGGAACTCCACAATTTTGGTGTCTCTTTCTGCTCCATTTTAAAAACAGAACAAGTGTTACCTAGTTAAAAAATTCAAAGCAACCTGTCATCCAATAAGATTTACTGGAAGAAAATGACTGAAACTGATTTAAGCAGTGGAGCCTGGGACAAGGGTTGGAGCTCATCCATGGACAGAAGTTCTGTCAATCACACAGGCTTGGGAAAATCCTCTCTCAACTTCTCTGAGATGGTGCATGACAACTTTGAAAGCCAAATGGCCAGGATCATTACTGTAGACAATGGTCTCCCCTCAGATTTCTAATTATTATTGAAATGAAATTCTTCTTCTACCATGTTAGGGTTAGGGAGCAGGTTATTGGGTTCTCTGAAGGAGTAGTGGTGAGAGAGAGAGAAACAGGGAATGTTGGAAAGTGAGAATGAGCATGCTTACTGGTACTTTGAAAAGTATATAGTGGATAATCACCCTACCAGACAGAAAAGAGAAATTTAAAATCTGTAAAATCATCCCGAGAGGGTCAACAGCTTTGTTGTTTTGTTCCCTCTTTTATTTGGTACTTTGTGTTCTCCCTCTTTTCATCCATGCTTTGTTATTTTATTTAAAAAATGCTATTTTATGAACATTATTGCTTCCTTGGAGATTTTTTCCTAGATTTAAATGTTTAGTTTCTTCCTAATTCAAAGTGACAACAGGGACAAAGATGTTGGTACCAAAATATCAATTTTTTTAATCTTAATTATTTATTACAGGGTCACAAACAGAATAAGACCTTTGCAGAAGAAACCCATAATGAACCAATAGTTCATCTCAGGGCAAATACACACTCATTAGGAAAATTATTCGAAATGCTATACTAATATTGGTATGACCCTCATTTTACTGTCAATACAGTCTCAGTTGTTTGTGGCATGAATTTCACAAGATGCTAGGAACATTTCTTTGAGATTCTGGTCCACTTTGACATGACTGTGTTTGTCAGCTACAGAGAAGGACACTGATATTTTCATGAAACCAATTTTTGATGATTTTTGCTTTATGACACGGTGCATTATTATGCTGGAAGTAGCCATTAAAAGATGAAAATATTATGGTCATAAAGAGATACAAATAATCAGCAACAATACATAAATAAAGTGGCATTTATGTGATAATTGATTGGTATTCATGGGCCCAACGTGTTCCAAAAACAACATTTCCCACACTTTACACCACCACCACCAGTCTGGACAGTTGACACAAGGCAGGTTAGGTGCATGAATTCATTCTGTTGTCTCACAGGAGTCAGACTAGACATGGTCCTCTACTCTATCTGCCTCAAGGTTCGGTGTATTCTTCATTCTGAGATGACTTTCTGTTCAATACAGTTGTACAGAGTGGCTATCTGAGTTACCATAGCCATTCTTTCAAAACCAGTCTGGGCACTCTCCTCTAACCTTTAAAAATTTTAGAAAAAATAGAAAGATTGTGACAAGTACAAGCCATTCAACCTAACAAGATTTTCCAACCTACTCATCTAAATTATCAAAAATAACATCAAATAACATCAGCCCCATACCACTTGGTAATTTATTCTGTGTGTCTATGGTTCTTTGTGTGGAAGAAAATCTTTTCAATATTTGTGCAAAATCTGCCCTTAACAAATTTCCAAAAGTGTCCATGTGTTCTTGTTACATAATTTAACTGGGATCTGCTGTACTAATCCTTTTTATAATTTTAAACACTCCAAGCATGCCTCTTCTTAATCTCTGTTTGCTTAAACTGAAAAAGTTCAACCCCTTCATCTCTCTTCCTTGGTCATACCTCTCAGTCCTGGACTCTGGACTTTCTGTAGCACTGCTATGTCTTTTTTGTTATATGGAGACCAAAACTAAACACAGTACTACATGTGAGGCCTCACTATTGCATTATTTCACTCACGTCCCATGACTCCTTTTTATATATAACCTAACATTCTATTAGTTTTCTTGATTACTTCTATACTCAGTCTTGATGTATATAGATAGTGATGAGTAACTATGACTCCTAAGTCCTTCTCATAAGCAGTATTTTCAACTTTCAGACCTTCCATTTTGTATTTAAATCTAACATTTTTATTTCCAACATGTAATACTTTACATTTACTTATATTAAATATCACCTGCCGCGAATATTCCCAAGCTTTAATGCTATCCACATCTCCCTGTAACAATTTAGCTCATTCTAATTCTGAAAATGTCATCATATCCTTTTGCTTCCTGTGTCTGAGGCATTTTTGTACCCATCTAAAGACCATAACCTGAATTCCCAATTTTAGTTTGATCGCTAACCTTTCATGTAGTAACTAGATCCTAATGGTTCAATCACCTTTACCCCTTTCGTTCTGTTCTGATTATTACAGAATACTACATCTAGACAGTCTTCCTGCTTGTTGGTACTTTTCATATTGTCACTGCTTATGTCTTAAAACTCCTGCTCTAGTGCTCCTCTAATTGTAAGGCTAACCCATTTAATATTTGGGTAGTTAAAAGTCCCCCATGACTATAATATCCCACTTTAAACTTGTCTTTTTAATATTATTAAATAGATGTAAATTTAAACTAGTGTCTGCATTAGGGTGTCTATAACACACCACTAATATATGAAGCCTCAATCAAATATGCTGTCTAGTTGAATCCAAACATTCAACCAAGCTGTGACTCACCATCTGACTGAAGAAGTCTTGCATTTAAATTCTGTTTAACATAAATAACAGCTCAATCACCCTTTTGTTTTTTCCTGAATTCCCTAAATAATGTGTATACATCAATGTTATACTCCTGTCCATCCCTAATAAGCTTATTTAGTCAGGTTTCTGCTACTCCTAAATTATTATTATTATTATTAATACTCCTAGCATTAAGGCAAGCAGTTTTAAATGCATTACTTATTCTACTGTTTCACTTTGACTTTGGGCTAGAAATGAAGTTATTATGTGTATTTGATATTACACTACTGTTCGTCCCTACATGTGAAATTCTAAACCTGGTCTGTCCTTAACTCTCTGCCCCGCAATTCCCTACTTTAAACAATCCTCATTAACCTTCACATTGTGAGACCATGAGTCTCATGGCGATACGGGTAAAGAGCCTCCCAGTGCCGTGCATATGGTGGTAATAGAAGCCAGTGTATGCTTTGAGGACGTGCATTTACCTGTTTCACTAGGAGAGGGTTATAAGAAAAGGAAGGAAAAAGAGAATGGAGAGTTTATTAAACGTACTGTCATGGAGGGCTTTATGCACATCGTGCTTGTTCTGTTTTTTTTTTTTCAGTTGTGTTCGCTGGGATTTGCACTGGCATGTGGCAGAGGCAAAACTTCAGAGAAGACCATTTTGTCAGTTATGCTCCTCAGCTTAGCATCTAAGTCTTAAAATTTAAATTGCAGAACTGAAAGCTTGCCATCATGTATGTAATGTACTCCAATATGGACAATGACAGCTGGATTTTCCCCCACTCCAGCTAAGAATCTATGCATCCCTTCGGAGGGTTCTCCTACCTTTTGCTTCCAGTAGGCAACATACTCTACAAGATTCTCTGTCTCTGAAGCTAACCTGTGTCTCAATCCTATTAATGACTGAGTCGGCCAGTGTCACTATTTCTCTCTTTATGGACTAGTTTTGAGGGTACCAAAAAGTCTAACTTCATACAGGACTTGCATTGGACTGATCTCATGATTACAATTTGTTTGTGTGATAATTAAGCCCTTTGAATATTGAATATAACGTAATTATGAATTTAACAAACTACAGTATCTGTTTAATACTTACTGTCTCTCTCTTAGCCCCTGTATTAACTGTGCAAGGTATTCTCATCACTTAAAACTTTCTGACATATGACTTACTTAAGCTGCCTGATGAAAGTGTTATTTCTCAGCAGAATTTCTCATATGCCTGTCTGTTTCCCTATGAAAATCTCTTTGACTCTTCCCCTTTTTTCAATTTAATGTAATTATAAATACTATGAGCATGTAAACAATCTGCTATTTAAATTTGTGCTGTTTACCTCTCCTCCTAACATCAGTGCTCACTGGCTTTCACTTAATGTACCCGAGTTTATGTACTTATTTACTGCAAAATCTACTTAGATATTCACCTTACTTATAACTGATATTTATTAATTGCACGCATGTGCTTTTGACGCCAAGACCCTAAACACACTCACACCTGCCTTTGTTCCTGGGTAGTTGAAAAAACAGCAAAAACCCTTGTAAAGAGGAAAAAAGCTAGAAAAGGATCTACCTAATCCCTCTTTGGTGACCAAAAACAATATTTTAAGAGACACTTGCTGTATTTGAATGAGGTTTCAGAGGCAGACAAAATGCAGCATCAAACTCTCCTCAGTATAGTCCACCAACAAGGATCATGTCATCACGCAGTACACACACTGTATGTTAGGAAAACAAACTCCCATCTCAAAAGCCTCTCATTAACAAGACAGTTCTGTCTGTGAAACTGCCACACACTACAATTTTTTTGTTTTTGCACCATTCTGAATAAACTATTGAGTGTAAAAATTCCTGGAAGTCAGCAGTTATACAAATTCTCAAACAAATTTGTTTGGCATTAACAATTATGCCACATTAAAAATCACATTTATTTAAGCTCCTGATCAGTATCTGTATGATTTTATCCATTGCACTGCTGTCACATGATGGACTGATTAGATAATCAAATGGATAAGTATACATTGTGAACTTGGCCCGGACACAGACAGGCGGACATGTTGTCTTAAAACCACCACACGTTTATTTTACACAATTATTTACAATAAAGGTCACTCAGACCCAGTCCAATGGTCACACAGACCTTAGTCACATGCACAAAACCCCAAACCAATCACTCAGTCCTGGCCACAATGCCTTGTCTTCGGGCCGCCTCCACAGTTCCTCTTGCCTCGCCCTCCTTCCACCCGACTCTAGCCTCGAATGAATGGAGACGGCCCCTTTTATAGAGGACCCGGATGAGCCCCAGGTGTTCCCGGCATTCTTCCGTTGGCCACGCCCCAGCGTGGCGGAAGTGCCGGCTGCCCTCCTGGCTGCTCTCCGGGCGCCGTCATAAATCTTCCCCCCAGCACTTCCTGGTGTGGCGGAAGTGCTGGGGCAACAAGTCTCCAAGACATCGGGGCGCCTCTTGGCGGTGACTACGGGCCCCTACAGGGAAAGGCTTCCATGCCCTTGACCCGTGGCCCCAAAAGCAAACCGGAAGGCAAACCCCACGTGGTCCAGGCAGGGCTCTGACCCTCTTCCTGTCCCTCCTGGCGTCCCGGCCGGGTCATGGCCCCTGGCATCCCTGACAACATATAACTACATATCCATACCAAGATTTTCATCCTTATATGTAGATTTTTATGTTATTGGAAGAAATCAGCATGGACTTGAGCAGCACATGCAAACCAAACACAGACAATAGCAAAGT
Organism: Polypterus senegalus; assembly: GCF_016835505.1. NCBI lineage: Eukaryota > Metazoa > Chordata > Cladistia > Polypteriformes > Polypteridae > Polypterus > Polypterus senegalus. Next base: position 118,838,241 of record NC_053159.1, read on the forward strand.
CAAGAGTAAGACCTGGCTGTTTGTAGTTGTAATGCATTAACCAGCACATTGCTAATAGGTTTTACCAAAAAATATTGGAAAACACTTTCAGAGAAGGCAAAATGTTCTAAAAGAGCCGAGCAGTTGCATTTGAGTGAAGACAGTTTACTTTCATACATATGAAGGTCAAGTAGGCAGAAAGGTGCTGACTTCATCTCTAAAATGAAATTTAGCTTTTCAAATTTACAAAGCAATTTTGATAGATCTAAGGGCTAAGGGTAAAATAGTATAGTTTCATATAAACACAGATTCCATTAGAAAGATTCAGTTTCACATATATGCAGATTGGGCAGAATGAAAGAAGGGTGGTCACACTTTGGAAATATCAATTCACTTTTTACTATGTAAATTAAATGTAATCCTTTCAGTAAAGCCACTTTAATGTAAAATCTAGACAGACTTACCAGACTCATGGCACATGAACAGGCTGAACAAACAGTTTGAGTGTTGGAAATTCTCTTTAAAACCATACAAATATTGTGCATATTCAGCCTGATCTGTTTCTGATTAGGACTGAAGAGATAGATAGGATCAGAAATTATTTGGTAATACTTCTTCATTTCACATACATATTGCAAAGGCAGATAATGATGAACAAATGCCTAACAGTCTGTAAAATACTGTGCATGTGCAAAGTAACATGAACATAGTTCAAACAATTCGCAGTGGTGTAGAAGTTAGTGTTGGTACTTCGCAGCTGTAGGCTAAATTCCAAGCCTAATGCCTGTTTGTGTGGAATTGGCATGTTGTCCTGTGTTTACAATCCCAAATGCTAATTAATGATGCTAAATTACTCCCATGGAATGTACCGTTAGTCTCTGCTTCCAAGTGTTCTCCAATAGACTGGCATCTCATTTAGAGTTAATAATAATAATAATAATAATACAATGTATTTATCTAGCACATTTCCCATACTCAAGGCACTTCAGAGAGTCTTAGAAAGAAACAGCAGGTATATGTAACATTGGATACAAGTATTTTCTGAATAGAACACTGAAACAGATAGATACAGGATATACAAAGCATTAAATAGAATAAAAGATAATAAACCAGAGTAAAATACCAGATTCAATATTAAAAGAAAAGCCAAACTAATAAAATAATTTGTGATATAACACACACACAAATTATGCTGAGCATCTGGACAGAGAGAGGCTACCACACGCTTAAGAACTTTTGACAGAAAAGGTGATTGAGAAATAGGCCGAAAATTGTTAAGATTGTCAGCATCAAAACCAGACTTTTAAAAATGGGGTTACAGAAGCAATTTTAAAAGTGGCTGGCACAAAGCTGTTGTCAAGGGATGCATTTATTATTGTGTAACAGTCGGGATTATGGCATGAAGGCATGATTTAGATAGATAGATAGATACTTTATTAATCCCAAGAGGAAACTCACAAATTTAAGAAGTGTGATGGGGATGGGGTCCAGTACACAAGCAGTTGGCCTTCTCTTACAAGCAGCTTATTAACGAATGCAGATGTAACTGGTGAAAATTTAGAAAAAATGCTGGATGCAGTGGGAAGACAGGGAAATATATAACTAGATGATGCATAAAGATGATTTATGTTAGTTGAATTATTTAGATCTTTAATTTTATTGCGGAAAAAGTGAAGGAATTTTTTACAGACTTTGGTAGAGGAGGTAATTGGGCTAGATGCAGGTTGAAGTAGTTTATTAACTACAGAGAACAAACGTCTTGGGTTATCATGGACACTTTCTATTATTCTGCCATAATGTGTGTTCATGGCTGCAGAGTGCATCTTTGAAAGGTCAGAGAAAGCCTGAATGACCACAGTTTGGCCAGTCTTACATGACATTTTCTCAAGGCATCGTCTAATTGCTTTCATAGACCGTAACTGAATTGTAGAACCTCTGAACACTTAAAGGAAACCTCCTTATGCTTTAAAGGAGCTGTTTTATCTAGTGGTCAACAAGACTATCTAGTGTTGATGGAATAGGCGAAGACAGAAAAAGATGAGAAATAGTGTTGAGCTAGGTCCTGCCTTTTGTTTGAAGGTGAAAAGTTTTGGCTCAACCTAACTATGTTCTAGAAAAAAATCTATTTAAAAATAAAGGATGTAAAAAAAAATCTGTAACAACAGTGGGATCAGATTTTAATTTTTCTAGTGTCTTTCATGGCATAGCCTACTTTCTCTTAAGGTGCTCCATAAAATACTCCATAAAGACTCCATAAAATAAAGACCTTTGTTCAAAGTGAGATTACTCAAAACACAACTGAAGTGATTAACTACTTAAATAGTTAATTAAATAGGCAAACAATCTTTATTTTTTATAGCATTGTTAAAATATATTAATAATTATTCAACCTAAGAATCGATTGGAATTAGACAAACAGTCAAAGAATTTACACTTATTTTATGTTGCACATTTCACATCTGTTTCCTGTGCTGACCCTGCAGGTTCAGAATATTTCAAAACAAATGATAATTAATCTTTAAGGTATCACATGAATAAGTTATCATATATCAAGAAAATGACCACATATCATGACAGTTGCCACGGACTAAATGCAAGTCCCAATGAAAATAAATAAAAAAAAAAGAATGAGAGCCTAAATGAGTATGCAATAAAGGCAAATGCAAAAACTCTAAACATGAATACAAACATTCAAAAATACAATGTCTTTTTTACCTCCAGTTTCAAACTTTCTAAATGTTAAGGCTAAAAAATAAATTTCAGGAAGGTGTATTGTAGTAAAGAACAAGACTGCATTTCTCAAAGATTCCTGGTTTCTTCTTCACGGACACTCATATCTTACTACAAGATAATTCATGTGTATTCATTATGGCTGCTACAGCTGTTTAAGTTTGTCATCAAATATATGCAATATGACCAACGGGGAAAAGTAACTTGGAAAGTCAAATATAATTACATAGGAAATAAGCAAGAGATCCATGACAGAGCTAGAGAGGAATTCTTTTTAAGACAGAAAAATGAAGGATTCACAAACCAGCAACATAGAACTAAGAGCAAGGAACATTTTAATTATAAAAAGAAATTATATAAAAATCAAACACACCCATGTCAGACTAAACATAAGTGAAGCCTCATCAGACAAGTGTCACAAAGGCTAGCAGCCAAGACCCAACAGCCCAGCTGGGAGCAGATGGATAGACAGGCAGAAGATTAAAAATAACAGGGTAGATCATTAAGACCTGAAGGTGTCACAGTATTTACTTTATAAATCTAAAATGCTTCTCTTCTTAGTAATTGAATAACGTAATCACATCCTGAAATGTTTGACTTAACACCTTCCAATACAGTAAACCTTAGATGTATGATGCGGTGTGATATTTGGGAGAAGTGATGTGCCACACAATGTGTAATACATCGCTGATGTTGTTCCAAGATCCCTATTTACAGCTGTCACAATGGATATTGCCAGAATTATACAAGTCGCTCATTTTGTGTCACCTTTATTTTCACACTGACTTCTTAAAGAAAGGTTCTCACTGATCTAGTTAAACTAAGATACTGTGAGCAGAACAGAATCTGGTGGAATATTTCTAATAGAAATCCAATGTCATGTAAAACTCTTTTTTGTAAGGTGCTAGTGGTAACCTGACAGTGAAATTCAGAGACTCCCTGATACATGATCAAGGCAAATCATAAAATGTCCAATGCTGAAAAAGACAAACTTTGAAAGAAGTTCAAAGAGAGACACACCTACAGAAACTTTTGGGCTCAAAGAATCCTTAAGGACATGATGAGTCAGATAAAACATAGGAATGTGTGGGTGCTCAACACATAAGAATCCAGTTGCCCGTCTGTCGATTAAATCTCTAGCCAATACTGCATCAACGCTTTCTTTTATTTATGTGACATATGGACTTTTGGAGAGACTATGAGCTGTTCTTAGCAGCCAATATCTGAAGGTTGTCTCCTAGCCTGCTGGATTTATCTGTGTCTATTACCACAAGTACACTGCCTTTGTCAGTTTGACGGATTGCGATTGTTGAATATGAACACAAGCTATGCCAAATCTCTATGTCCTAACTTAGATATATTAGAAAACCGTGTTCTTTATATTGCTTCAGTTTTAAAGACATCATTCAAAACCGATTTACAGAAAATGTCCATACTGGGTTCTAAGGGGACCAAGGGGAGTAACTTCAGATTTAAAAATGTCCAAACACTGAATCTCCTATGATGAAAGTGCATTCCCTTTCCACACTAACGTTCAAATCCAAGTATAAAACTTACCAGTAAAAATTTACTCCAAAAAACCTCTAAAAATGGATAATGATTTATGAATAAATATTCCAAAGAGCTCAAAATGAACACTCAGTGATTCTTATACCAATTATTTCAAAATATATTTTCTCAGTATAATGGCAATAACTGTGGCTTGATAAAAGAACTACAGAATGACACATTAAGCATAGATTATAAATTTAAATAAATCAGGAAAAAGTGTTTCTTACTCAGGGGATAATTTAGGCAAACTAAGCCTCCACAAATATCACTTGAAGTTCCCCGACCTGCACTGTATGGTCTATTGTTACTTATTGGATGTTTGGGACTGTGTCACACCTAGTATTTCAGAAGCCAGCTGTTTAGGTCTGGAGCCAGGACAGATTTTGTTATGTTCTTTGGCAAAATGCAACATTCCCACTGTTGGTTTTTGACAAAATGTTTCACCAAAGAGTAGACAAAGTAAAAAATGTAATATTTAAAATACTAAGAACGATATACAGTAGTTAAACCTAAAATGCAAAGGAAAAAAAAAGACTAAAATTACTTTGAGAACATACAGAATATAATGAAGACCACATCAAGCAGAACCACAAAAATGTCAGAAAATCATTCTTAAGAGCACACATACTCTATATTAAGATACAGGTTCAAAAAACGCAGAACACACAACACAGAAATTCATTCTCAGCTGTCATCTTGAAATAACTTCCTGCATATTCTAAAATATCTTAAAAGCATTTTGTGATATCTTATGAATTATACAATTCAAGATATTTCAAATTACTTTCTGTAAAATTTCCGATATTTTCAACAGGACTTCCTGTCATTTGATGTTATCTTGTAATCATTTGAAATATTTCATATTACACAGGAGATTATTTTTAAATATCAGGAAGTGTCTTTCAGATATTTCAAAATACATCTGAGATATCTTAAAATGGTCTGTGTGTTATGTACAATCAAGATTTCTTAGAATACATTTCTGATATCTTTCTATTAACTTACTGTACGTCTGAAATTTCCAAATTGTATTTTTTGATATTTCAAATGCTTTTTACAATGTCTTAAAATGAGTTTCTCCTTGATTTGAGATACATACATTAAGATACATTTCAGAATATTTGAAATTTCCTGATATTTACATTTTCAGATGTAAATTTTCAAAAATACATTTCAAGATATCTGAATATAATTTTATAGATTTATAAAAAGACAAGTACAAATGTGCTTCTAAAATTGATTTTAGATATTTTCTATATAGGTATATTGACTTTAATTCTGCTATTATTTAACTTTAATTAGTTACAGCTGACAGACATCTGAAAAAAGAGATGTAATTTCAAACGAATTACCAAACCAATTGATTTTTGTAATTCTGCTTTGCTGTATATATTAGTTTCATTCTACTCCTGCTCTTTCCACTTATTTAAATTAAAACAGTCATAGGGATCATCACTCAAACCAATTACTGCCTTTTTGATAACTGCATGAGTTTCAGATATCTGAAAAGGTAAACTGTGATATCATTTTCTCTCCCACTGCATTCTTCTTTCAATGACCACTCTTTCACCACCATCCCTACTACGCCTACAACTCCTTTCTCATCAACTGGCATGGCCAGTGACAAATCCACTTCTGCCTATCAGTGTGGGCTGTCCATAACTGAAGACCAAGTAAGGAGAACACTGAGGAATATACACTCAGTAAAAGCTGCAGGACCAGATGGAGTCAGTCCTTGAATTCTTAAGACCTGTGTTGACCAACTTTGTGGTGTCCTCTGTCACCTGTTCAGTCTGACCTTAAGGCTCCAGAAACTGCTGCTGCTGTGGAAAACATCCTGCGTTCTTCCTGTTCCAAAGAAGGCAGGCTCCTCTTCACCTAACGACTACAGACTAGTGGCACTTATTGTATGTCTCACATCCTGAAGACCTTTCATAGGCTGGTCCTGGAGTATATGAGACCTGATGTGAAAGACCACCTGCACCCACTGCAGTGTCCCTATTGGACAAAGATTGGAGTGGAGGATGCAATTACCTATCAGCTCTACAAGGCTTATTCTCACCTGGATAAAGCTGGCAGCACTGTGAGGATTATACTTTTTTGATTTCTTCATTGCCTTCTGCAGCCATCTCTCTTAAGGGTTCTTAAGAGACAGTCCTGTCTCCTTTTCTCTTCACTCTACATCCCTGAAACTACAAATATAATACCAGGGTATGTCAGTTGCAGATGATTCTGCACTTATGAGGTGTATTGATAAGGGTGTTGAGATAGAGTATAGGAGTCAGGTGGATAACTTTGTTTCTTGGTGTAAAGAGAATTGTCTGTATCTTAACATCAGAAAATCCATGGAACCGATCATAGACTGTTGCTACACCAAAGAGTCTCTTTGTCCGGTCACTATTCAGAGAATGGATGTACAGGTGGTACACTCCTACATGTACTTATGAGTCCACATCAATGACAGGTTGGACAGGTCTTGTAACACAGAGGAACTATAATAAAGGGAAGAGCAGGCACTTTTTTCTTAAGTGTCTGAGTTCCTTTGTTGTAGGTAGCGACATCCTTCACATCTTTAACTCTGTGATGGCAAGTATGATTTTCCATGCTGTCATGTGTTGTGCTGGTAACATCACTTCAAGAAAGAGCCCGGAATTAACTAACTAATTAAAAGGAAGGCTCAGTTATGAGACACACTTTTGACCCCCATGGAGGTAGTGGCAAAGGGGATAATTAAAACAAAACTGAGTGCAATTATGAACAGTGCTGCACATCCTCTCTCTAAAACATTAACACTGAGAACATTTAGCCAATTAATTATTTAGCAGATGTGTATCAGGACATACTACTGGAGTCCTTTATACAAACAGCAATATGCCTATTTATTGCCTCTTTGGAGCTGTGACTGACTAATCAGAATTTTTTATTTTTAAATTGTCTTTCGATTTAGTCATTCTGGTGTGTGTCCTGGCCATAGTGTGTGTGTATATATATATATATATATATATATATATATATATATATATATATATATATATATATATATATATATATATATATATATATGTATGAATGTATTTAAAGAGCTTCTATAAAAAGCCAATTAAAGACCCATCTATCTGTCTATCTATGGAAAGCCATTGTAACATTAAACATATTATATTAATTCCTATGTTACATTACATAATTACATTTTCACTTGCCAAAATGCATATTAGGAATATATGTATACAGATATCTATTAATGCTGTGCTAGCATGATAGAGTCCAGCTCTCACCGACCATGAACTGGAAAAGGATATTTAAAAAATGTTGGATTGCTGCAGTTATATTTTTATTAGTCACAATTATGGCTAGGGTGGCTGGCCCCCTCATAGCTCTAGGAGACTTGCTTTAAATCCCAGGACTGGTCACCATGAGGAGTTTGCATGTTTGTCCATCATCTACGTGTTTTTTCCTCCAGATATTCCAGGTTTTCTCCTACATGTTAAAGTAATGAGTTAATTGTCAAATCTAGATTGGCCTGGTGTAAATGAACCTATGAGTATATGTGAGTATGTCCTGCAATGTGCTGGCGTCCCTGTCTTGTATCTGCTTTTGCTGGAGAATGTTCCTGAACTGGCTAAAGCAGTTGCCAATAATGAAAGAAAAAAAAATTACAATTAAATATATTATTGATGTGTTTGAATGAAAGATATCTAAAGTGCAATCGAACTTTCACCATTCTGTTATTTTTTTCATACTCACATATTAAATTCTGGGTCACAGGGGAATTAGGTATCAAGTGCAAGGTAGGAACCAACCTTAAACAGAGCAAAAAGTATGAGAAATGGAGAGTGAAAGAGAAGCCAAGTTGCACAGAGTGGAGTGGTTTTCAGATAACTTGCACATTTTCTAGCAGACTTTGGACTATTTGTAGCTCAAAAGACAAGCCTCTAACCTGAAGTGATTCTTTTCTAACTCTGGTATATGGAGTTATATCTGTTGTGGAGTGCTAGAGTGAAACAAAATATATTTTTTAAGTACCCGTCCTACTGAATAGGTGTGCTGGGTGATCGGACAGAAGGACTACTACCCACTAGTCAAAATGGTTTAGTAGCACACATATGTAGATGGTAATGGAACTATAGGGGCTAGCATCGTCCAGTGAATATACTTCAGAATGTCACATCATATGACTCACAAGAACAGAATAATCTATTCACTTATTTTCCAAACAGAAAGCAGAGCAGAGACAATCCAATACAGCTAGTTAAGTGTTTATTATTCAATGTCAATTGTATAAAAAGTTAAATGAGGCACAGGAAGGATAAGGTAAAATGTGAGAAGCTAGTTTATGTGTTCTTTTCTGATAGAGACTGACGCTATGTTCACCCTAAAGCAGAATAATGAATGAAAAGAGAAGCCACACACAACTCCTCAGACTAATTAGTAGAGGCAGGCAGGAAAAAGCTTTTAAAAAATGACATTTTTTTTATCTTGCCATGCCAGCCTTCTTCAACTAAAATGTTAGAGATAACAAGTCATAGAGGCCCTCTAGTACAGCCAGTTTACACTGTTGATTGCCCAGGCATGAGGGAAAGGGGTTCACTTTCTCCTCTAAATTTATTTAAGTTTTGTATTTTGGGAGAATTCCCAAGTAAAGAGGGAAAGATTAGCAAACAAGGCTTTGAAATATGTGACATCTCGAGACCCAATTCCTGTACTCCTCTAGGTGATGTGACTGACTTCCAGTGCGGTTCCACTTCTCTGAGATAACACATTGGTAAAAATTCCCTATCATCAAATTACTTGCTTTTTTAGTTCTGGTCATAGATTCTCAGTGGCCTGATCATGTGGCTGTCTTTTGCAGTTTTCTTCAGACCACATTCCGGGATGTGAGCTACTGCCATGTTTTGGAAAATGAGCAAAATACACACTGAAGAGATTAACGATTTTGCTTTTCTGCCTTCCACATGCCGCACACATGTCAAGCACCCTTTGCAAATCTCTTTCCTTCACTCCTAAGGCCCTCTCAGGCCTTTGATCTGATAATCCAAGAGCTAAGTTCTTGCTTAAAACTATGGTGACTTTTAGAAATGTATGATAAAATTAGCTAAAATGCTCTGCACTAGAGTGGCAAAAATTTTACTTGTCTGCTGCTGTAATGTTGAGTCATCCATCCATTTTGTAACCCACTTCATTCTGAGCCAAATTTAAAAAAAAGAAACAGATGTAAACTACAAAATGGATGTTAGTTCTGAACGCTAAGAAACTAACCAGCATTTTGTCGTCCAAGAGAGGCATGTTAGTAAGAAGGAGGCAGGTGGAGGAAGTGTCAGATGCAGAGGGAGCAACACAATGTTTTAAAGGTACAGCTCTTGTGAACCTGCATAAAGAAAGAAACCACATAACTGGTAAATGGTAGAACAGAGGTAACTGGAGCATTAAACAGGATGTATCTAAGTCTTGTGTGTGAATGGGTCCACATCAACAGTTAAAGTGGCCAAGACTGAGCAACAATATCATTCAATTTTGCACTTCAAGGGTAGAGATTTTTAGCTTTATAATGAAAATGAAATGGCACAAGAGCAAGAAAGAGAACAACGAGAAAGAAGAAAGAAGTGCAATGTTGTTCACTTCAAGGTTCCATGATTGTTAACAAATATGAGCAGCTGCATTGATTTTGAATAGATTCTACCATGTGGAATGAGACTGTAAATGGTGCCCCTCGGGCATTTGTCTTGGGACTGTTAATTTTTGATGATTTTAAAATTAGAGGAATGGCAAACACTGCTGAGACAGCAAAAACAATTCAAAAAGAACCTGAACAAGCATCAGAACTGGTAATCATTTAGAAAATGTAATTTAATGTAGAAAGGTGGCAAGTCATACATGTGGGCAAAGGGAATGCCAATTATAAATGCTAGATGAGTGACACTGGCCTACAGGAAGCTACCTCTGGAAAGGATTTAAGGTTTATGTCCACACCACATTTTCAACATCTAAACAATGTGCAGAATTTATTAAATTGTTAAAACTGTTAAATATAATCGAAGAGATGTTATCCTCAGACTATATAATGCAGTGGTCTTAAACTCCATTCCTGGAGGGCTGCAGGCTTTCATTCTAACCCTATTCTTAATTGGTGACCATTTTTTGCTGCTAATTAACTCCTATTCCTTTTATTTTAATTGACTTGTTTTTAAGATTTGTTTCCCAGATTGTTCCTCTGATCATTTCACTGAATTGCTTCATTCCTTTCCTTAAATGGCACTCAAACTGAAATTAAATGTGATGTGAATGAGCCTACAGAACACCAACTAAGTCAGGGCCATCAACTCCAACCAGTTGCTTAATTAAGCACTGAGTCTTGTTCTTAATTAAACCCATTCTTTAATTCCCTGGCTTGATGCTGCTCTCATTATGCAATAGCATGCATTTCCAAAATTGTTGATTTTCTCTTTTTTAAGAGCACTGTTAAAATGTTTTGGGGACCTGAGCAGATCAACATTCCTGAGACCTTCATCTTTGTTTATTTTCATATATTGTATGATGGACACAGATTGCTGGTCATGTTATGGCTCATTTTGTATCTTATTATTGCTTGGCTGCTAATTAATGAAAAAGAAACACGGGATCGGAGTCTTCAAGAGCAAGTCAATTAAAATTAATTCAAAAGATGTTAATTAGCAGCAAAACAGGTCACTAATTAAGTAAAGGCTTGAAAGTAAAGGAATGAAAACCTGCTGCCACTGCAGCCGTCCAGGTCTTGAGTTTGAGACCAATGATATAATGCATCTGGAGTATTGCGTGCAGTTCTGGGGCCTCATGCATAACGCAGTGCGTAGAATTCACACTAAAACATGCCGTATGGACAAAAATGATAATGTGTGTACGCAAAAAAAAAAATCCAGATGCATAAATCTGTGTGTACTCCAACTTTCACGTTCCAATCAGTAAATCCCGGTCAGCGTGAAATGTAACGCACATGCTCACGTTTGCCGTTCCACCCCGACTCCTCCCAGAATTTTGCCTCTTTGAATATGCAAATTAATATTACTGTCAGCATTTCAAGAAGACAATGGTGAAAGCATGGTGTAAAAAAAAAAGACTTAAGTGAATGCGAAATGGAGGTCCTGCTAAGTGAAGTAGAAGCAAGGAAAAATGTACTATTTGGTGGCTTAGGCAGTGGAATAAGCAACAAAAGGAAACTGATGGAGTGGCATAGTGTGACGGATGCACTCAAAAGCTCAGGATCAGAAAATTGCACTGTGCCTGAAATAAAAAAGAAGATGTCAGTCATCAAAGTCGCTGTGAAAAAGAGAGTTGCAGCCCATTGTCTGAACGTCAACGCTGTTTGAACAGCGAGTTGCTTTAATTATTGGCAACACTCTTGTTACTGCCGTTTTCAGGTCTACAAATTTCTCAAATGATAAAACAAAATTGATTCAGAAGAGTCCTGTCGTGAATCCATGTTACTGCTTCCCAAGAGTCTTTTTGCTATATTTTTACAATTGTTCTTATTTAATAATGGTGACACCATCACAGACCCATTTTGTGTTATCTATACACAACCGTGGCCACATTGTTTGTGGTTGTTAGGCCTGTTACTGGTAACATTAGTGACTGACTATAGTCATGCTCTAACTATATAAGATGGAAGAACATACAGTTATAGTTACATGCAGTTAGCGTTCTAGTTAGTGTCCTAGTGTTGGATCTTATTGAAAAGTGTACTTCATGGCAAATTAGTTAGACGAAAAGAGCTCAATTAGTTTAAAATAACTGGCTAGAATCTCCTTTATTAAAGACTAGCAAAATACCCGCGCTTCGCAGTGGAGAAGTAGTGTGTTAAAGAAGTTATGAAAAAGAAAAGGAAACATTTTAAAAATAACGTAACATGATTGTCAATGTAACTGTTTTGTCATTGTCATGAGTGTTGCTGTCATCAAGGATTTGATGTTATGAGTGTTGCTGTCATCAAGGATTTGATTATCATTATTTCTTTCAATCAGGTTCGTATTTGGAGGATGAGTTGTGTTCAAGTTACATTCCGTGTTTGTCAACCCTTGTAAAGATAACAGGTTTCGTGTTCACTACCCAAATCGGTACTCGTGAATCTAAGATATTTAACAGGCATTCTCGTTATTAAGTTGTGGATTTGCCTGTGGATATTTAGTGGCAGCATGTCTATGAACTTGTGGATTTGCCTGTGAGTATTTAGCGACAGCGTGTCTATTAACTTGTGGATTTTTCTGTGAGTATTTGGCGGCAGCGTCACGAAGTTGTTTCCATCTATCTGCATCAGAAAATGTACCACGATGTCTGACACGCCTCCTTTTTACTGTTTTCTCACAGCTTGGATTGCTGCTGTCATAATCAGCTTGAGTTTCATGGTTTGTTTCAATTACGACAGTATTTGCAGGACTTGTGTTGAAGTGACATTCGGCATACGTCAAGCGTTGTAAGCATACAGCCGGCTTTATCAATAACTTCGCATCCAGCTTTTGATAGTTGAAACATTCATAAACATCAAAGTGTCCACTACTCAAATCGTCACCTGTCAATCTAAGATGTTTAAGAGGCATTGGCGGTTGTCCAAAGGTGTAAAATATTTGGCCATTTCGGTACACTTGAAAGCGACAACCGAACAATTCAGCGGCAGCCATCAACTCACATGCAGAAGCATAGGTGAAGGGCTTAAGCATTTCACTCTTATAGTGCTCCTGTGTAGTATATAGGGAAGATGGAGAATTAGTGATGAGTGAGTCAGTGAGGGCTTTCCTTTTATTAGTATAGATTATTCTTCCTGGTTAGTGCTCTGGTTTTGGTGTTTTGGTTTAGTTTTACTTCTCAGGTTCTGTCTTCTGTCCTTACAAATATAAACACAAATGAAAGCCTCATTCCATCCTCTTCCAGTCTTAGGTTTTTGCCCAAAGCATTTCCGTACAAGTGCTTTCAGTGAAAATGTGAATTGTATATTTCTAGACACTAGTAGAAACTGAGGACAAGTGCACATAAGAAAAAAAAAGAAACAGGAGATGTCCCATTATATTGTCATGAACACACAGAAACATACATACACACAAACTAGGGCCAAGTTAGCAATGCCAATTCACTTGTACTGCACATTTTTGGACTGTGAGAGGAAACCTATGGATATGAGAAGAACATACAAACTTCAGTGTTGGGTTGTTGGTGTAGGTGTGTGTGTGATTGTTCTTTATATATTTCAACACCCTTGGTTTAATCTCAACAAAATTTTGCACACATAATCCACTTTATTCCTTGGAACCCAAAATTTTCACCCTGTAGGTATTTTTTTGGTTGGCGATCCTTTTTACTACAGTATATTTAGTTTTAAGGAGAGTGCTTTGTCCTGGCTTTTGTGCCCAGAAATTAATTAAACTAATTTATTTTTGACTTTGGGAAGAACACCATTTAAGGAAGTTAGATAGTTCTACCCTAAAATTACTTACCCAGGCAACGCTGGGTGCTGCTGCTAGTTTATAATGAAGTATATCTATGAAGGGTATATACACTAACACCAATTAAAAGATGGCAATAACATAACAGCTTAAAAATACTACAATACTATTTCATCATTTGCACTTCTTTTTGGAATTACTGGATGCGCAATTGAAATGACATTATGCTAATACAATAATGTATACTGAAATTACACCTTAGACAAACTCCTTAATTAAACGAGAAAATTTAGAAGATAATGTTAAAAAACTGTTTCAATTGTCATTGATGACTCAGTTGTTGGCTCACATTGCACTCTTAGCGGAAACCTCTACCCCAAATAATTTTTCAAATCCTTCAAATTTGTTTTTACATTTTGATTGAAATCACCATGCTGATCCCAAATTGCAAACAATTCAAACTTCTGTTTTAAATATATTTTAGCAGACTCTGCCATGTAAACTGATGACGTTATTGAACAAGCATGGTGATTACATTTTTTGGAAATAATGCTTTGCAAAGCAGGAGAGCATAGCAACAATCAGCAAAAAATGGAAAATAGTTTGAGATCTTTGGAATTAAATATCATTATGCCGGGGAAGAAAAATGCCCCCATACCCAAGTTCTCTTTGTTTTCATGTAGATTTCCTCCTTCAGATCAAAAATGCATTGTTAGATAAATTGGTAACACTAAATCAGTCTTGAGAGGAGGAATGTGTGTGAGCATACCCTACAAAGGAGTGGAGTCATATCCAGGATTAGTTTCTGTCCTGAGCTCATTGTTGCCTGGTTAAGCTCTGATTTCTAGTAAGCCTATAAAATAAAGGGATTCAGAAAATGGTTGAAAGGTGTATATATAAATATAGGGCCAAAGCTGCTAACCTTGTTCAGGAGCAGACTGCCAAAGTTGAAATTTGTTTTATTTGTAATGGAGGGTGGAGTAGACAGCTCTGAATCCAACTTCCACTTTCCTTCTGAACAATAGTTAAGGACGAGTATATCTAACGTTCCAGTTTCCTTTTTGTGTGCTAGTCGAAAAGGAGTGGCTGCAGAATATGCACAGCAAGGAATAAGGCGAGTTGGCAAGCACATTATGAAATGGTTAGTGTTGTGCATGAACTAGTTCAAAAGAGCACATTCATTGAACAAGCTCATTTTTCTAAGAACGGTGAACTTAATGTAATGTATTTGCAAGTGAAGAACTTGAAAGTGAGCTAGTTCAGTTATATGTGACATTCTGGATCTGGTTTAGGTCCAAATTAAATATTTTGCCTTACTCTGTAATGTAAGGGTGGAGCCGAATCCGAATACCGTATTCAAATAAGCACAAATAGTGGATTTTTACAAATATGTATTTAGTACAAATGTTTTGCCATTTATTTCTATTCAGAAAAAATAACGTAAAATCAGATTGCCACTGTCTGTGTCTGTTTGCTTGTGCTTAAGCTGCACCCCCGCTGACACAAGCATGTGGTGAAACTGTTTTCGCTTTTAGGAAAACGTTGTACTTTACGAGGCTACTTTACATTTTTCCCTGTTGGACATGCAATATGTCACGCAAATTTTTGCCAGCAGTGTAATAGATTAGTTTATCTACATACTGGTATCACAGTCGCCTTTTGTGTCAAACAGTTGGAAATAGAGCAGTAATTTCTATGTATATTTGTATCTATTCAATTTCCTTTTTGACCGTAAGGATATTAGCATATATGGTTATACTTGTTTGTTGCTGGGTATAACTCAATAAAGTGTATTTAAATAAAAAAAGTCTTCATAATTATTATATTTTATTCTAGAACACTGTAATAGCATAATATAAGGCATGCAAAATTGAAAAAAGTAAACTAATAGGACATTTATTCCCACTCCTTAAAAAATACAAAATGAACTGAACATGAACTAGTTAAAAATTTAAATGGTGAACTATGAATGTGAATTTATTCATTTTAATCTGTGTGAATTGAACTTTGAGCTAGTTCTTTTGAGGCGTTAACTTGCACAACACTGGAAATGGTCTTTATTATTAATATTATTTCATATTTGGCAGACATTAACAAGATAAAATAATTTTTAATCATTTACACACAAACAAACATATATATATAATATATGCCAAATGTCCCAAAACACACATGTTTAATTCCTTCTCTACACGACACAATGAACAAAGTGCACAAATCACCACCAATAAAGCTCTTAGTCCTTTTTCTTTCTCTCTTCTCTTTTCTTTTACCACTTCCACTCCTCACTTGCAAGCTCCGTCCTCTTCTTCGAGTCTAATCTTTCACATTCGCGTCGTCGGCAGGATAATGACCTCCTCGATAGACCGGAAGTCGAACCTAAACCAAAACTTGACACACTATACAAACCTGCAACACAAGAAAGGTCGGATGGCTATAAGTACCGCTCCTGAGTCACCAGTGCTTTGACCCATCAACATGTTAAAGGTCTATGGGAATGTAGAACAAGTACCCACAGGATAGAGCCTGGTGCACCTGGGGACACACTGGGGACTTATTATGGACTCCTGAGTTGGGGACTGCCCCTAAACATCCCACAAGAGAAAAGCCTTTTGCTACAAGTAGGAGAACTCTAGGCTGGCAGGCGAGAAATATGATGGCCTGGACTTTCAATAGTGCTAAGGCAACTAAAAAACAGGAAGTGACTTTGTGGGCTAAGGTGGTCAGATGGTTAAGACCCCATGAGAATACTAGCCACCAAATAGAGGAGAAGGTAGCCTGTGCTCTGCTGCTTCATGGGGGCACACAGACATCATCTCCTTAGCGTTGGCTATAGAGCACCTCAGGGCAGAATCTGGCTTGAGAGAATCAGAATGGGGCTCATGTGAACCCTGGCATACTTGCGTTGCTAACACTAAGTCTCGTGACTACAATGTGAAGAATGCTCGGGTAGAATCTGATGCACCTCGGAGGGCTGTGTGAAACAACAAAGGGATCTGCAGAGTAATACAGAGGGAGGGACAGTGTGCACTTGCTAATCCGCTGGCCTTTGCACATACAGGAGAAGTTCTAATTAATGGTCATAAGGTTACATCTTTATATGACTCGGGCAGTAACATTTCCATTGTTGCTTGCCATTGCAGCAGCGGGTAAAGATTAAGACACGTCTAACCTGTATTCACAGCCATGTCTGGTATTACAGATCCATTGTTACATCTGTTATGATGGTGTTTTGAAAAGATTGGTGGTGGCGATGATGGAAAACCCTCCATTTCCCGTGGCACTAGGAAGAGATTGGTCAGACATTAATCGTGGTATCACAGTCGCTGCTCCCATAAGAACACTAGGTCTAGTCACGGACGCAGAGCCAGCACCCTCAACTTCCTCCATGCCGTGTATACAGCCGGCAGAGAAAAATTGAGATTGGCTTGTAATGAAACACCCCTTACGTTGCAGCGTGACACCTGATCAGCAAGCACTGTGGTCGACTCGACATTGAATTCGACTCTCTCACACGTCTGCAATTTCAATTTAGGCAGACCCCGTCTTCATTTAAAAGGGAGCAATGAAATGACGATTCCCTTAAATTTGCAAAGAATGCAGTCGTTCGGATAGACGGTCAATGCACAGCACATCCTATGCCACAAGGTCCCTACTTTGTATTAAATAATGATTTTTTATATTGGGTAGCTGAAAATGCGGGGGAGGTAAAATCACTGCTGTTAGTACCACTGACTTACCATCGTCAGGTCTGTGAACTAGCTCATACCTACCTCCTGAGAGCCCATCTAGGCCAAGAAAAAACACTGGAGAGGATCAAACTCTGATTTTTTTGGCCTGGAATAAATGAGGAGGTCCGCCACTTTTGCATATTCTGCCCTGAGTGTCAATTGCAGCAGATTCCTAGGAGGGACTGTGCTCCTCCAATTCCATTACCCCTAATTGACATCCAATTTGAAAGAATCGGGATTATGCTACCTGATATCCTGAAGCTGTTCCGTTGCACTCAGCCACTTCAAAAGCTATCGCATGGGAATTAGTCTTTATGTGAGTTGGCATCCCTAAGGACATCCTGACGAATCAAAGGACGCCTTTTACTTCGGAGACATTTAGGGAAATGGCCAAATTACTGAAAATAAAACATTTAAAGACATTGGTATATCATCCTCAAACCAATGGTCTAGTAGAGAGGTTCAATCAAACTCAAACAGATGTTATGCAAGGTGGTCAATGAGGATGGAAGGAACTGGGATGAGTGGGATGAGTGGGATGAGCCCCCTATCCTTTTTGAATATCGGGAAGTCCCACTGGCCTCTACGGGGTTCTCACCCTTTGAATTAGTATGTGGATGACAACTCTGAGGTATATTGGATAAATTAAAAGAAGGCTGGGAAGAAGAGGCACTTCCCTCTGTAAATATACTTGAATATATCGCATAATTACACGATAGATTTGCAAAAATTAGACCCATTTTAAAATCTCACATGGAGAAGGAGCAAGCGACTCAGAACGGTGGTATGTTTCTTTGGGAATTCCACCTGGGAGATCAGGTCATGGTTTTGATTCCTACTTCGCATTCTAAATTACTGGCACATTGGCAGGGCCCATATGAAGTTAAAAAGAGGAAGGGGCTGGTCGATTATTTGATTAAACATCCAAATTGTTGACCCAGCGAGCATATATATCAAGTAAATTTATTGAAACCATGGAAGGACAGGGAACTTGATTCCTCCTCCGGTCAGTCCTGCTCACTCTTCGCTCACAAATTAACCCTTAACTTTGGTAAAAATTTGACACACCATCAGCGGCAGGAGCTCGAAGCAGTTATCCTGTTTGTCCCAGAGGTAGTGAGTGAACAACCTGGATGGACCTCTCTGGTTGCACATGACATTGTGATGGAACCCGGTGTGATAGTCAGAGAACACCCTTATCATCTTCCCAAAGCTAAAAAGGCAAAAGTGGAGTTGGAGATCAAACGCATGCTGGACCTTGGTGTTATTGAGTAAAGTTATAGTTCCTGGTCCAGTCCCATCATTTTAGTCGGAAAGCTTGACAGGAGCTGAAGGTTTTGCAATGACTTTCGTTGGCTTAACCAAGTCTCCTGATTCGATGCTTATCCAATGCAGTGCTTGGACGACCTCCTTGAGCAGCTAGGACATGTCAAATTTTTGACCACCTTGGATATGAGAAAAGGGTATTGGCAGGTTTCTTTAACGGATTCCGCTAAGGAAAAAAAACAGCATTTAGTACCCCAAGTGGACAGTGGCAATATTGTGTCCTTCCATTTGGATTACATGGGACACCTGCGACCTTCCAACATTTGGTGGACAATGTGCTCTGTCCTCATAATTTGTATAGTGCTACCTACTTGGATGATGTTGTCATCTATTCCTGCACATGGAAGGATCACCTACGGCAGGTTCAAGCTGTATTACGGTAGCTAGCAGAAGCCGTTCTCCGTATTAATCTAAAGAAATGTTATTTTGAATTGATTGAGGCTAAATATTTAGGGTACTTAGTGGGCCATGGTATACTGAGACCACAGTTTTCCAAAATAGACTCCATTTTAAAATGGCCCCATCCGATGACCAAGAGGCAGGTTCAAGCCTTTTTTGGCTTAGCGGGTTACTATTGCCGGTTTGTACCCTGGTTCTCTGAGAGAGTGATGCCCTTGACAAACCTCACAAAGATGGGGAAACCAAATCACGTGGTATGGTATGATAAAATAGAAGCTGCATTCGGTGACCTGAAAATGGCCCTTACGTCAGCTCCTATACTGAAAGCACCAGATTTTTCCATGCCTTTCATCCACCAGATGGACACTTTGGACACAGGTCTTGGAGCTGTGCTCAGCCAGAGTGTTAGAGTGTGAGAGTTGAACACCCCATTATGTACCTAGGTTGGAAACTGCTGGATCGTGTATGCGGCAGTGGAGCGGGAAGCTTTGGTAATCAAATGGGCGATTACTCAGCCGAGGTACTACCTCTTGGGACGTGAGTTCACTCTTGTAACGCACCATGCACCTTTACAGTGGATAGGCTTATATAAGGATTTGAATCCATGTGTCACAAAGTGGTTTTTAGACCTACAGCTGTACAAGTATTTGGTCGTTTATCGCCGGGGTGTACTGCAAGCCAATGCTGATGCCCTTCCCAGTGCCATGACTTCTTGGACAGGCACACCTGACCAATGGGTCTGGGCTGGTGGGGGGCCATGTCATGTATGTGTGAGTAGGAGGACGTTGTATGGACCAAGTGAAAGTAATTCTATGCCAGGCCAGGGTGCACTAAGCCTTCTTTTGCTGTCTTAGCAGACCAGCTGCGGGAAAACCTGTCTGACCCATCCTTGAAGACAGCACTTCCGATTCCAGCAGCTAAGACAACGTCACTTCCGGTTTTGACACTGGAGGCGATGCCACTTCTGGTTCTGGTGCCTAGGCCAAGGTCACTTCTGGTTCCGACACCCAGAGGTAGGTAGAGTAGCCAGAAATTGTACTCAAGTAAGAGTAGCGCTACTTCAAAATAATATTACTCAAGTAGAAGTAAAAAGTAGGCATCCAAAATATTACTCAAGTAAGAGTAAAAAAGTATTTGGTGAAAAGACTACTCAAGTAGTAACTGTTTGATCATAATGATTTATTTTTTCGAAATGTTGTAATAAGACAGACAAAAATAAAAAATAATTTGCAAATTCTGCTATTTCCAAATATAAAATAAAAAATGAGTACAACCTAATAACACCATTACAAAATAAAGATGCACAAATAACACAAAGTTCCAAATCTTAGTTTTTCACAACAAAGCTTTTGAAGCCAGTACAGTACCTACAGTAGATAACATGTATGTTTGAACAGTGCAAACTAAATACAGTGACAAGATATACTGTACACTGACAGTATAATACTGCATATTCACTTGCCCTCCAAATAACACAGCTGATAGAAAATAACATTAGAACAAGGCAGCTTGTGCACGTACAAGAAGTCTCACTTTACCTTGACTGTCTGTGTCTGTGCATGTTTGGTTAAAACATGTTTGTTCTTCACTCAGTGGAGTGATGGTTAAGCTTCAGCAGGAGTTGGCACTCATTTTTCAGTGGAACCTTGGATTGCGAGCAACTTGGTTTGCGAGTGTTTTGCAAGATGAACTAAAATTTTTAATAAATTTTGACTAATAAATTTTGACTTGATAAACGAGCAAGGTCTTGCAATACGAGTACTCCGTATACGCTTTGTCTGCCAAGCGTCACGTGATCACAACTGATCTGATGGTTCTTCTCTCTCTCACTGCGGGATTGTGGGCAATAGTCAGTCAGCATGTCTCACTCATATAGTCAACATCCGTACGAGCGTATACTGTTTACTACAGCATTGTGACCACGTGTGTGTGCTGTGACGTGTGAGTACTTGTCTTGCACCCCAAAACAGGAAGCTGAGTCTCAATACTTTAGGGACACCATCTTTATTTAGCTTGAAACACAAACAGCGTGGTTATTTATTGTAGTGGGATCTGCCACACTCCTTTACACAGATACAGCAGTCAGGCAGGGTCATGCACAGGTTAGTGGCCAAGTAATACTCTGCCCTGCACATTTATAATGTTCCTTGTTCCTTGTATCACCCATCAACGGCAGGTGCTTATAGCAAGACCGCAATCTTTTTGGATTCACTTTTATGACGAACTGCTACAGTGCTGGGTGCCTGCGGTTGCTTCAGGATGGTCTTCCGCATGTCGTCCTGTTGGGTGAAATCCCACAATAGTTTAGAAACTCACTCACACCCGCCATGATTCTTTTCAAAGGTAAAGTGCAGGTTAATTTGTTTAATGTATTTTTACTTTATATTTTGTATTAATCATTTTTATATGAATAGTTTTGGGTTGTGGAACGAGTTTCCATTATTTCTTATGGGGAAATTCGCTTTGATATACGAGTGCTTTGGGTTGCAAGCATGTTTCCAGAACGAATTATGCTCACAAACCGAGGTTCCACTTGTATTCTTTCTTTCCCTGTCCGCTTCTGTGAGGAGTTTGTGCCACTATGCCTCCACAGTTTGTGTGTGGTCACGTGACTGCATGGCTACTTCTGATTTGTGAAATGGAGCCATGTGATTATTGTTGCTACGTCTGATTGGTGAAACAGAGTCTTGTGATTATTGTTGCTACGTCTGATTGGTGAAATGGAGTCTTGTGTTTATTATTGCTATGTCTGATTGGTGAAACAGTCATGCAGTAGATCCACTGTCAAAAATATAGCGTATCTAATGTAAAAAAAGTAACAATTTGAGTGTTGCCCAATGTAGCGGAGTAAGAGTAGCGTTTCTTCTTCACAAATGTACTCAAGTAAAAGTAAAAAGTATGGTGCAGTAAAACTACTGTTAGAAGTACAATTTTTTACAAAAGATACTCAAGTAAATGTAACGGAGCAAATGTAACTCATTAGTACCCACCTCTACCGACACCTGAGATGATGTCATAACAGGGTTACTTCCAGTTTCCCCAACACCACTTCCGGTTTGTCTCCTTAAATCCACCACCTTCCCAAACTAACTCAGTTCATGTATGGACTCCAACCAAGACACTTCTGTCTACCAAATCAATCCATTGCAGCCAGGGCTACCCCAAACCTTTTTAAGTGTGTTGAGTCTAATCTTTTTTAATCACAATTATTTATATATAACCTGTTGGAGATGGCTGGGGTGGCGACCCGGCCGGTACGCATAGGAAGACCGGAGGAGGGCTTATGCCTTCCCCAGACCATGTGGGGGCCATCGCCCTGGTTCCTTTGGGGGCCACAGGTACAGAACTTAGAAGGTCAACCCTGTAGGGGCCCGTGGTCACAACCAGGAGGTGCCCCCGTGCCTTTGGAGCCCTGGACCTCGGCACTTCTGCCACACCCGGAAGGGCCAGGGGGAAGAAGACTGGGGACACCTGGAGTGCCTCCGGGTACACAGCCGGCACTTCTGCCACACTGGGGCGTGTCGGTGGGAGATTGCCGGGAAGCACCTGGAGCACATCTGGGTTTGTATAAAAGGGGCCGCCTCCCTTCATACGATGGCAAGAGTCGGGAGTGGAGTGAATGGAGCTCTGGAGGAGATAAAGAGGTGGCCTGAAGAAGTGAGGCACTGTGTTGTGGCCAGGACATTTGGGGACTTTGGGGTTTGTGTGGCACTTTTGCAAATATGGCACTTTGTAATAAACGTGTTGTGGGTGACATTGACGTGTCTGCCTGTCTGTGGCCGGGCCAGCATCCACAATGGAAACCCAGATGGGACGATCCGCCTGGTTCAAGGCGGGGAATCCCTGATAGAAATAATTTTGTGGACGGCCCGGCGCAGCACGTGCACCCACACAAGACCGCTACTGGACTGCGGAGGGATGTTTCTCACCTGGTGCGGAAGAGAGACAACAGCCAGGGCAAGAGAGCAGCAGGCCCCGACGAGCGTGTGGGCGCTGGAGGCGCCTGGGACAGCATGTCGCCCAGTGAAGTCATGCCAGGGACATTTCCTCGTGCAGACGGGATCCGGGAGGTAAGTTCCCTGCTTGTCGGCAACCGGCCCTGCGGGGCCACGTGTGTTTTCAGTTTACAGAGCAGGGGCTGCCTGGATCCGTGTCAGTGGCGTGGGCATGTCGGTTTGCGGGGCTCCAGCAGCATGGCAGTAGCTATGAGAACTACAGGGAGGAAGCCGCTGCAGCTCGTGAAAGCCCAAAAACACCACCGCACCAGGAAGAGGAGAGCCAAGATGGCCGCGGACCGGAAGTCCCTGTCTGAGACAGGCATGGGATTGGACGGTGTGTCTTGTGTGCCCGCCAATGACTGTACAGAGGCAGAACCAAGAAATGTCCGTCTCGTGCCAGGGAGAGACCCAATTGGGCCAGAGGAAGAGGCCCACAGGAAGTCGCTGGCGTGTGTTGCTGACAGACAGGTAAGCTCACTGCTGGCTAACTTCCTGTCCTTGTTGGCTGCTCTGTCTGAGCTGGAGGTCTGCCTTCAGCCTGCAGAGCAGCAGTTGTTACAGGTGCCGAGTGCCCTCCATGTGGAATTGCAGAAGCTGAGGGGAACAGCGGCCGCGTCGGTGCAGACGCTGCATACATCGTCTTTGTCCGGAGAGGTACGGCGGGGACAGTTAGTAAAGCCGACCCCGTAAAGCATAAAGGACAGCCCACCGAAAATGGCCGTGATTCGAATGATCAGAACTGAGTAGGGTGTTTTCTGACAACAGATGCGACGAGGAGTACTGTGTGTGAGGTGAGGGGTGGAAGATATCAGGGTCTGGCAGGATGAGGGCTGATGAGTGCCCTGGGTCCTAGCGCTCTAAGGCCTGAGCACGCGGCAGTCTCCTATCATTCTGTATGGACACAGACGGGGGTTGGATCTGAGCGTGTGCCATGCACAGACCTAGACTGTCACGGCGTCCAAGAGTAAAAGGAGGAATTGATGGAAGAATGCCAGTTCCTCCGATAAGGGAGGACATGAGGCAGGCGGGAAGTTAGCGGAAAGGAAAGGAGTGCAGGCGGTCCCGTCTGTTGCATTAACAGGAGGGAAACGGAACCCGCAGAGGGCAGGTGCCAGTCGAAGGGGGGAGTGCTGCAAGTGTGCGGCACGAAGGGACACCAGGAAAGGGTGTCCAGGCAGCAGCTCTGCCCCCTTGTTTCTGTGTGTTGCAGGACCGGACCCTGGACGAGCAGTAGGACCCGCTTTATTGGAGACCATCCCTCATTGGACGGGCCGTCTGACTGGAGGACTCTTCGCTGGCGAGGGGGTGCTGCCACAGCTGGTGGAGGCTACGGAGGTGCGAGTGGCTCTTTCCAAAGGGGCACGAAAACCTTGGAGGGTGTGCTGAAGGAGTAGGCCCCGGCGGGCCAGATTGGACCCTGGCATCTCAGGAGTAGGACCCACTTTGGGGGTGAGCTGCCCTTCGCGGGATGTGCTGCTCCGCCCGATGGGTGTTCGCTGGTGGTGGGGCACTGTCGGAGATGGCTGGGGTGGCGAAAGAAGACCAGGAGGAGGGCTTACACCTTTCCCAGACCATGTGGGGGTGACCGCCCTGGTTCCTTTGGGGGCCACGGGTACAGAACTTAGGAGCTCAAACCCGTAGGGGCCCGTGGTCACTACCAGGGGGCGCCCCCATGCCTTTGGAGCCCTGGACTTCGGCACTTCTGCCACACCCGGAGGTGCTGGGGGGAAGAAGACTGGGGACATCCGGAGTGCTTCCGGTTATGCAGCCGGCACTTCCGCAACACTGGGGCGTGTCGGTGGGAGATTGCCAGGAAGCACCTGGAGTACATCCGGGTGTGTATAAAAGGGGCCGCCTCCCTTCATACGATGGCAAGAGTTGGGAGTGGAGTGGACAGAGCTCTGGAGGAAAGAGGTGGCCTGAAGAAGTGAGGCGCTGTGTTGTGGCCAGGACTTTTAGGGACTTTGGGGTTTGTGTGGCACTTTTGTAAATATGGCACTTCCTGGGTTTGTGTGCATCAGTGATCCAGAGATCTACAGTATGTTGTCAGAAGCCATGTTCCACCTAGTATAGCCACCTATGCCAATTTTCTTTAAGTGGAAGGGCTAGACAAACAGCAATCCAAAATTCCCAGACCCCCCCTCCCCCGGTGATGGATCTAAATAACTGTAAACCAGTTTTTTTTAACTAGAATCCCTTGTTTGATATTCACTGGTGTGCACTTAGTGTACAGGTGATCAATATGTTCTATTTGGGTTTAAGTCCAAGAAAGTTGCATAGATCTCCTATATGGGCCCACAACCCATTAAGATGGATGTGAAGACATTTAGGTGATAGACATGGCAGGGTAAAATTCAGGGTTCAAAGACCTTGGAAACAATCTGGCTATTGTCGAAGGAACCAGAGCCCACAGCCCACAGAGGAGGGAAAATCCCTGAGCAGATGTGGGGTTCCTCACAAGTCCATATACAGATGAAGTTTGTATTGGAGGATGAAGTGGTGTGTCAGTTTGACATCACATTTCATAGAGGAGAAAAAGAGATTATTATATGTGTGTGTAGCAGACAGGCTATTCAGAATATCCAGCTATTTTATTAATTTTGTGGCCTGAAGGGTTGCCACTTAAAGTTTATGCAGCCCTAAGATTTCATTTTTTGTGTATCACAGAGATGCCTAGAGGGTGTAATCTCGAGAAGCAGCCTGCCTAATCTTAATAAGAGTGGTGAAATGTTGATTCTTGATTAGAAAATATAAGTAAGAATTTCACTGCACTCTGCACTCAAGTAACCATAATGACCCTATAAACCATGCAAAATGATTCTTTGTTGGAAATCAACTCCAATCAATTGTCTAATCAATAGTTCACATCAAAATTCATATTGCAACATGAAGTTGCTTGTTTGCCTTGTACCAGTACACCTTAAGGCCAAATGTCAATGACCAACTTTCTAGTTAGGCCATATGATCTCAGGTTAAATGTCTACATGGTGAGACAGCTTAGAAGGCAGGAACAGCTAGTAGATGACATTGTTAGGGGTTAGCACAGCTCTCAGCTCCATAAAAGAATTTCCTATTTCTCAGGGCATTGAGTCTGAATGATGCATACTAGTGGAAGTAACTGCAAACACATATGGCTAAATGGTGATTGGTACCTTTCCTAGACACTGCCAGTTGCTGCAGCTATAAAGTTACTAACAAAGGCCTTGACTACAATATTAACTTAAAGGTTTCTAAATTTTACTGAAGTATACAGAGGTACCTTGAGATATGAGCTTAACACTAGAATTACCAAAGCCTGCAAAAAAACCTGTAGATCCGTCTCACCTTAAATCGCTTCGTACCTGACGTCAGCGTTTTTTGTCCTGTAAATGTGTCAATAAGCAGGAAGCAGCAAGCAGCCTGCTATCACATCCCCCCATACTGCACAGTTTTCTCAGCTCAAGTCTGTTTATGTGCATGTCAGTTGCTTAGAGTTGTACAGAGTGAGAAGTCAAGCAAAATGACACCTTTAATAAATACTATATCGTTATTTGGAACACATGCATTTTTTGTGTGTTCCGTGTCTACAGCAATCTATGTAAACACATTGTTAAAACCGTTTTTCATGTTTTAGTAATAATTGACAAAATGTAGACATGAAATGTATAATGTGTGAGGCCTGAAGTCCAAACATCAAATAAACACTTTCACAAAAGGTACAAATATAACAATTATATGTGCCCAAAAAAAAGTCTAACTGCATTCTTGTACCATTGCTTGCGTACTTAAGTGTCAGCAGGCATTTTTCGTGGCATTACACATGTAATTTGTGTGCATGTCCGTGCCAATTAAACAGAGGAAGCTCTGCCGTCTACTTGTGACTTTAAGCTGTAGGAAGATACGTAAAAAAATCACGGTAAATAACATTCGACCTGGCTTTCATAAGTACAATATAAATGCTTCTTATGTAAAGACCATCACAAAACATAATTACAAACAGGAGTTTGCACGATACGTTGGCGATCTCTCTAGGCTGTGCTGTTTCTTTGAAGGACAGGACTTCCTCCTGTATCCAAACGATGCCATCTTTCACCTTTACGCCTGGTGCAGCTGCGTTGTTCTTATATGTGAGAGGACGTTTCTTGTGGGGAGGGCTTCTGTTCGCTTTCTCAAATCTGAGCTCACCTCTGTTACAGCTCATCTTTATTTGAAAGCAACAGTGTCAGATTGGGGCGAGCGTGAATGTGACTGAGAGCATAAAACTGAATAAAAAAATGCTAACCTTTCCAAGTATCATAAATTTACAGCGGCTGTTACAGACTGAAATGAAATGTATGTTTTTATTCTAAAATAGTAAGAATAACAGTAGTTCACTTATCAAAATGGACTTGTACAGGGTCAAAACCATGAAGTTTTGATTACCAGTCAAAAATTGATACCGTTGCACCACTGAAGCGGTCGTATCAAAGGGGTGTCAATGTCACACCCTAAAGCCGGTTCTTTTTCTGCAGTTATATTCTTAAATAAAAATGCACTTGTTGTGTTATACTTGTACATTTTTATTTGATATTTGGACTTCAGTCTTCACACATTATACAGTTCATGTCTACATTTTGTCGTTAGTACTAAAACATGGAAAACGTTTGTGTTTTAGGTATGTGTTCAACATTTCTGACATCCTACACTTACATAGATCTTTGTAGACACGGAACACATGTGAAATGCATGTGTTCCAAATAATGATATATTTTTTTAGCCTATGCAGCTCTACCTGACTCCCTGATAAACAGGGGACAAACAGTTGGGAGAGGTTTTTGCAGTTTCTCTGGCAATGGGGGGAGGGGGGATGGTATAGCAGGCTGCTTGCTGCTTGGGATTATCGACACATTCAAACTACAAAAGACGCTGAATGGAGAGGTGCGAGTGGATTTAAGGTGGGCCAGAATTACGAGTTTTCTTGTGTGCTTTGGTAGTTCTAGTGTTATTTCATTCCGTGACCGAGCTCGAAAGTCAAAATGCTCGTATCTCAAATCAGTTTTCCCCATTGAAATTAATTGAAATGAGATTAATTCGTGCCAGCCCCAAAAACCCACGTTTGTAATGATTTCAACATTAGAAAAATGTATTTATAATGAACAAATATTGTATACAAACAAAATAAAACCTAATACATAAAAGAGAATCTGAAGAAATAAACAGATGTTGGCAGAGCCAGTTAGCATATTGTATTATTTTTTTTCTTTCACTTCACTTTTGCTTAACTTAATTTTCTTCTTCACTAGTTTTTTTCTTTTTTGCCACACTTTCTTCACTTTCATTTGCAAGGCGTTTCAATAGAAACCTGTCCAAGAAGCTTTGTTTCTTCCTCCCCTTTAGAATGTTTCTGAAATGAGTTAAGCAAGTGTCATTAAATAGTGCCGCTGCACGACCAGTTGCAACTTTTTCAGGGTGTTTCTTTTCAATAAAATCCTAAACTTTTTCCCACAGTGCCAACACTTCCTTTATCTCACTTGAAGAGATAACCTCCTCCACCTCTGGCTCCTCTGCAATACCAATCTCCTGCAGAACCTCCATATGTTGCTGCGTCTGTAGATCCGCCAACTCCTCCGTCATCAGTCGTCAGTTCCTCGGAATGTGCTGTGACAAGTTCTTTGATGGCTCATATTTCAAATTTTGACTCATAACTCAAGGCAAAAAATCGACCCAGTGAAAGCTTGTTTCTTAAAAAACTTGTACGTTGGGGCACTCGTATCTCAAGGTACCACTGTACTGACAGGTCAAAAAAGCACATGCTGTAGCTGTGGGTCAAGCAAAGAACCACATGTGGGAGAAATTCTGCAATACCAAATTGCTTCTAGCAAACTGTCTGAATTTTCTTTGCGGGGTGGGAAACAATTGATTAATTTCAGATATCTTTGCAAGGAAATAGGAGAAGCTTCACAAAACTCTAAACCGAGTTGATACTCATTGAACATTTAATGACAACTGCTTGTGTACAAAGAAACCTTCGGTTTTTGTTTTAAATGCACTTTTCATTAATAATCAGATGTATTGAGTGTGTTAACAATTATTAATTAATTTTTGTAGAGCAATGCCCTTGAGAATTTTAAAGATGAAAATTAGGTCTCGAAGTGTCATGGTGGTGCAATGGTGCAGCCTCATAGCTTCAAAGTTCTGTGTTCATATCCTGGCCTGGTCCCTGTGTTTATTGAATTAACACACAATGTGTCTGCCTGGGTTTCACCTCACATCCAGTGTGAGTAATTGCAGAGATAGTAAGTGCACCTTTATACTATCACCCTATCCAAAGTTGGTTACTTCCTTGTCCCTGATGCTGTGCATAACCCTAAACTTTATTAAGATGGTACATTAATGTATGGATGGATCTGGTCCCCATGCATGCTTCTTTGTTGAAGAGAAGATTAATTAGCTCTGTCTGTCACAGCAGGACAGGCCCTACAGTAGTGGGAAGAGCTTGGTTGTTGTTCTCTGGGCAGCTTTTTGATCTGTCATTTATTCATTGTGTGGTGATCAGCAGCATACAGAACAGCACACAGTACTGCATATCTGGACAACTTGAACACTATAGACTCTGAGCATAAAGTATCCCTATCATTTCATTAACCATTTTAATTACTTTAAGGATTACAATGTTGTCAAGATTAAAACTCTACAATCTTTTGTAGAGTTCCCATGTTGTAGCTCAGTCTTGTCCATTGGAATTCACTTATATTTTATGTTTCCTAGCATGTAGTAATTTGTATTTGTAATAATCTGAACTTTCCAACTTTGCACCCTGTAAGAGCCAATCTTAGAAAGTTAAAGTTTTGAGTTAAACTCATATTAATGTTTGCTTAATTTGAATAGAATATAAATTTCTTCCATAGTCATAGCTTATGGTATAGTCTTTTCCCACTATAAGTTAGTAAGAGATAGAACCTTCTTACTGTAACTGAGAAACAGTGTGATAATGGATTCAGTTGTGTTTAGAACAGGTCCCAGTACATAGGGACTTAAAAGACCCATTTTCTACTCAGAGATGGGATAAGCGTAAAGTTTTCTGACTGTTTTGAAATGGCTCAGAAATGTAAAGTATTTGAGATGTAACAAGATTAAGCTTAGAACTGATCTTTTCTTAACATTATTTTTTTCTCTTTTTGCTATTTTAATTTCCTTTTCTGTGTGAACTGTTTTATTTTGAAACTTAACTAAACTTTTAAAAACGAAGATATTTCGTCTGTGGAAGCATTTCGGCGCGTCAAGCTTTTGTTGAATCCCATTTTTTGAGTTAGAGCTGCTGAACTTTGTTAATTTTGGGAAAATGCAGCTACACACCCAATTCTGAAGACTGTTCTAAAGGTGTTTCTAAGCATTTTTTATTTCTTATTTCATATTAGGGTCATCTGTGAATGTTACAATTTTATACACTTTGTCTAAATCATTGTGATTAAAATACTTTGTAAAGAGTACTTATTCTAAAGCAGGGACTCCACTAATGGCCTTACATATATCTGTTTCCTTCCCATTGTACAACCTGTAATCCAATTGTATAAATTACCATTGGTGCTGATGGCTTCTAACTTCAAGATTAATTTTCAATAAAGCTATCAATCTTTTTTGTTTTCCAATCCTACAATCCGAGACAGAGATGGAAGATATCAGGCCGTCCAAGTTGGGCTTTAGCATACAGTATGTCTTAGTTAATGACAAAGCAGTGGAAATGCAGTATGTCAGTAGCAAATAGAGGTGTATGGTGTTGGCGCAGATCTGACTTTTCATCAAGTGGTTTCAAGGATATACAGCTGTCTAAAGGATGAAACCCTGTGTGCAGTATTTCACAATTAAATGTTGCAGTTCTGCAGCATTTAGTATAACATTCATTGCCTGGTGTCTGTTGCCCACACCATTGAACCATCTTTTTGACTCTGGCTGCGGTGTGCAACATTCCTGTCTGAGGCCCTTATTGGCCATGTTTGCTTTTCACATGAGTGATAAATCCACTCTGCATCTGGCATTAGAGCAACAAGATTTATGTCCTTCCCCTAACCTTATTCCGCAGTAGGAGGCAAAAATAAACGACCACGTCGTTGAGGTAGCTGGCGACCAGGAGGAATATATAAAGCTGCGGAGGGGCTGTGAATTCCTAATGACGATATTCTTGTGAAGCCCAAATTCTGTCAAAAGTAGTGTGTTTGCTTTATTTTTGCAAAAAGCAGGTTTTAAAGGCAAGAAAAATCAGATGCTGGAAGCCAAGGTTATGAACATGAGGCTTGCTGTTCAACACAGTTTTTGTCCAGCAGAGTGCACTCTGCATCTCTCTTTACTTAGTCAGCACCAATGAAACAAATAACAGCTTCTTTTTAATGGCCCTCACATGAGTGTGTGATCAGCATGTGCCTTTTCCCATGGGCCAGGACCACCTTATCCACTTTCTCCATAGGAGACCGCATTTATTTTCAATTGTGTCCAAGGATGCTGAGTTGTGTGTCCACTTTCATTTTGGTAAAGCTACTTATTGTATGTGAACTGACACCTGTATGAGTTACACCTCTTCAGTTTCATGCTCAGTGCTCAATGAAACAATATCCTGCCCTTCCATTTTAGCCCCACCTGTTTTTACTTCATAGTTTTAAAAGGGAACCACCATTATCTTTTTAACAATAAACTATTTAAATATTATGTGTGTTATTTTAAATCCCAGCAATAATAGTTGTCAATCTCTCCAAGCCTGTGGGTAGAAAATACATCCTGATTCTCATTTTATCCCCATGTAAGAGTACTACAGTTATGGTCAGGGATAGTGGGTTTAGGGCTGTTTGTGTAAATGTGTGAGTCAGGGACAGATTCTATGTCTGAAGGGGTTTAAAACAGAGAGCTCTTCACTCAGTCCTATTTCAGCAAAAAGGCATCCACCTTTACTGCAGTCTGTGGAAAGATGTGATGTAGGGTTTATAGTCATCCCACCTATGTTAAGATGTCTTGTGACAGCTTTGTAGAGACTGGGACAGCCTTGAAGTTGTTGCCCTGAGACAAAAAAATCATTGTCTGCACTTTAAGAAATGTGAAGATTTTACAGTCATTTTAAAGCAAAGTAACAATTTCAAGACATATGATGAAAAGACAAGAAAAGGCACTACACCACTGCTAGTCTCCTAAAGTTTGAAAAACATGAGGCTACTGGACAGAACTAGGCCACAAAGTAGTCTTAACAGAGCCACAAGAACAATGGAAATATGTGCGAATTTGGTGTATGTCTTGTCTAAGATGTCTTTTGTAAGGGGCAAGGATGTTGAACTCTGATATGCCTGGTCTAACATTAGCGACGATAGCTGGAGATACCACTTGGAAACACCTGCGGTACCAATGTAGTTCAGGGCAAATATAACCTATAATTACTACATTGTTCTATAATCTGTGTTTTAATTGGTTATGCAAACATATAAATACTTTTTTCAGAAGTTTCATATTTTACACAGTTGAAGTAATGCAGTCAGAATTTGGGAGCAACAGTAGACAGAGGAGTGAAATTGTGCTTGAGAACTGCGCTTTCAGGTGGATAAATTAAATTATCCCATCAGGAAGACGGGGTAAAACCTGTATTATAGGATAATTTGTACAGTTAGATTTTTGTTCAGTTTTAAACCTTAAGGTTATGGGGACAGTGGTGTGGCTCAGTGGTTGGCATTGCTGCTTCATGGTTTGTGATTCTCGATTTGGATTCCAGCCATGACACTGGTTGTGAGGAGCCTTTTGGTTTTAACTACATGCTCACACATGCCAAAGACAGGCAGGTTAGATTTCCTTCTTCCTCTATCTTGTCTTGAATGGGTATATGACCCATTATTAGATTGGCATTTCATCAGAATTGGTTACTGCCTTGTGTCCAGTGCTGCAGGATGAGGCCTTTGCTCCCTGTAATCCTTATTTGGTGGTTTCATTACATGTGGCTAGGTTTTTTCTATACCTGTTTAACTTTTAAGCAAAACCATTGTTTTAACACTCCTTAAACACTTCCCTTGTGTTGGAAAGGTGCCTTTGTTGACACTGATGAAGTTTGTAGTGCTTCTTCTTCTTTTGGCTACTCCTGATAGGGGTCACCACATCGGATCAACTTTTTCCATATCCTACTGTCCTCTGCATTTTGCTCTGCTTTACCCACCACCTGCATGTCTTCTCTCACCACATCCATTAACCTCCTCTTAGGTCTTCTTTTTTCTTGTTACCTGGCAGTTCCATCCTTAGCATTCTTTTACCAATATATCCAGTATCTCTCCTCTGCACATATCCAAACCAACACAACCTCACCCCTCTGACTTTGTCTTTAAACTGTCCAACTTTAGCTGACCCTCTAATGTACTCATTTCTAATTCTGTCCATCCTCGTTACACCCAATGCAAATCTTAACATATTTGATTTTGCCACCACCAGCTCTGTCTCCTGTTTTTTGGTCAGTGCCAATGTCTCCAATCCATATAACATAGCTGGTCTCACTACCATCCTGTAGACTTTCCCTTTCACTCTTGCCAATACCCATCTGTCACAAATTACTGCTGACTCTCTTCTCCTTGCATTCCATCCTGCCTGCACTCTCTTCTTCACCCCTCTTCCACACTCTCTATTACTCTGGATTGTTGATCCCTTCCAGACACATTTTCCCAATCCTCTCCCAACAACAAGCCAGAAGTATACAATAAATATTCAACAATCCACAATTCTTCCACTTTCTCCACCTCTGTTGAGTTTTGCCCACTGCCTCCCAGCTCTGACTCCCTGAGCTAAGGCATCAGGCAGGTTTCCCTACAGGATGTGGTGAGCGGCTGGGTACGCCTCCTCTGGACCTCAAGGGGGCAGCCGCTCTGGTTGGTATGGGGACCACGGGAACAGAGCATGGAAGCTCAATCCTATAGGAGCCTGTGGTCACCGCCTGATGCCTGTGAAGTCCTGGACGTCCACACTTCCGCCACACCCAGGAGGGCTGGGGCAAGGAATACCAGGGACAGCCGGCACTTCCGGAAGAGCCTGCGGAAGTTCATCGAGAGGCATCTGAAGTCAGGTAGAAGAGGACGAAGCCTGGAGGAGAGGAGTGGAGGCGGTGAAGGAAAGGCATAGTTGTTGAGGGCCTGGACTTGAAGGGTAATTAGTATGGGAGTACTGGGTTGTGTGTGCATTTGTAAATAGAATAATGTATAATAAACGTGTGTTGGGTGATAAAACATTGGTGTCTCTGCCTGTCTGTGTCCGGGCTGTTACTGATAGTGAGGGATGAACAGCTGCTGTGCCAGTTTCTGTAGCTGTTGGGCATCCTGATCAGGATGGGAATAGTAATTTGTCCCGGCCAGGTATTGCCCCACTTCTTCCATCCCTCTGTTGTGCAATCCTGACTGAGTAAGGAATCCTCTTCTGCACTGGGCAGGATGCCCATCCGTCCTCTGGGGCACATACAACATGAATTCTGTCTTTTTCCAAATTAACTTCATTCTTCTCCTCTCTAGAGCATGTCTTCATCTTTCCAGGGTCTCCTCAACCTGGTCCCTACTGTTGCTACAGATCATAATGTGATCAGCATACATCATAGACCATGGGGGACTCCTGTCTAATCTTGTCTGTCAACCTGTCCATCACCATTGTAAATAAGAAAGGGCACAGAGCCAATCCCTCATGTAATCCCACCTCCAATTTGAATGCATACGACACTGTTACGACAGACCTCTCCACTGTCACACTTCCCTCGTACATATCCTGTACAACTCTTACATACTTCTCTGCCATTTTCAACTTCCTCATACAATACCACAACTCCTTTCTAAGAACCCTGTGATATGCTTTCACCAGACACACAAACACACAATGCATCTCCTTCTGGCCTTCTCTATACTTCTTCATCAACACCCTCAGAGCAAACATCACATCTGTGGTGCTCTTTCCTGACATGAAACCATACTGCTTATCGCTAATCATCACCTGCCTTCTTAACCTAGCTTCCACTACTCTTTCCCATAACTTCATGTTGTGGCTTATCAGTTTTATCCCTCCGTAGTTTCTACAGCTCTGCACATCCCCTTTATTTTTTAAAACCATTACCAGTACACTTCTTCTCCACTCCTCAGGCATCCTTTCACTTTTCAAGATTGCATTAAACAATCTTGTTAAAAACTCCACTGCCATCTCTTTGAAAGACCTCCATGCTTCTACAGGTAAAAAACTCCACTGCCATCTCTCCTAAACACCTCCATGCATCCACGTGTATGTCATCTGGACCAACAGCCTTTCCATTTTACATCCTCTTCATAGCTGTCCTTATTTCCTCCTTGCTAATCCATTGCACTTCCTGATTTACTATCTCCACATCATCCAACCTTGTCTCACTCTCATTCTCTTCATTCATCAGCCTCTCAAAGTACTCTTACCATATGCTCAACACACCCTTCTTGTTTACGAATATGTTTCCATGTTTATCCTTTATCATCCTAACCTGCTGCACATCTTTCCCAGCTTGTTCCCTCTGTCTAAACGTCTGTACAGGTCCTTTTCTCCCTCCTTAGTGTCCAGCCTCTCATACAGCTCATCATATGCCTTTTCTTTAGCTTTCACCAACTCTCTCTTCACCTTAAGCCTTATCTCCTTGTACTCCTGTCTACTTTCTGCATCTATCAGACTATCCCACTTCTTCTTCCCCAACCTATTCCTCTGTATACTCTCCTGTACATCCCCATTCCATCACCAGCTTTCCTTTTCTTCCTTCTTCTGTCCAGATGTCATGCCAACCACCATTCTTGCTGTCACCCTTACTACTTTTACTGTAGTTGCCCAGCTGTCTGGTAAATCTTCACTGCCACCCAGTGCCTGTTTTACCTTCTCCCTGAACTCAACCTTGCATTCTTCCTTTTTCAGATTTCACCATTTGATCCTTGGCTGTGCCCTCACCCTCCTCCTGTTTTCGATCTCCAACGTCATCCTACAGACCAGTATGTCACGAGTGTTTTAGAGGTGAAAGAGTGCCATTCAGAATAATGATTTTGAACATGGAAACTGAAGGTATGATTAGTAATGTTGTTAGTGCATATGCCCTGCAAGTTGGGTTTGCAGTGGATGAGAAATAAGATTTCTAGAGTGAGTTGAATGAAGTGGTAGAGAGTGTATCCAAGGGAGACAGAGAGGTGATTGGAGCAGATTTCAATGGACATATTGATGAAGGGAACGAAGGAGATGAGGAGGTGATGTGTAGGTATGATGTCAAGGAGTGGAATGTAGAAGGTCAGATGTTAGTAGATTTTGCGAAAAGGATGGCAATGGCTGTGTTGAATGCGTATTTTAAGAAGAGGGAGGAAAATATGGCTAATGTACAAGAGTGGAGGAACAGGCACACAAGTAGATTATATCCTAGGCAGAAGGGTCAGTGTAAAGAAGATTGTAGACTGCGTCACAAAAAGACTCCAGACAGTCAAAAAGGGTTGGAGTAGCCACCCGTATATTATGATCCTGGCTGCAAAAGGTTGAAAATTGATTGAGTAGTTTACAAGACTGAATTCAAAACAGAACTGACTATGTGGAGGTAAGACGGCGGTTTTAAGGGCTGGTGGAGGAAATGATGTAATCTATGCTGGAACCAGAAATGATGTTATCAGAGGTGCCAGAACTGAAAGTGCCGTCATCAGAGGCGCCGAAACCAGAAGGGACATTATCAGAGCTGCCGGGACCTGACGGGATTTCCCGGGAATGTTCTGCAAAGAACTGAGAGAGACAGTCAGCACACTCCGCCATCCCCCTGGTCTGATGTAGTATTCCACTTACTCAAGGTCATTAGCTGCCTCCTAATCGCACATGTGTGACAACTGTTAAATGATGGCTGGTAGTGTAGTGTAGTTAGGCAGTATATGATGG
Source organism: Polypterus senegalus (assembly GCF_016835505.1). Taxonomy (NCBI): domain Eukaryota; kingdom Metazoa; phylum Chordata; class Cladistia; order Polypteriformes; family Polypteridae; genus Polypterus; species Polypterus senegalus. The sequence continues at coordinate 118,875,222 of NC_053159.1, forward strand.
TGGTCTGTAGGTTGACACTGGAGATCAAGAAGAGGAGTAGAGTAGTGCTGAAAACCTTTTTATGCGTATAGCTGGTAGATGGTGTCATATCAAGTAAATAACTAATTTTGTCAACACAAGATGAATAGGATATAGCATCTTTAGGAAATATAAATGGCAATAAGAACAAATATGATATCATGTTTGGGGGAAGGGATATATGTCAGCTTAAAAGTATCTTTTTCTTTCCTTCTGGTTTTGTTTTTATAGGCAAAATCACAAGCAATTGCAAGCAGATGAAGGAGCCATACATGTCCAGTGCTGCATATGTTTAAAAAGCAGAACCCTCATCCGTCTACATGTTTACCAAAACAAATTAACACAAGAGGGAAGCTGGTAACTGAATATCCCTCAGAGAGTCAACTCCAGTACTAAAAACTTTGTGGATGAGATCAACAATGAGGTCAATGTCAGGGGAGCCAAGAGCACACAGGATAGGGGGAAGGGGATATGCAAAATAAAGAGAACAAAAACCATGACCTGGTTGGTCAGCACCAGGTACTAAAGTCCCTAGGGCAAGTTGTCCAAAAACTCCAAAAAGCAGGTACAATCCTAGTAAGAGTCACAGTTCTATGAAAGCGCAGAACATCAATGACATGGAGTGTCAGACCAAGCATAGGATCAACCAGATAACTTAAAGGACCCTGCAGAGCCAGAGGGACACATGGTTGTCAGACACTCAAGTACCTCAGAGCAAGAAAGGTACTCAATACTCTCTCAAGCCAAAACTTGACCAGAGCTTCTAAGGGGTGATACACTGTAACCACTACACATGAAGCTTTCCTTACTGAAGTGAAACCAAACACTCACAAAATGATTGTAAATTTCTAATTCCAGGGCAACATAATGCCCACTTAGTGGACCCAAGTAAAATCATATTATACCACATTGTTTCTTTGATGAACCTGAGAAAGCTGTCTAGCAGGTTTCACCCAGAAGAGAACTTCTCCTGGAAGAACAACCCTGGACAAGGAACTACAGCCGTCTGGCTCCCTCTCAATGGAACCCAGGGTATGGAGCTGGAATGCAAACCATCTGGGAGTATGCGTTCTTCCTTAGAAAATCATCTCCAGCCCCAGCGCCCAAAACTGAATCAACAATCAGCACATAAAATCAAAAACGTCTGATGGACTCGATTCATCTTAACAGCTGGCCAAGAGGTGAACTCACTGCTCTTGACAATCGAAGCTTTTACTGAGAATATTTAAGGGATTCATTATATTACGGGATTTTTTGTTTTTTTTCTGGTCTGTCTGCTTTCGTGTCTCCTGTAACATGTTCCACTTGGAAAGATACAAACAATTGGAGTCAATTTCACAAAACGCAATGCAGTAATAACCCTGAAGGGCAGCACGGCCCCGTAACCTGTGCACATTCAGTATGGATTCTTGTCGCCTGTGCATTTCTGATAAGGCAGATCGTTGACATAATTGCCTGGCGGCTTGCCAGGCATTCAATGCCTTCTCTCTTACTCATGTTTTTACTGAGAGCAAGACGGCTGTTTTTTGTCAGTGCTAATCAGACCCTCAGCCTCTCTGTAGGCCTTCGCCAAGTCTTGTACATTTTGAACGAGACTATGGCAGGCAGATAGGGGGGCTGCTGGCAGGGCCACAATGTGAGATAAAGTTAGGAATTCAGGGGAGTCTCCAGCCAACTCTCTGCAGCCATTTATTCCTTTAATGCCAGGAGTATCCATCTAGTAGTATACAGGTGACACTCTCTCAGACTGCCATACTGGTCATAAGTAGGGCACTGGAGAGGAAGCCGACTTGGCTGAATATACTTGTCAGTTAGTCAGTCTTTATGTTAGAGTATAGCAGTAACGTCTTGAGATTGCACACCATTGGCAGGACATGAACACTGCAAAGGCTAGAACAAGAAATGACACAATGTTAAGGAAAATTCAGAATCAACTGAGTCTTGTACCAGAAAGACAACACACACTCTGCATGGAGGTGCAATGTAAGGGGTGCCAAGTCAAATGCTATGGCACAAGACTTAAGACATTTAAAGAAATGACATATAAGCAGGTGTGAGTGGGACTTGCACACAGTATGCTAGTACAAACACAGAATACTTTTTTATCAAAATCAGAAAAAGCTTGTATAAATTACTGCCATTTTTTTCTAAACCCCAATGATATCAACTAAGCAACGCAAAGCTGTAAACCACACCCACAATGTCCTTATTGATATGTGTACATCTACTTCCTATTAGCAAGGTCTGATATATCCACCTCCATTCCACTCTTGCCTGTCGTGTGATTGCCATTGCACTCAAACATCATTGTGGAGCTCAACAGTATGGCAGACTCTCAGAGTAGAACATCTGCTTTTCCACATTGTGAGGAAGCCAGGTAATTTGTAAAATGCATTGGAAATGTAATTAGGGCTCCTCTTAGGAGTGGCCCACTGGAAGAAGTTCTGGAGGGAGACCCAGGACATGCTGAAGTGGCTATATATCTTGACTAGCCTAAGACCTTCTACAAATTTGTGAAATAGTTCTGAGGGTACCCTATCATGTTGCCATCACCACCTGCATGAAGAACTACTATTAGAAAGTGAAGAAATTTATACACAGGTGCATGCGTTTGGAAAATGGATTACTCAGGTGTCTTGCATTGTTTAGTGCTACTGTGTCACAGCTGCAAAAGAATGAATTCAAGTCCTATCTAGTCACTGTACGTGTGGAGTTTGCACCTTCTCTCCATGTTTGTATGTGTATTTCTCTGGGTACACTGAATCCCAAATATGTGTGTAATAGTTTGACTGGCAACTCTAGATTGCCCTTTTGATGCATGCATGAATGTGCCCTATGGTGAACTGGTGGCTGACCCATGGCTAGTTTCTGCCTTCTGCCTAAGGCTACCAGATTGTAGTGATTGATACAACATAGTAGCAAAGGTGAGGGTTAGAGGCACCTGAACCTTTGGTTCCATTGTTCATGTGTTTTCATCAGACTGACACTTGACTCATACTGAAGTTTATTCTCCAGGCTCCATTCATACATTTAAATATGACTTTTTTGCAATCAGACTTCACTGCTCACTTTCATTCACTGCTGGCAGCCACCCTTATCTGGCTGTAGCATGAGCTGCATGGTGTGATAAAATGTAGCCACTGACACAGCCTATTATTTGCCATTGTTTAACAGGATTTGGAGACAGAACATTCTACTTTAACGCAAGGAAAAAATACTGTTTTAAATCATATGCATCCTTTCTTTCAAAAGAAACACCACTTAAAATATTCAACTCACTATGTACAATATACAAGAATAAAAGCAGTTAATCCATTTTATGGATTAAGTCTACAGCATATTGAGAAGTGACCTTAACCACAATAATGCTAACTATTAACAAAATTATGTTCATGTAAAGGCATATTTTCCCTTTATCTATTTGGCTTTTCTCTGCCTATTCCAGTTTTTCTCTCAATCCCAAAGATGTGCACATTAAGTTAATTGATGAATGGTGTGAGACTGTTCTCTTAAATGCAATGAAGTCCTGTGCTAGTTTGGTTCCTGCCTTAAACTCAGTGCCATCTGGATAGGGGCCAGCTTTCCAAACCTTAAATCAAACAAGCGAGTTAAAAAAAATTAACTGATGAATGTCATGTGATGTTTCTGTAAAATATGATAATTGAGACAAATAATCTGATTAAAGGACTAACACTCAAAAAAGTGTTTTCTCCTGTGTCTTGGAAAAAGCATGCAAACCTCTCAATATGGCTATAGTTTGATAATTCAGATGTGAATTGAGAAGCACAAAGTCTAATGTGAGATGGTTCAGGGACATTCATAGAAAATGGATGCCAGTTCTGGGGAAATGTGGGTATGATTTTGGAATAAAATTTGATCAAGGGGTTCTTTCATTTTCCCCATTTAAGTAATTTTTGAGATGAAATCAAGCCAAATGGGTCACATGTAAAGCTCCCCCTCCCCGGTTTCTGATGCTGTGTGATCCCTAAAGTATATTAACAGATTTATCCTCCTCCTTCAATAGTCATGTCTTCAACTAAACATTTTCTGTACCTTCTGTTCAATCTGGCATGTCAGCACACATGAATTTGAACCAATGCACAAACAGATATGTTCAGGACTTGCAGACATGCAGATATTATTAGGGCTTGTTGAGACTGTATATAAACACATAATGGTAATTTATGTGCAGATGTACTTATGTCAGCATGTCTACCTAGACACAAAAATGGTCAGGTATGAATCATATTTGAAAATTTACAAAAATGATAAAAACCTGCAGATATGCAGGTACAGTATACTGTATTTAATTACTGAACAAATAGAACTTGAGCCAAATGTATAAATAAAAACTGTGTCTGTTCAGGTGCCAGCAAAGCCTATGGATTTTCTCAGTGCTCCCTTATAGTTTTAGGACAGATACCTGAAAAGCTGCCAATACTATCCTCAGGTCAGGTCAGGTTGGGAAGCATGCACTGGTACTGTGTGTTGCCGCAACCACTACATGAAGAAACAGCTTGGGATCTTTGTTGTCAAACCCCAGGGAGATACGCAGTCCAATCCCACCATAAGGAAATGATCAACTTTCTGCTGCAGCCAGGTCATATGTGGGTGTTCCCTTGGCCCGGTTCAGCCTCTGGGGTCCTCAACAATGAGGATCCTGTGAGCTGGATCACCCTCGGGTAATCGTGCCACATGGCCGTAGTGTCATAACTGACTCTCCCTCACAAGGCAGATAATGTACCACATTTGGGACTCCGTGAGCAACTGCTCATTTGACACCAAGTCAAACCAGTACCAAAAGAGTCCAATATTTGTCTCAGGTCACTGGATAGTGTCCATGTCTTGCAACCATAGAGCAAAAAAGAAGCACCAGGACTCTAAAAACTTGGAGTTTCATTCTTTGTGGAGGTATCAAGAGCACCACACACCCTATTCCAGCAACCTTGTGACTCCCCATGCTCTCCCAACCTGTCTACTGACTTCATAGGAAAAGTCACCAGAGACATGAATGTCGCTGCCAAGGTAAGTAAACTTTTCGATGAGGTCGACATTCTCACCACAGACAGACACACTACTAATAGCTGTGCCTAAGATGTCATTAAGGGCCTGGATCTTGATTTTTATCCAGGACACTTGCAAAGCCAGACATTCAGACTACTCACAAAGTCTCTCAAGAGCCCCAATCCAAGCCTCCATTGACTCCGGCAAAAATCACATCATTGTTGGCAAAATCAAGGTCAGTGAATCTTTCTTCACCAGCAGATACCGCACAGCAGCTGGATCCCACAACCCTGCCCGACACCCAGTCCATGCAAATATTGAACAGAGTAGGAGCAAGAACACACCCCTGATGAACCCCAGAATCCACCGGGAAAAACACAGATGTTATACCTTACCCAGCACAGAGAGCAGTGTTATCCCCATGTAGTTGCCACAATCCAGGCGACCACCCTTCCCTTTCCACATAGGGACGACAAGTCCCACCTTCCAAGCAGTTGGGATGACGCCTGTCTTCCTAATGTAAGTAAAGAGTGGTTGCAACGCCAAGAAGATAGCCTTACCACAATCCCGGAGAAGGTCACTCAGGATACCACAGATCCCTGCAGCCATCCTTACCCTCAGCTGATTCACCACCTGTACAATCTCAGTGAGATTGTTTGGTTCACAGCTAATTGGATTATCAGCCTCAAGAACCATGGACACAGAGATGTCCAATGTCCTAGCCGGAAGATCAGCTTTAAACAGCTGCTCAAAGTAGCCAGCCCAGGGGGTCACAATTGCAGCATAATCCATGGGGACTGTTCCATCAACTGCCCTGACTGTGGCTCTCCAAGAAGGAGATGTGTGTAATGCTTTAATTCCTCTGTAAGGAGGACGTGGGTCACTAGACCATAGATGGTGTGTCACTTGCTCCCAGATTTCTCTAACAAATGCCTCCTTATCTTCCCTCAGTGCCCTCGAAGCCATCTATTCAGTTCCCAGTACAGACTGGAGTTGCCATGAAGCAGATACTGTGACTCCTCTTCATGATATCCAGGTGCCCTGTGAGATTACATACCACCTTCTGGGAGCACTGGCAACATCAACACAACCCTCAGCAGCCTTCAGGATCTTGTAACGTAAGGTCTCACAAATCACATTAGGATCACCAATCATTAGAAACAGCCTGATCTTGCAGTCTGGCTAGGCCCAGCCTCATTCTCCTGGTAGGAGGTAGCCAAGTGGATCTAAGCTAGATCTTCAGAGTAACAAAATCTGTGGTCAGAATTCACAAACTGGGCACTTTTGTAAAACCCGCAGATCTGTAGGAACCTCCAGTGTCTGCCCTTGAGAATGTGATCAATCTCCTTCACCGCACAACTAATATTGTAGATCCAAGTCCTATAATCTGGTTTAGGATGCTGGAACCAGAATCCAGCGATTCATAGCCAATGACCTTTTGCAAAGTCAAGGAACATGGAGCCACTTTCACCACTGCCACCAGATCCATGGGGACCAACACAATCCATATAGCCAGCCCTGTCAGTGCCAGAAGTTGCATTGAAATTACCCATGACCAAAGGAGTGTCACCTCACAGGTAACCCATCAACCACCGAGCAAAATTGCAAATAAAATGTCTTCTTCACCAAGCCATCACTCACCGTGGTCAAAAGCATACACTGAGACACCACACAAGGCACCCAGGGAGTGCTTCAATCTGAGTCTCATAATACACTCATTGAAAGGAGTGACGTCAGACACCATTAGGAGGTTACGATCTGCTACAGCAACAGCTACTCCCTGAGTATTACAGCCATCAGAGCGACCAGACCAATAAAAGGTGTACTCACCTAGCAAAATCTGGCCAGTCCCTGGTCTGCATACTTCAGAGAGTGCTGCCACTGAAATGCATAGTTTACGAGGCCCCTCCAAGAAAAGTACTAAGCCCATTGGCTTTCTGGGGATTTCAACTCTTCCAGGGATGAGAGTCCTGAGGGCTTTCCTCCAACCCCTTCATAATGCGAGCAGCCTTCCTATGTGCAGTTGCAGCAGAACTACTCCACGGAGAGCAGAAAGGAGTCGTGTTTGCCATTTTGGAGCTGTGTGAAGTTCTTGTTATGATAATTTTGCTTCCCTCATCATGAATCCTTCCAAATATGTTCTTTCTCTCGGCTCAAGTTGGCAAGTGTTGCTACGGAAGAAACCAAACTTAGTATCCTTCTATTGGGCATATCTTTTTCTCTATTTATTACATACCTTCCTTGTCCAAAACATTTAAAAACAGTATTTCTTCCTATATTCTGAAACATACTATTTGAATATTTATAGGCTGAATTTGAATCCTATTACTGCACCGCAAAGATACAAAGTCACAATAAGCTTATGTTCCACTTGCATGTTGTAGACATTCAGTTCTTTGTGAGGATTACATTTAATGGATACAATGACTGCTTACCTGAATGACATAAGATGTTTGTAAACTTTTGGTTCAGTTTTGAAAGTGATTTATTCTACTGTAGTGATCCTCTTGCAACACAGGCTCAGACCACTTACACACTTTTACAATAATGGAAAAAATACAAAACCATGCAACCATTACAAAAAGCAGGCATGTCTTTTCAAATATACAGTTATAATGAGTTACAGTCTGGCAGACCTTGGCCAGCAGGCCCCTATCAGCACTGGGGTATCCTATTACATGGTGTAGCACCCACTAGCATCCTTCAGTGTGTTATAACTATCTATCATCATTGATTCCAAAGTTTCCCAACCAATCTGACATTTCGTTCTATGTCCAGGACTAGCCGCTTGGGCAAGGCAGCAGTAGCACAGCAGGATACTGACGAGAAAAAGAGAGTGAGTAATGATAACTGCCATAATTTATTTCAAATAAATAAGTAACAGATGTTTCTACAGTACGAACAGATGAACTAGCAGCTCTTACAAGGGCAGTCCAACCTAAAGTAAAATATTGTCAGCCTGGACTCAAATAATCAAACTGAAGTGGCATCTCTTACACCATTAGGCAAGCCATTTCCAAGTCTGGGAGGATTTCTAGCTAATAGCTCTTCATTTGATGTATTCTTATATAAACCTGAGATTGTAAGCAGACTTCTTCCTGATTGCTATACATTTTCTGAATTGTGGATATTAAAGAGCCCTCATTGGAAAAGGGGCTAAAGTCACTGACAGCTTCACATGATTGAAGGAGACAGAACAAGACCACTTCTGGTGTAATCTTGTACTGAATTCAGTGAAATTGGTTCTTTCAAAATGAACCACAAAATCATCCTATCTCCTTCTGTGGCCATCTGTGGAGTTATATTTAATTGTTGCATGAATTTTCCCTGTTAAATCCTAACTGCAAGCCTTACGACAGGTGTAGTTATTTTGTGTGAAGTCTGCACATTCTCTTTGTGCATATGCAAGTTTTTTCAAATTCCAAAAAGATGTATATTAGGTTACCATGTAATTCTAAACTTCCCCTGAATTAGTTAAGTGTAGGTATTTGGTATTCTGCTTTGCAATGGACTGGCTTCCCATCCAGGGTAGGTTTTGCAATTCAATCTGCCTCTACTTCACCCTATCAACAGATTTAAAAATGACTGACATCCTGTGCGTAGACAAGAAGTGAACACTTTTGCATGCTTTCATAACTAACTTACAACAGACTCCAAATGCTTCTTCCAGCTTTCAGTTGATTCAATTAATGTGTACACATGACCCCTCAGATATCTTGTCTTGTCTTGCTCAACATATCTTCACTTTCAAAATTTACTTACAAAGATGCAAACAATAACTTTCAGGAAAACTGCTAAGCAATGGCAGAACAGTACCTTTTAACTTGGTGCCTATTTCTTCCTAGAGGTTTGTTCCTGGTGATGCTCTTTCTGGAGACTGTCTATATGGTTGCTCTTCTACATATAATACTTTAAAAGTCAGTCTCCTATTCAGTTTGTGTGATGATACAGTACTTGCTAGAAAATGTGATTTATAACATGAAGAAGGACTGACTGAATGTCTACATCTTTCCCAATGGTATCAACTTCTTTTGCGCCTCTGCACTCTAGAGCTTTGGCCAGAGAAGTGGCGTTACCCTAAGGGCTTAATCCACTAACTAGCAGTATAGTACAGTGAATTTCCATCACCAGAACACTGCTTTTTAGTTTGACATTTCCTGGATCTTTTTCTCATATTGATGATTAGTTCCAGAAATTTCTCTGGCAATAGAAGAAGTGTCAGTGATAATTGCATATTTTACAGAAAATAACTGATTTAGAACAAACTACCTCACTCTGAAATTCTGATTCACAAGTCTGAGGTCTGACAGAAAGACTGCCAGTAAAGTAAAGCTGAATAACACTATGAGCTAATGCGATCAGTCTCATTGAACTAAAGACACAGAATTACGGAGACCGGAAGGGCTGGCAGTAAAACTACTAAATGACATCTAAAGTAACCATACTTACATTGGTACAGTTCCAGAACACTCAGGAATGACAGGATTTGACTCATTTTCGTAAACCTGCAAAATACCAATGCCTAACATGATCACATCATGCATGAGTCATAAAAGTAGAATTGTATGATCAAGAGCTAGCTGACAGGATCAAACTCATACACATTAAGCTCAGGACAATGTTGTTAAAGTGAGATCCATCACAATAGGATAATCCTGACTATCAATGTCTGGTAGGATCAAACTCTTGCTAATTTTTGCAAATAACTTAACATAAGCACCCAAGTAATGCACAGTGTCAGTTTTTTAAGCGAGATAGCTGCTACAGAAAACGTTTTTTAGCTTACCAGGATCAAACTTGTAGGTACAGCAGTGTTTTCCAACTGTTTTTCGGTGGTGGCACACATTTTGTAACCTAGAAAATCCCAAGGCACACCACGATTCTACCAACCACAAAAGCATTAAATCTCATAGACATGCGGGGCAGGATTATCAGAGATGCAGCTTGGAGGTTGGTGTTTTCAGGCATGGCGTTTATTGAGCAGTTGTGACGCATTTTCCCAGCTGTTTCGTCCATTTGCCCGCTCAAACAGGTAGTGCTATACGGTACACCTGGGCAGCTCCCATTGTGCACCGGTTGAAAAACACTTGTTTAGAGTATAATTATAAAGTTGACAGTGATGAATAACTGAAGATGGCATTGGCAGAGTTTCAACACAAGTTGTAATGTATGACCACTTAAGAGATGCTTATTTCAATCAAGTAAGTCTTTAGCAGTTCAAACTCTACAGTCGTGTTGATCATTTTAATTTTACTTTGGCACATCTGTGTTTCATATGCCATACCAATTTGAGAATGAATACATTGGCCTCATTTTCTTATTGCCTTCTTTACAGCTTGCCTTTTAGGAAGACATTTAAATTCATATTGTGCTTGCTCAAGTAATATTTTGTTAAAAGCTCAGGTTTCAGGTCATTGTTTAAGTTTAAGTTTAAACTATGCTATTAAATTTTTAAAAATTCCTTTGCATTTATACTACATTAATTTTGTGATTCAGTATACATTTACTTTATGATTTATGTATTTATTTTATGATTGCATGTTTTAATCAATTCCATACAGTTATGTGATTAATTAGTTTTTTTTTAATCAATTCCAAGCCCTAGCAGAAACACAAACTACTGCACCACCATGCTACACACCACTAGATTATTAGCTGTCTAACTGGGTCATGCTGAATGGAGTAGATGTGGAGTATTTTAAGGATTAATGGGTTCAGACTTAATATATTTCAGCAGCAGAAAACTAAAGCCCAACAACAATGCTGTAATTTTACAAAACTACTGATTATATTGTAAGGGTGGCAACAACCTTAAGGACTCAAAAAAAGGTTGTGGTAACACCCTGTTAGCCCCTTTTAATTGTAACAAAAACACAGCTAAAATGGCTCAAACAAAGCAACAATATTCTAAGATTTCAACACTTGGGTAGGCATTCAAGATTTCTGTCCTTTGGTAGAATTACTTCGGTATCTGACGGCACTTTCCAGGAACAGCTGGCTTTATAGAGCTGAGACCAGAAGGGGTGGACTTCACTCTGTCAGTCTTTGGAAAAGTGAGAAGGAGACCACTATTGTTAAAGAAAGACCGGCATGAATACAAAAAGAATGTACAAATTCCACACGTCAAGTGATGTTGGATGGAGTTTGAACCCATAACACTGTATCTGTGGAGCAACAGTGCTAACTACAGCCTGACCATTCTGTCCCTGACTTTAAAATACTAATGAATCTGAACAAATCCAAATCGTATTATGTGATATCATCTACTGTTGAAATTCTGCTCTGTACTTGTAATATTTCCATCCATCCATCCATTATCCAACCCACTATACCATTATTACAGGGTCACGGGGGTCTGCTGGAGCCAATCCCAGCCAACACAGGACACAAGACAGGAAACAAACCTTGAGCAGGGCGCCAGCCCACCGCAGACTTGTAATATTTCTATTGTACTATTCAATTGTATTGAGGATTACTTGTGTCCAGTTCTGTGTATTGTATTGTATTTTTTTTTTGACACCCACTGCATGCCCAGCCTACCTGTAAAGGGGTCTCTTTTTGAACTGCCTTTGCCAAGGTTTCTTTCATTTTTTTCCCCAACAGGGGTTTTTTTTGGGAGTTTTTCCTTGTCTTCTTAAAGAGTCAATACTGGAGGGCTATCAAAAGGCAGGGCCTGTTAGAGCCCATTGCGGCACCTCTTATGTGATTTTGGGCTATATAAAAATAAATTGTTTTGTGTTGTATTGTAATGGCTAATTGAACCCGATACAATTGGGAAAAGGAACAGAAGAGCATTTACATAATGAGTTATGTAAAGCCTCATGACGCCAAGGTCTAACAAGATCATTTTCAGTAAAACAGTGCAACAGAATACTGGCCAGAACACCTTGGCATAATGTAAAACTAGAGAATAATGAATTAACAGAATTATGCTAAAACAAGGATAAAATACCAGATTATTAGGAGTCTATGCTGCAAAATGCTGTCTTAATTTCATAGAATAATTTAAAAAAAACTTCCCAGTGGTTCATATTATGCCAGTTGTACCACATCCAGATTAAGTGACCTGTAATGACCAGCATCAATAAGTAGCCACTTACCTACAGTGGTGCCTGGAAAGAACAGCACAATGAGATTTTATCCAAGATAAAAGAGTGGGATATTAAGGTTATGACCAAGCCAAATATACATTTTATTTGTAAATTGCAAGTTGTTAGACTCCCTTGTCTTGATGCAGTGCTCCAGCTAACAATTTTATATCTATATGTCAACTTTATATAGAGATTCAGTCCACTTGTATGTAACTACTTTAGGATTAGAACAAGGCCAGGTTAAATAACTGGTTGAGCTCTGCACAGTGAGTTGAACTGACAGCCTTGTGGTTTTAAAGCTACTAGGACACACATGCTGCTGAGACCGCACTGTAATTGAATAACATGGCCTACTGTCCAAGATGTTTGAGGAATGCTCAAAACATTTTGCAACATTTTTTTTACCTTGGTCAGAATTAACAAGAAATGTCTGAAACTTGTTCTGTGACTAATTTGAAATGTCCCGCTTACTACTGCAGCACATAGAACTATCAATTTCCTAGCTCATGCACAGCTGGCCTTCAAAAATGATACAGCATGGTAATGGGTATTCTAAAGTACAGGCAATTATTGAATTTGTTGTGTCAGAAGAAGTACTCAGTACTGGACATTTATAGGTTATTAAGAAATCTATATGGACAAGTGATAAAAATACAGGTAGTCGTTAACTTCTATGTGATTATACTGATTCACAAGAGACAGTAAAAAAATGAAAACGTCCAGGAAAATCATAACTCGAAGAAGAAGCTTAATAGCAAAACTGGGAGGCAAGAAGATCTTTTCTCAAAGATAAAACACAATCAGAAAATTCAAATCCCTGAATTTTTACAACAATTTAGAATTAAATCCTGCTACTTGTTCCTGGTTGCCCAAACTCATATCGTCTCTGGTGTTTTTTAACCCATACTATTACTTTTCACCATGGCCTCTTGGTTTCCTATCATGTCCTGGTCATTTCCTGCTTGTAGTAATCCTCAGACACTCAGCATGTCCTTAACATTCATGAATTCTGAGTTCTTAGAAAGGTTAGGCAGAGCTTCTTAACACACGTTACTCTTGCTGGCCAATGTAAGCAGTCAATTGGGCTTTGCCTTAATGTGCTGATGAACTCTTTCAAGGCAAATGACTGATTACAATAAAAAAAAGTTGCAGCTGAGCTCTTAGTATCCAGGAGGTATACAAACAATATTACTGATGTTTTAGGATATTGAAAAGTGTGCATATGTTGAATTCTATGAAGCTTAATCACAAATCACACGAAATAACTGTATTTGAATTTACTCCTCCATTACAAGGCTGATAATAAAATATGGATCTGCCACTTTGAACTGGAGACCAATGGATGGTCAACTGAATGGCATCATCAGAACTTTTCCTTAGAAAAATATGTTATGATCCTGCAGGGGTCACATAGTGAGAATATTGAGGAGGTTGTTGACTGCCCTACCGACTACATCAACTTCTGTATGGACATTGTACTCCCAGTAAGAACAGTACGCTCCTATGCTAACAACAAGCCATGGATTACAAGTGACATCAAGGGCCTTTTGAACTAGAAGAAAAGGGCTTTTAAAGGTGGTGATCAGCATGAGCTCAAGCACGTGCAGAAGAAACTCCGAGTCCAGCTCAGGGCAACAAAAGAGCAGTACAGGAGAAAGCTAGAGCAAAAGTTGCAGAATAACAGCATGAAAGAAGTGTGGGTTGGAACGAAGATCATTACTGGCTGCAGCTCGAAGCGGGGTGCCTCCATCAAGAGAGATAGGTACAAAGCAAACCTGATGAACAACTTGTTTTAGCATGTTTGACCACCCTAACCCATTTTCCCCCCATCCACAATTACAGCAGCCCAGGTAAGCGGAGAGCTGAAGTGGCTTTGTGCCAGCAAAGTAGTGGGTCCAGATGGAGTATCACCACAACTGCTGAAGGCCTGTGCGTTGGAGCTGGGGAGTCCTCTACAGCGCATCTTCAACCTGAGCCTGGAACTGGGGAGAGTCCTGAGGCTTTGTAAAACATCTTGCATCACCCCAGTCCCAAAGGTATCTATGTCCTGGTGAGATGAATGACTTCTGGCCTGTCGCTCTGACGTCACAGGTGATGAAGACCATGGAGCGGCTGCTGCTTCACCACCTGAGGCCATAGGTCCGCCATGCCCTCGACCCTCTGCAGTTCGCATACCAGGAGAAGGTTGTAGCAAAAGGATATCATCATCTACAGTACATACTACACTGATCCCTCTCCCACTTGGACAGAGGCAGTAGTGCAGTAAAAATTATGTTCCTGGACTTCTCTATCACCTTCAACACCATCCAACCTCTGCTCCTTAGGGACAAGCTGACAGAGATGGGAGTAGATTCATACGTGGTGGTGGATAGTGGACTATCTTAGAGACAGACCTCAGTATGTGCATCTCGGGAACTGCAGGTTTGACATTGTGGTCAGCAGCACTGGAGTGCTGCAGGAGACTGTGCTTTCTCCGGTCCTTTTCAGCCTATATACATTGGACTTCCAATACAACTTGTGAATTTCCCCTTGGGATTAATAAAGTATCTATCTATCTATCTATCTAACTCGGAGTCCTGCCATGTGCAAAAGTTCGCTGATGACACTGCTATCGTGGGCTGCGTCAGGAGTGGGCAGGAGTGTAGGAACCTAATGAAAGACTTTGTTAAATGGTGTGACTCAAACCACCTACAACTGAACACCAGCAAAACTAAGGAGCTGGTGGTGGATTTTAGGAGGCCCAGGCACCTCCCGGACCCAGTGATTATCAGAGGTTACTGTGTGCAGAGGGTGGAAACCCTAAATACTATAAATAATAATATAGTAATAATATAGTAATAATAATATAAATACCTGGGAGTGCAGCTGGATGATAAACTGGACCGGACTGCCAACACTGATGCTCTGTGCAAGAGAGGACAGAGCCGACTATACTTCCTTAGAAGACTGGCGTCCTTCAACATCTGCAATAAGATGCTGCAGATGTTCTATCGGATGGTTGTGGCGAGTACCCTCTTCTACGTGGTGGTGTGCTGGGGAGGCAGCATAAAGAAGAAGGACGCCTTACATCTGGACAAACTGGTGAGGAAGGCAGACTCTATTGTAGGCATGGAGCTGGACAGTTTGACATCTGTGGCGGAGTGACGGGTGCTGAGCAGGTTCCTGTCAATCATGGAGAATCCACTGCATCCACTGAACAGTATTATCTCCAGACAGAGGAGCAGCTTCAGCGACAGATTTTAGTCATTGTCCTGCTCCAATGAATGACTGAGGAGAACGTTCCTCCCCCACACTATGCGACTTTTCAGTTCCACCCGGGGGGGTAAACGTTAACACTACACAAGATTATAGACTGTTATACCTGCCTCACACTCTCCACCTTGCATTTTTTTACTTGCACTGCATTTTTATCACTCTTTAATTAATATTGCTTTTATTAGTATGCTGCTACCGGAGCATGTGAATTTCCCCTTTGGGGATTTTGGGATACAGAAAGAACAATTACATCATGTGGTCAATCTGTTAATACAGTGATCCCTCGCTATATATCATGCTTCGACTTCCGCGGCTTCACTCCATCGCGGATTTTAAATGTAAGCATATCTAAATATACATCACAGATTTTTTGCTGGTTCGCGGATTTCTGCTGACAATGGGTCTTTTAATTTATGGTACATGCTTCCTCAGTTTGTTTGCCCAGTTGATTTCATACAAGGGACGCTATTGGCAGATGGCTTAGAAGCTACCCAATCAGAGCATGTATTACATATTAACTAAAACTCCTCAATGATATATACGATATGCTTCCCGCGTGGTGCTTGATTGTTTGCTTTTCTCTGTCTCTCTCACTCTCTCTGCGCCTGACGAAGGGGGTGTGAGCAGAGGGGCTGTTTGCACAGAGGATACGGACACTCCTCTACAAAATGCCACTTTATCGTGGTGCTTTGGCATACTTAAAAGCACGTATTGATTTTTTGATTGTTTGCTTTTCTTTGCGCGCTCTCTCTCCCTGATATTCTCTGCTCCTGACACGCATTCTTTGAAGAGGAAGATATGTTTGCATTCTTTTAATTGTGAGAAAGAACTGTCATCTCTGTCTTGTCATGGAGCACAGTTTAAACTTTTGACTAAAGGGTGTTATTTCATGTCTAGAGGGCTCTAATAATGTTAACAGTGTGGGAGAGTTTATAAGGGCTTAAAATATATAAAAATAACCATACAAACATATGGTTTCTACTTTGCGGATTTTCATCTATCGCGGGGGGTTCGGGAACGCAACCCCGCGATTGAGGAGGGATTACTGTATACTGAATATACATTCAGACTCTTAACAAGTTCCACAAACATTTATGCAGAGCACAACCTCAAAAAACTTTTGCTGAAGTCCAGTTTCAATAAAAAAACTAATGATGTAACACAAATTGGAAAACACATGAAGTGGGTGGAATGTTCTTTGCCATGCACTTTACAGACCAAATCCTGCTCCCTCTGATTTCCACCTCTTTTTGTTTCTGTATGACTGGACCCTGGTGCCAATCTAGGGCTGGTTTATGAGTCTGGAACCCACATAACATGAATTGCATAAAATGATTTGGAGAATATTTATGTTTAAACAATTATAAATATGATAAAAACCTCCAATAGCAGCCATCACTTAGTGATTTTCTGTGACCTGTAGTTTTAACACAAATCCAAATGGAATGTGAAGCATAACACAAGATAATTATGTCCATTATGCCCATTTAACTGGCTTGGCAAGTGTTTGTAAAACTTCAGTCTACTTGACCACTTTGGTTTCCCAGCATTCATCCTCTGCATGACCATTTGTTTATTTATCTGCTTTATTTTGTAAGCAATTAACATTCTAGTCACTTTTCATGCTTTGGTGGGTCATTTTACGGTCAGTTTGTACCTCAATTGTACTATAAGCAGCTGTTAGCAAACATGACTTTAATACACAACTCAGAGTGATAAATGACAGTTGGGTCTGACCCACAAGGTCAATGATGAGCCACCCCAGGCAGGCTTCTTCTAATTTATAACATATGCTAGGCTTGGCTGGCACATGTAAATCAATCACGATGCCATCATCCTGCAGGCATTTGCTTGTTGTATTCTACTGCGGAGCGCCGGCAATGTTAAATAAAATAAACCCCCTGTCAATGGTGTGCGAAGCACAAAGCCAGCACCATTCCAAAGTGAGAGGGAAAACAATGTTGCTATTCATAAAAAGTGTGCAAAATGTTTACCGCCTCACATGTGCTTATGTGACTCTTACCACAATTTTCCTCCATCTAAAATAAGATTATAAATGATGTGGGATGGTTTTCATTACATTTTCAAGGCTTCAGTGTTCTTGCCCATTCGTGAGCCACAATAACCGCAGGTTGCAGTGACTGTATTTTTTAATGACCACCAGCTTCAATGATACCTTCCCTTAAACTGACCACTGGTCACAGTCTTTTTTGCCCTTAAGCTAAACAAAGTTCACAATATTTTTTAAAACTACAGTATTCAGCAGTGATCCTCCTTTTAAGGTGACTACAAGCAACTGTGTGGACCAGAGGATGCAACATTCCTGTTCTTAAGGTGTCACAATCTGCATTAATACTCCCCTTAAGTTAAGTACACAGCCTTTCATTTAAACTGACCACAGGATGCACTGTTTTGCATTTTAGTTTACCACTGAATGTAGTGTTTCTTCCATTAAGCCAACTACAGGCGATATTATTATTTCCACATATTTCTTGCCCTTATACTGACTGGTGGCTGCAGTGGTCTTTCTCTTGTCATATAACTAATCACTGGTTGAAGTGATGTGCTTATATTGACAACAGTCTATAAACGCTTTGCTCTAAAACTGACTCTCCAATCCAGTGTTCTTGACTGTAATGGTGAGAACCTCTGCCAACAGTGTTCTCACCATTACACTGACTGCAGGCTGTATTTCCTCGCTGTCAGGCTGGCTATAGTGATTAATACAACTAAAGGCACTCTTAAGCTGACCACAGGCCACAGTGTCTTTCCCTTAAATTGACCACAGGTTGTAGTTACCCTTTCTTAGAGCTGAATGTAGATCCAAATGTTTTTCTATATTGTATTTAACTGGCATTAGGCAGCAGTGACGTTGCTCTTAACCTGTTTATGGGCTGCAATACTTTTGTTATTATGTCTGACCAAAGACTACACTATTAAAATATAGACGCTAACCACAAATACAACTTGGAGGTACTGTAACAATTTTCCTGCTCTAAAACGTAAGAAAAGTATCAGCATTTTAACACACAGCACAGGTGTAAACTTCCTAAGATCTGTATTATACTGATGCTTTGCCACCTTCTTTGAAACCCCAGGCTCACTCATCTCATATAAAACAAAATGTCTCTTTCCAATGCCCTTTGTTTGCTAGCTTAATTACTATAACTTATTCAGATACTTTCTGACTCTGCTTTTTTCTGCTGTTACCTGCCTGTGTCCCTATGTTTTCTGAATTATAATGCAAACAATCTCAACAGGTGCAACATGAGGAAGTATTGATGATACTGGAATGGAGAGCTCTGCACAAATTCATAATTATTCCCCATTGATGAGGACCACAGTGGAGGTGATTTCTTCAGATGGAATGGGTATGCTGCCACCCTGACACCTATATCTATGATGCAACTAGTTTTCTTGCACAAAACCAAACAAAATACAGTTTTCTGACAATTAATTCCAGACTGCATGACTGTGATTTAAATTTTAAATCATCTAAGCTGACAATGTCATACAGCTGACACCTATTACTAGACATGTATGACCTGCCAATTTTGTACTCAGGTATCATAACAGTGAAATAAAGTTGGAGACTAGCTGTATTTAATAACATCCATCAACGCATCCAATTTTTAAAACCCACTCAACACAATTTTAGTATTAGAGATAACAAACAGCGCAGTAAAGTGACTCATAAAACTAAATCATAATGAATAAATAGGCTGTCTGTAAAAAACATAAATAGTAAGAAGCAGCACCAAAGAAGATCACAAAACTGAAGTTCAAGTCTAACAGTTTTTTTAAGCATTTACTCCTATTAAAAAGTAGATGTGATTCAAAAATAAGGGTGTTGTGGAGGCCCCATTTTGACACACTACAGACTACAGTGATGCTGCCTATGAAATTAGAATAAGCAGTGTTTTTCTTGTTACTAAAACATACTATGCATTAAAAAGGCACAGCATAGATCACAAACTCAACACGTGGTTTAAAAATAGATGTATAGACATGATAAATTACTGCTGCAGACCTATAATCTGCCACAATATAATGTGAACTCTGAGAATTAGTGAGAAGCGGCCATATATAGATTTGTGCCACTAATTAGACAAATGTTATAAATAATATTTATACATTTTTCTTTATCTTGCTTGAAAGCCAGCCACAGGGGAAGCACAATCCAGTGTGTTTCTTTGTGCTGGTCCCAAGCCCGGATAAATGGGGAGGGTTACATCAGGAAGAGCATACAGTGTAACATTTTGTCAGATCAAAATGCGGACAATACAAATTTCCAAACCAGATCGGTCAAGGCCCTGGTTAAAAACGGCCGCCAACAGGATGCTGGCGGAAATTGGGCTATTGTTGGCAGAAGAAGGAGAAGAGGAGGTGGGAGACATGTCCAGAGGCATGAGGAGAGGAGGAAGGTAAAGAGAGTGGAATTGAGGGTAGCAACTTTGGAAGTTGGCAGTATGACTGGTAAGGGGAGAGAGTTAGCTGATATGATGGAGAGAAGGAAGGTTGATATATTGTGTTTGGAAAAAACTAAATGGAACGGGAGTAAGACCAGATGAATAGGAGGTGGATTCAAATTGTTTTATCATGGTGTGGATAGGAGGAGAAATGGAGTAGGGGTTATTCTGAAGGATCGGTATTTCAAAGAGTGTTTGAAGGTGAAAAGAGTGTCAGACAGAGTAATGATTATGAAGCTGGAAATTGGAGGTGTGATGTTGAATGTTGTTAGTGCATATACTCCACAAGTTGGGTGTGTGATGAATGAGAAAGAAGATTTCTTGAGTTGGATGAAGTAACGGACAGTGTATCCAAGAAACAGAAAGTGGTGATTGGAGCAGATTTCAATGGGCATGTTGGTGAAAGGAACAGAGGGGATGAGGAGGTGACAGGTAGGTATGGTGTCAAGGAGAGGAATGAAGAAGGTCAGATAATAGTGGATTTTGCGAACAGGATGGACATGGCTGTGGTGAATACATATTTTAAGAAGAGGGAGGAACACAGAGTGAAGTACAAGAGTGTAGGAAGATGAACACAGGCACATTATATCTTACGCAGGTAGGTTAATCTGAAGGAGATTAAATACTGCAAAGAGGTGGCAGGGGAAAGTGTAGTTAGGCAGCATAGCATGGTGATCTGCAGGATAAAGTTGGAGATCAAGAAGAGGAGAAGAGTGAGGGCAGAGCCAAGGATCAAATCGTGGAAGTTAAAAAAGGAAGGCTAAAATGCTAAGTTTAGGGAGGAGGTAAAACAGGCATTAGGTGGAAGTGAAGAGTTACCAGATAGCTAGGCAACTACAGTAGTAGTGGTAAGGGTGACAGCAAGAAGGGTGTTTAGTGTGATATCTGAACAGAGGGAAGGAGGAAAAGGAAACCTAGTGGTGGAATGGGGAAGTACAGGAGAATATACAGAGGAAGAGGATGGCAAAGAAGAAGTGGGATAGTCAGAGAGATACAGAAAGTAGACAAGAATACAAGTAGATAAGGCATAGGGTGAAGAGAAATGTGGTGAAGGCTTAAGTAACGGCGTATGATGAGTTGCGTGAGAGACTGGACACTAAGGAGGGAGAAAAGGACCTGTACTGAGTAGCTAGAGAGAGGGACCAAACCTGGAAAGATGTGCAGCAGGTTAGGTGGTAAAGGATAAAGATGGAAACGTACTCACAAGTGAAGAGGGTGTGTTAAGCAGATGGAAAGAGTACTTTGAGAGGCTGATGAATGAAGAGAATGAGAGAGAGAAAGAAGGTTGGTTGATGTGGCGATAGTGAATCAGGAAGTGCAACGGTTTAGCAAGGAGGAAGCAAGGACAGTTATGAAGAGGATGTAGAATGGAAAGGCTGTTGATCCAGATGACATACCTGTGGAAGCAAGGAGGTGTTTAGGAGAGATGGCAGTGGAGTTTTAACCAGAATGTTTAATGCAATCTTGGAAAGTGAGAGGATGTCTGAGGAGTGGAGAAGAAGCGTACTGGTGCTGATTTTAAAGAATAAGGGGGATGTGCAGAGTTGTAGTAACTACAGGAAGATACAATTGATGAGCCAAAGCATGAAGTTATGGGAAAAAGTAGTGGAAGCTCGGTTAAGAAGGATTAGTGGGCAGCAGTATGGTTTCATGCCAAAAAAGAGCATCACCGATGCAATGTTTGCTCTGAGGGTTTTGATGTAGAAGTATAGAGAAGGCCAGAAGGAGTTGCATTGTGGTTTTATCGACCTAGAGAAAGCATATGACAGGATTGCCTAGAGAGGAGTTGTATGGTATTGTATGAGGAATTCAGGAATGGCAGAGAAGTATGTAAGAGTTAATAGGATATGTAAAAGGGAAGTGTGACTGGTGAGGTCAGAAGTTGGAGTGACAGATGCAGGTGGGATTACATCAGGGATCGGCTCTAAGCTATTTCTTATTTGCAGTGGTGATGTACAGGTTGATAGACAAAATTAGACAGGAGTCCCTGTGGACTAAGATATTTGCTGATAACATTATGATCTGTAGTGAGAGTAGGGAGCAGGGCAAGGAGACACTGGAGACGTGGAGATATACTCTAGAGATGAGAGGAATGAAGATCAGTAGGAACAAGAGAGAATACATGTGTGTGAATGAGAGAGTGGTCAGTGGAATGGTGAGGATACAGGAAGTAGAGATGGCGAAGGTGGGTGAGTTTAAATACTTGGGATCAACAGTACAGAGTAACAGGGATTGTGGAAGAGAGGTGAAAAAGAGAGTGTAGGCAGAGTGCAGTGGGTGGAGAAGAGTGTCAGAAGTATGACAGATGGGTATCAGCAAGAATGAAAGGGAAGATCTACAGGATGGTAATGAGACCAGCTATGTTATATGGGTTGGAGACAGTGGCACTAGAAGTGGCAGAGTTAAAGATGCTAAGATTTGCATTGGCTGTGACGAGGATGGATAGGAGTAGACATGAGTACATTAGAGGTTCAGCCCAGGTTGGATGGTTGGGAGACAAAGTCAGAGAGGCAAGACTGCGTTGGTTTGGACATGTGCAGAAAAAAGATGGTGGGTATATTGGGAGAAGGATGTTAAGGATTGAGCTGCCAGGCAAGAGGAAAAGAGGAAGGCCTAAGAGAAGGTTTATGGATGTGGTGAGAGAGGACATGCAAGTGATGGATGTAACATAGCAAGAGGACAGGAAGATATGGAAAAAGTTGATCTGCTGTGGCAACCCCTAACGGGAGCAGCTGAAAGAAGAAGAAAATGTTTATCTTGCTTGAGAGGGGTGATATGTTGTATGCTTGTGTGAGAAGCACAATTTTCACTGTACTCTGTACACTTGACAGTACTACTACTAGGGCTTAGGTAGGCCTGTAACATCCATAATGCTTGCTGATTCTAGAGTGACATATTGCAGTGGTGTCAGCTACTTCCAAAGAATTACTCAATTTTGCAATCTGTACTTCATCAAGGATTCCCAATGTTAAGGTACTGGCAATGCATTTAACTAAGCCACAACTACTGGTTTTTAGTTTGATGAGTTTTCTACTAATTTCCCTTGCAGTGGTGTCTGAATGAATGAAAATGACCTGATGTTTTATGTGGCACAGTGGAAGGTTGAGCTTTTAGTTATAGGACCCCAAACCTGTGGTGTGATCTGCCTACTAATATAAAAGATGCCACTTCACGTCTCAGCTTTTAAATCTACTTTAACACTTACCAATTTAGTCTAGCATACCCTGACTAAATCTGCTGATATGCTGTGCATACTGCATTTCTGTTTGTTAGTCAATTTTACAGAAATATAAGTATCACAATATTTTTAAACTGTTACAAACCTTCTTATATTCTGTTTTTATTTTTCTCAGTATCCAGATCTACTATAATCTACTGCTAGGTTGCTCTTTTGCATATGGAAAATTCATCACAGAATATGGACCATTGGAATCATTGGATGGAAAGATTCTACCATCAGATTACATGGCCAGCATAGACTCCATTATAGAAAACCCAAGAAGGGTAGGAAGCCAGATTCCTGTGGTCTCCAGGACTGTGAAATTATTTTTGACTTTTACAATTTTTACCTCATCCATTGTCAACTGGCCATAGATCATCAATTAATTATTAGACAAATATTTTTGGTTTCCATTTATGTTTAAACTGTTTTTACCTTGTTTTTTTGGTTTGTCTAAACAAATCTGCATTAATATGTGTATCATTCCTGCATTTAGTAACTAATATAGTCTATACTTGTATTTACAATGAGAATTGTTCACAGTATGGGCGGCACGGTGGCGCAGTGGTAGCGCAGCTGCCTTGCAGTAAGGAGACCTGGGTTTTCTTCCTAGGTTCTCCCTGCATGGAGTTTGCATGTTCTCCCCGTGTCTGCGTAGGTTTCCTCCCACAGTCCAAAGACATGCAGGTTAGGGGCATTGGCGATCCTAAATTGTCCCTAGTGTGTGTGTCCTGCAGTGGGCTGGTGCTCTGCCTGGGATTTATTCCAGCTTGTGCCCTGTGTTGGCTGGGATTGGCTCCAGCGGACCCCCGTGATCCTGTGTTCATTTCAGTGAATGCATATGTACAGGTTGTGGACCACCAAGGCGGGCACCGCCGCCCCAACCTGACACAGACATATGCATAGGCACGACTTCAAAGCACACAGGAATTTTATTTTTCCTTTTCTCTTGTGGGAAAAGCCTTCCCCGTTCCCCACAGGTATAACATAGTCTGAATAGCACAGAGCACAACACAATTCTCTTCCTTTTCTTTCTCTTTTCCTGCTCCACTCCTCCAGGCAAGCTTAATCTCCCTCCTCCTGACTCTGTTTCCCAGAGTAGTGTCTTCTGGCCCCTTTTATAAGGCACCCGGAAGTGCTCCAGGTGCTCATTTATGCATTTCTGGCAGCACTTCCATGTGTTGCGGAAGAGCAGCAGAGAAGGGCTCAGCAGCAGCTGCAGCACCTCCTGGCAGCGCCCAAGGATCCCAACAGGGCTGTATCAAACTCCAACTCCCATGGATCCCTGTTGGAGTCCGAGGCACTGCTGAAACTTGGGGGGGCTGCCACCTACTGCTCCGGGGGAGGCAATGCTGTGGCTATGCTTCCTCCCCTGGTCCTTTCTGTGAGGCAGTGATCCGGCAGGGCAAGGGACCTGGCCATATCCCACAAGATATAATGCATTTGATCAAACAGAGTTAATTCTACAATGACACAAACATTAAGGGATGATGCATGATGTAAGACACAATGTGAAAAATGTACAACAAACAGTTGTAAACTAGCACATAGATCATATGTAGTATCTGATTGACATGGAGGTAACAGACATTACTTACTGAACCAGTAAATTAATAGACTACTACTATCACGGTATTCAGGTCTTAATCCAAAAGGAAGACTACAGGCTGCATACTTCCAGCATACATTTCACATTTGCTGCAGGCTCTGCTCTTTAACGGTATCACATCAAAATGTTGCCAATTGGCAATGATGTTTCCATATTAAAAAAGGATATGTGCAATATTCTTCTCCCTAATTTGGCTCCAAGTTGCAGTTGAGTCCATAAAAACAAATCAAGTGACCTGTGTGTTTCTTCACTGTCCACAACAGGAAGAGGTGTGAGCCAATGGCCAACATGACATCCAGAATTCAGTTAAAAGAGGAAATTAGGCAAAGTGAAGTTTTCAGAGAAAGTTTAGTTTCATAAAGTTTAAATAAGCTATGTATTAAACTATCACAAACAGACAGCCCTTTGGTTGTATATGAACCTGAAGTGTATTTATGAAATGACTACATGAGAAGCCGAGGAGTTGAAAAAATGACTTCACTCTAATTGTTCCTTTCAAATTGTAAGGTCAAATGTCCAGCAAAGCTTTGCAACTGAAGAAACAAATATGTTGATTTTCCCATAGCATAAAACAAAAAGAAATTGAAATAGGCTTACTTAACCATGCTGTGAGTTGACAGTAATATTATCCAGCATAACTAAAGTTCTTACAAGTATGTGCACATTATGCTACATTTGCTCAAACATGGGTATTATACCTTGAAATTCTATGGTAACATAATTAAAAGAAACAATTATTGGCCCTCATCTAGAAAAGAAAACTGACTGGGCCTTCTTGACACTGTGCAGGTATGTCTGGACAATGTCTAACTTATTAAGACTTAAACACTGACTTGTGTTTAGAGTTTAGTAGATTACTTCCAAACACGTGAAAATGTTCTCTTAATCATGTTGTCAAGTCAGAAATGATCCCACTACTAACACCAAAATTGTGTGTCCTTGCTAAGAAACAAAGACCTCATCATTGTGCAGCATATTCACAACAATAACTCTTAACAGTCTCCTTTACAATTAAATCACATACAGTATTTACAAACACACTTACAGTAAAGTGAAAAAGTATGTAATATTTTCTGGCTTTGCATATCAGGATATAACTAAAAAAATTAAAGAAAGTACTCACCAAGCCCTACAGATTTAGTAGATTTAGGTTTGCAATGCACATTGAAATATATAGGCATTTGTTAGCAAAAGTCATGAAGGAATCTACTAAAATGGTTAAACATGTGTACTAGGAGGAAGGTTGACGTAATACACTAAATGTACTAAAAAGATGACTAAGAGATCAGCAGGTCCTGTAAACAACAAGCCTGGACAGTTGGTACATACACAGAAATTTCAATGGTGGTGGATCAACCCAAACGATACGAGAAGAACAAAAAATGTAATAAATTAGACTTATTTATAGTAAGTAATTTCCGAGTAGACTAACACACCAACCAGAATAAATGTATGCATTGATTGACACAGTTATGTAAATTCAGTTACTTATAAAATAGACCAGTACCTTTAATATTTTGACCATTCTGATCATGCTGTAACAGACTGCTGCGATGGATACTCCCTCTTCGGCATGGTGCTGAAAGGGTAAATAAATGTTACGCACATGGAAAAGTTTTCTCCTGCTTGAGTATGATTCAAAAAGGTTTTAGCAGACTAGTCCTGATTGAGGATGAGGATAAGTTTCTTTCTTTAATTAATGTTTGATTTCTACCACAAAAAACAAAACCTCATATATTTTTCTATTGTTATTTTTTATTCAACAGAAAATAAAGCAACATATAGAAGCAGTTTGTTAAAAGTACACTCTGCCCTTGAGTAGGTTTTAAACCAAAATAACAATAACTTGAAGTAAGCATTTTCTGTGTGTTCATCGATTTCTTGTATCATATCAACACATTTGTCCTTACAATACTGCTTCAGCTCATTGATGTATTAAACCATTTGTTTATCCCTAGTTCTCTTAAGTCTGGGGACAGCATGGAGTGATTGTGCTGAGGTGATTAGTTCATTTATTTACAAGTGATAAGACATTATAAAGTATATTTAAAAAGTAGTAGGACAGTCTAGGTCAGAAACACTACATTCAACACAGCAACCAAACCTATAGGGGATTAACTGTATTAACAGGCAAATATCAAAAACAAAAAAACACCAAACCTACAAAACAAAATAAAGTTGCTCAAGATGCTTGTCTTCCTGTGTTGACAATTGTTTCATTTGAAAAGCAAAATGCAGATGATAAGTTAAACATGATTCTAAACTTTTTAATCCTAATTTTTGCTTTTTCTTAACTCTTACAGTTATGCTTTGCCCTTTTGCGCTCCATTTTAGTGAGACTATTTTCATTTTGATGGCCATCTTAGTTATGACTTGACCAGTCCTGATTGTGATCTTATGATACTTGATATCATCATTGTAACATAAACATACGGAGGTACAGCACTCTGGATAGATTGAATTTTAATTCGTGTTTATTGGCTGATTATTTAGGACTAGCAAAATACCCGCACTTCGCAGCAGAGACGTAGTGTGTTAAAGAAGTAATGAAAAAGAAAAGGAAACATTTTGAAAATAACGTAACATGATTGTCAATGTAATTGTTTTGTCACTGTTGTAAGTGATGAGTGTTGCTGTCACATATATATATACTAGCAAAATACCCGCGCTTCACAGCGGAAAAGTAGTGTGTTAAAGAAGTAATAAAAAAGAAAAGGAAACATTTTAATAATAACATAACATGATTGACAATGTAATTGTATTGTCATTGTCATGAGTGTTGCTGGCATATATATATATACATATATACAAATATATATACACACATATATATATACACACATATATATATACATATACATACACATATACAGTATATATATATACACACACACACATATATACATATATACATATACATATCTACATATATACTGTATATACACATATATATATACAAATCTACATATTTATATTTGGGGTGGGACTTAATTAAAAAAATTAATCTAATTAGATGCTGTGTAATAATTAATCTTGATTAATTGTATGTAATCACACATTAAAATTTGCCCCAAATCGCAAATGTTTTTTTTTAATTTAAAAGGGTTTTAGTGGGCGACAGAATCAAATAATAGACATGGACATGAATATTGTAAACTCAAGCTCCTTTATTTTCTGAAAAAAAAAAAGCTTTTAAACTGCATTTCAATTCAAAACAGAAACAAAAATATCATCTCTGGCTAATATTGGACAGACTTAAAAATAAAGTGGTATTTTAAGTACTTTAAGTACATTTTCAGAATGGTATTGTCTTTAAATAATAATAACCAAAATATCAACATAAAGTGCAGTTTTTCTTCTTAAAAAAATAAGTCAGAAACATAAAAGGTAATTTGACCAACTTAATCTTTAAACTCAGAGTAACCTTAGCCAAAATTATTTTGTACATTAGGCTAAAACAGTGTGATCATTGAACATTTTCTAATCAGATGTATTTAGAATTACTAACGGTCATGGAAGTCCAATGATCCCCAGTAAGAGCCACAAAGTCCGCTTTCTGTAATGCATCTAATTTTGCTTGCTTTTCAGTGTGCACAAAACCATGCTTTTATCAAGGCTTCCGTCGGGTAGTCTTTTGAAATGAAATTTTCCTCCAATCAGTCGTAGGAACGCGCTTTATTCCGACTCTAATATTTTTGTAGCTCTGATGTGTGCATCAATGTAATCGATGTACCAGGAAATCATGCATTGACAAAAGTTCCCCTTTGCTTGGAATTGAAAGTGTGATTAAATGCGTTATTTTTTTTAACGCAACATGATTAACTAGCAGAATACCCGCGCTTCGCAGCGGAGAAGTAGTGTGTTAAAGAAGGTACGAAAAAGAAAAGGAAAAATTTTAAAAATAATGTAACATGATTGTTAATGTAATTGTTTTGTCATTGATATGAGTGTTGTTCTCATATCTATCTATATATATATATATATCTATCTACAGTATCTATATATATATATGTTGTTCTCATATCTATCTATATATATATATATATATCTATCTATCTATATATATATATATACTCGCGCTTGGCAGCGGAGAAGTAGTGTGTTAAAGAAGGAAAGAGAAAGAAAAGGAAACATTTTGAAAATAACGTAACATGATTGTCAATGTAATTGTTTTGTCACTGTTATGAGTGTCGCTGTGATATATATATATATATATAGCAAAATACCAGCTTCGAGTGATGTCATGTGTTTAAGAAGTTATGAAAAAGAAAAGGAAACATTTTAAAAATAATGTAAAATGATTGTCAAAGTAATTGTTTTGTGTATTTGGCGGCAGCGTCACGAAGTTGTTTTCGGTAGCTGCATCAGAAAATGTACCACGACTTCTGACACGCCTCCTTTTTACTGTTTTCTCAAAGCTTGTATTGCTGCTGTCATATATATATACACACACACACACACACACACACACATACATACATATATATATATACACATATATATACACATACAGTACATATCTTCATATCTACATATCTATATATACATATCTACATATACACATATATATATACATACCTATCTACATCATATATACACACACATACATACATACACACACACAAATTATATATATGTGTGTATGTATGTATGTATGTATGTATGTATGTGTGTGTGTGTGTGTGTATATATATATATATATATATACATAATGTAGATAGGGGTGTGTGTGTGTATATATATATATATATACACATACATACATATATATACACATACATATACTTGTGTGTATGTTTGTATGTGTCTATATGTGTGTGTATAGCTTTGGTCACTGAGTGCAAGGGAAAAATAATAAAATATAGTCTATAAGTTATTAAACAGTAAAACATTAACGTTTTAAGAAGTACAGGTACATTGAGCACTACTGGAGTGGTTTCGGGTAAACTACATTTTAAAGACTGTGTAACACAACAGGTAAGTAACTAACAGCAGCTAAAATATATATGGATCATCTCTCGGTAGTAGATCCCTTTTGAAAGGCGCTACACGACGGCTGTGGTATAGAAATTACATTTTCTATGTGAACGTTCAAATTTGTGCCTCTGGTACCGGCATTTAAAGAAAATTAGTTTTGTGTCCTCTGCACTGTTAAGAGAGAAAGGCTTTGATTTGGGATAAAAGGTGTAAAGAAAGGAAAGTTGCCTTTTTCTTTTATATAGTATAGAGAGATGTGTTCGCTGACGTTATGATCGCCTTTTGGGACAGTCGCGTGGGTCTTGTGTAGACTGGTGAGACGTCCCTGCCATTAATCAGCTGTGATGGCACTGTCAGTCCTCCACTCGTGTGCGTGTCTTCATAATCCGAGGTGATGACCTCATAATCGTATACATGCAAAAGAAAGTGTGAATCGCCTTAATATTATTTTTCCGTGGTGTAGAAAAGGGGTCCCGTGTTTGCACTTGTCTGGGCTATAGCGCAGGGGGAGGATGAAAAAAATTAAAAGTGCTCACTTTGACTTAAGGCAGAAGCGCAGTCAGCGTCTCAAAGGCCAGCACAGCTATGCACGCGCGCTGGCTGCTCGACTTTTGCTTGGCAGGAGACCACAGTTTTGCAGACACGTTCATGATATCAAAAGTCTCAGCTCTTTGGAGGTCATTCATATATTATATATATATAGCAAAATCCCCGCGCCTCGCAGCGGAGAAGTAGTGTGTTAAAGAAGTAATGAAAAAGAAAAGGAAACATTTTAATAATAACGTAACATGATTGACATTGTCATGAGTGTTGCTGTCATATATATGCCTGCCTAAATAAGTCACCCTCGCTTTGCTCTTACTTTATTTACCGTTCATTTAATCATGGCTATTGGCGGAAAAATTATAAAATGGAAGGAGGATGGCTTTACCAAAACAATTATTGATGGCGAATCGATTATTCATAAAGCTTGAATTGGTGATGTTTTTCTGTGTTAACCTCATATTTTTTCAGACTTCTTCTCAAACTAAGGTGGTGCGAGGGTAAAATGAATCGGGATGCGCTGATCAATGTAATCCGTGTACCAGGAAATCATGCATTGACAAAAGCTCCCCTTTGCTTGTAATGCAAAGTGTGATTAAATGCATTATTTTTAACGCTTATGGAGCACATGCATCGAAGCTTCTCAGCTGTGCTTGTGCTAAGAAAAGGAAAGATTTTAAAAATAACGTAACACGATTGTCAATGTGACCTTTTGTAAGTAGTGCCTGGAGGATTCAGTGTGGAGAAACTCGAGAGATAGTGTGTGTATTAACTTGTGGATTTTTCTGTGAGTATTTGGTGGCAGTCTGACGAAGTTGCTTCGAAAGACGGCATTAGCATGAGCTCAGCTCAGACCGAAATTAGATGAATGGGAGGGAGATGATGACGTGACTCCCCACCCGCCTTAACTGTCAATCCCCACAAACACAGTCTCGGAATTTGCATAAGCACACCCCTTCACCTACAATTTTAACTTAGTTACAAAGTGATCAAAACTCTCGTTTATATCCCGTCCTCTCATTAAACTTGTATCCCGCATTACCTGTGGGCATGTGAAACGCCAGCGGTAGCCTGTCTATGAACTTAATTTAAAGTTTAGGTTTACACCTTGCTTTCTTTCCGAGGCAGCAACACTCATGAATATGGTAGTATATGTCACTCGCTCGCTTCTTATTGTTTTTCGTTGCCTTCTCAATTATATAATGCATGTTTTCTTAAGCGCTTTTTGGAGGTCTTCCTGGTTTTCTACGCTGCGTTGACAATCAGTTCACGTGATTACGTGGGAGGCGTGATGATGTCACACGAAACTCCGCCCCCCACGTCATTCCAGCTCAACTCCATTACAGTTAATGGAGAAAAATACCTTCCAGTTATGACCATTAGGCGTAGAATTTCGAAATGAAACCTGCCCAACTTTTGTAAGTAAGCTGTAAGGAATGAGCCTGCCAAATTTCAGCCTTCTACCTACACGGGAAGTTGGAGAATTAGTGATGAGTGAGTGAGTGAATGAGTGAGTGAGTGAGGGCTTTGCCTTTTATTAGTATAGATAACGTAACATGATTCTGCGTTAACCGCATATTTTTTCATACGTCTCAAACCAAGGGGATGCAAAGGTAAAAGGAATCGGCAAGCGCGCATACATACTCAGTGCATCCTCTCTCGGGAATCAAACCTCGGATGTCGGCACTAGAGGCGAAGGCTCCACCATTGCGCCACGGTGTGTGGCTTGTCTATTTGAGAGTATGTAGATCATGGTATATATATATATATATATACCCGCGTTTCGCAGCGGAGAAGTAGTGTGTTAAAGAAGTTATGAAAAAGAAAAGGGAACATTTTAAAAATAACGTAACATGATTGTCAATATACAGTGATTGTTTTGTGAGTGTTGCTGTCATCAAGGATTTGATTATCATTATTTCTTTCAATCAAGTTCGTATTTGTAGGATGTGTTGTGTTCAAGTTACATTCCGTGTTTGTCAATCGTTGTAAAGATGACAGGTTTCATTCATCGATTTGTTTCTTACTGCATCAATAAACAGCTCGTCTTCCTCTTTATCTGAGACGTGACACACTGCATGCACGGATTTTTTTTTACACTGTCTTCCTTTAGCGAGACTGACATTTTCCACCATGTGCTTTGTTTCCGCAGTAGCTGCACTTATGAATATGCTTGCATGTGTCAGACGCTTCATATTTTTTTGCTGCCTTCTCAATTGTGTAATTCGTTTTTTGTTCAGCACTCTTTGGAACTGTTGCTTCTTGTCTGTGCACTGCGTCAGTTCACGTGAGCCGCTCGGTGTACATGCATTGAAGTTTCCCAGCTGTGCTGGTGCCATCTTGTGCGATGTCCACGGCTGTATTTAATGTTAGCTAAGACCCGGCACTTAAAAGTTTCTCTCGCAGTTTCGCTGAGTTTGTGCCAAACACCACCCTGACCATCTCATCTTCCTCTGCATAAACACAGTATTAGCGGCAGTGTTTCTATTGGATTGCCGCTGACGGACGGCCTTATATGGGCAGGCAGTAAGTTACACCTCCCACGGGCATTGAGCAGAAGTCTATTATAGTATATGGACGAAAAAATAGGTTCCAGTTCGCTGCCTTCTCAATTGTATAATGCATGTTTTCTTCAGGGCTTTTTGGAGCTCTTCCTTGTTTTCTACGTATTGCGTTGACAGTCAGTTCACGTGATTACGTGGGAGGCGTGATGATGTCACACGAAACTCCGCCCCCCCCCACGGCCATCGAGCTCAACTCCATTATATTATATGGAGAAAAATAGGTTCCAGTTATGACCATTGCGCGTAGAATTTCGAAATGAAACCTGCCCAACTTTTGTAAGTAAGCTGTAAGGAATAACCCTGCCAAATTTCAGCCTTCTACCTACACGGGAAGTTGGAGAATTAGTGATGAGTCAGTGAGTGAGTCAGTCAGTGAGTCAGTCAGTCAGTCAGTCAGTGAGGGCTTTGCCTTTTATTAGTATAGATTACTTGACTAAATTTCATTCTCCTAGTCCTCTTAAAAAACTCACTGCCTTCCAGAGTCAGTAAATTAATTTATTTTGACGGACATCCCCATTTTGTATTCATATTTTTAGGATGCAAAATGGCATTACTATCCCCAGAAGTTTCAAGCAACGGAATCATGGAATCATTAATACAAAGGTTTATAATCCGATGCCACAGGATTCTCAATCTCCAAGTCTGTGGATAACTAATAAGTACTCTACATGACTTTTCTTATAGATTTTTATGGAAATCTACTTAATGTTCTGTTCTGTAGATTTTGAATTTTGCTCTCCCTAAGTTTGTTCCTGGTTTTAATCCTTGTGCCTAATTTTAATGTTAGACTAATTATACTGTACCTTCTGAACTCTCTTCTATTACCATGACTCTCATGTTTTATTTCAACAGACAGTCCAATAGAGAAACCTAATATGAATACTGCCTTATTCCAACCAGTGTTAGGAGATACTGTTTTGAATGTACAAGGTAATCCCTTATTGCTTTATATTTTCTTTTTAATTTAAAAATAATAAATGGTTATTGCTTTCTCTCATGTGCATCAATTATTGTTTTGAATAGCTACAAAAACTCTCCTCAATTATTAAAGCTTTCTGATAGCTTTTCTAACCCCAAAAGGCAGAATGGCTGTTGTGTTAAAGCTATGTTAAAGCCCAGTATCATAATATAAAAAATAAGATTCTGATCTGATTAATCCAAGATTGAACTGTTTGGGCTCATTTCTAAGAGTCATACTTGAAGAATAATAACCACCATTCATCCATCCATTTTCTAACCCACTGAATCCGAACATAGGGTCACGGGGGTCTGCTGGAGCCAATCCCAGCCAACACAGGGCACAAGGCAGGAATCCAATCCCGGGCAGGGTGCCAACCCACTGCAGGACACACACAAACACACCCACACACCAAGCACACACTAGGGCCAATTTAGAATTGCCAATCCACCTAACCTGCATGTCTTTGGGAGGAAACCGGAGCGCCTGGAGGAAACCCATGCAGACACAGGGAGAACATGCAAACTCCACGCAGGGAGGACCTGGGAGGCAAACCCGGGTCTCCTTGCTGCGAGGCAGCAGCGCTGCCAATGCGCCACCGTGCCACCCACCACCATTCATTAAGTATCTATTACAACAGTGAAGCATGGTAGTGACAGCATCATGCTGTGGGGTTGTTTTCAGTGGCAGGAACTAGGAGACTAGGCAGGCTTGAGATAAAGCTGAATAGAGCAAAGTACAGAGAGATGTCCTTAATTAAAATCTCCTCAAGAGTGCACTAGACCTCAAACTAAGCCAAAGATTCACCTTCCAACATCATAATGACCCAAAGCACAAAGCAAAGACAGCACAGAAACGATGTAGGGTCAACTCTGTGAATGTTCTTAAGTGGACCAACCCAAACTTGAACTCTAGGGAGACCTTAAAATAGTTTTCCATTGACAGTCTCCATCCAACCTGACCTAATTTGAGAGAATTAGAAAAAGAATGACAGAAAATACTCAAATCCAGGTATGCACAGCTTGTCACATCACACTCCAGAAGACTCCAGGCCATAATCGTTGCCAATGGTAATTCAATTAAGTAATTAGAAAGGGTCTGAGAACTTCTGTCAGTGTAATATTTCAGGGTTTTTTTTTTAATAAATTTTCAAAAATGTCTAAAAGTCATGTTTTTGCTTAGTCATTCTAGGGTACTACTTGATAAGGTAAAATCTGAATTTTAAAGATTTTAGCATAAAGCTGCAACATTACAGAATGTTAAAAAAGTGAAGGCATCTGAATACTTTGTGAGAGCACTGTATACTGTGCTAATAATGATATTCAAATGGAGACTACACTGCGTCAGGAGATTTCAATAAATTTCTACAATATTCGACTAAAGGCAGAATACATTTCAAATATGACTAAAGATCATTCACATAGCATCGAAGATACTTTTCTAATCATTAATTGACATTTTCAGCTTGTCTGCCTGACATAGAATGATAACCAGTGGTTAAATTATTATTTTTTTTCCTAGTTTGGAACAGAAACCCTGCCAGAACTGGGAAATGAATTGTGGTGCTGAGCCAGATGCAATCGAAACAAGGAAACTATGAAGTTGGAAAACTTCTGCAATAAAAATTTTTAACTAATTTACAAGCTGTTGGCAGCTTTTTCAGAGGTATAAAATGGGCAGCTTTAGAAAACCTGTCCACAGCTATTAAACCTACTAAGAGAGTGTGGAAGATCTATGATAAAATCTACTGAGATATACACCCAGGATCTGTCTGAGATAGGTAATCATTGAGGCAAACCAGCAGGAGAACAGCTAGTGGTTTTGGCTCTATAGCATTTTTCACATGCCTAAACCTAATCAGTAATATCTTAAGTCATGGTTGGCAACTAGAAATGTCTGCTAACAAACTCCTTTGCTTTTAATATTCCAGGATGACCTACAAGATAAGAATTGTGACTTGAAAGTAAAACTGTTTTACAGGCTACATCTGTTACATACAACCCAAACACACTTGTAGGAGGTGCTGCAGTCTCTAAGGATTGCCTAACCTTTCTTTTGATTGAACGTTATTTCAATCTTGACAATAAATTTATTACTCAGTATTAAATGCTCTAGATATTCTCTAATTTCTCAGATTGCCTAACAAATCATTAGCCGTAATATATTTCCCAACTTAATAATGTGCAATTACAAAATGAAATCTATTTACAAACAGAAACCATTTAGCTTGACAGGAATTTCATCTTTTAACCATTGTAAGACATGTGAAATTTTTTTCGTTGATATAAATAATGAAATATAATTCAGAACCTTCTAA
Source organism: Polypterus senegalus (assembly GCF_016835505.1). NCBI lineage: Eukaryota > Metazoa > Chordata > Cladistia > Polypteriformes > Polypteridae > Polypterus > Polypterus senegalus. The sequence goes on from NC_053159.1 coordinate 118,911,247, forward strand.
CCAATGTTGCTAACCTAATAGCTAACAATTCTTTATCTCCAAGATAATATTTGTTTTCTTTATCATTAAATCACTTAGAAAACAAACCTGATGTATGCAGTTTCTGTGTCTCTATGGAGTAACACCCGACCATAACAAGAACCATCAAATTTGGCCTCAGTTTGTAAAGATGGGTCTGCATGTCTTAGGTGAGGAGACTTAATAAACAGTTCCTTTAAAAACAAATATTGGCCATATATGATGGACTAAAACAGCATTTTCATTTTATTTTCTACTTTTAGTTTTTACTACATTGTTGTACACACTTACAAAATAAAAACTGGGAAGTGTATATTTAAAAGAAAAATAAGAGAAATGATAATAACAAGAGAGAAAACTAATTGTCAAATGACAGACAGGAATCATTATACCAGAAAACCAATGAAAAACCTCAAAAGGTGCAAAAGTCTATGCTCAAAATGGCAAAAGCATGGTCAATACCAGAACTAACAAACTATTTCCTTAACCTAAAGTAATAAAAATGCAAACACAAGAGATTTGTTTTACAAATACTCAAAAGCTTGGATGCTGAAGATATGTTGTCATGTTAAACTGCTGGATTATGTGAATTTCCCCTTGGGATTAATAAAGTATCTATCTATCTATCTATCTATCTATCTATCTATCTATCTATCTATCTATCTATCTATCTATCTAAACAGTATCACAGGACGATGTTACATTATGATGTCACACATCGAACCTCCAACAATCATGTGGGTGAAAACCAGTATCGTAGCCACAAACAGCATGGCGTGAAAAATAGGCCTGAAATGACAGCACTCCATGATAAAATTCTAATCCTAAATAGCACAGGAATTGTCATAGCTTCTCCTAGATATTTTTGTATTGTCTGGAATTCCCTAGCTATTCACTTTATATGTTTTCTATCTGCATTTGTAGTTCCTAATGCATTGCATTTCTGCAATATGATGCACATTGTGCTGCTGCAAAATGATGCACATGACATTACGATATGACTACATGATGACATCATTATCAGACTATATAATATGGTGGAGTACTTGTATAAAATTTAAGCCCTAAATAATATATACAGTATATAAAAATACTTTTTAAAAACCATGCTTATATTAAGTTAAAAAGTGTACTAAAAAGTAAAAAATAAGTCTCTCATACATTACTTGTAAAATAAAAGCGTGGGCGCCTTTCATCAATTAATAAAATTGGGCACTTTTGCTAAGATTTTATTGATTGATGAAAAGTGCCCACATTTTTATTTTACAAGTAATGTATGAGAGGGGTGGCACGATGGCGCAGTGGTACCACTGCTGCCTCACAATTAAGAGACCAGGGTTCACTTCCCGGGTCCTCCCTGCGTGGAGTTTGCATGTTCTCCTTGTGTCTGCGTGGGTTTCCTCCGGGTGCTCTGGTTTCCTCCCACAGTCCAAAGATAGGTGGATTGGCGATTCTAAATTGGCGTTTGTGTGTGTCCTGCAGTGGGTTGGCACCCTGCCCGGGATTGGTTCCTATGTTGGCTGGGATTGGCTCCAGCAGACCCCTGTGTTCAGATTCAGCAGGTTGGAAAATGGATGTATGTATGAGAGTATTATTTTTTTCTTTTTAATACACTTTTCAATTTAATATAAGCATGGTTTTTAAAAAGTACTTTTTATATATATACTAGCAAAATACCCGCGCTTCGCAGCGGAGAAGTCGTGTGTTAAAGAAGTTATGAAAAAGAAAAGGAAACATTTTAAAAATAACGTAACATGATTGTCAAAGTAATTGTTTTGTGTATTTGGCGGCAGCGTCACATAGTTTTTTTCGTCTAGCTGCATCAGAAAATGTACCACGACATCCGTCACGCCTCCTTTTTACTGTTTTCTCTCAGCTTGGATTGCTGCTGTCATAATTGGTTTGAGTCTACATATATATATATATATATATATATATATATATATATATACTGTATATATATATATATACATACATATATACATATATACACATACATATCTTCATATCTATATACATATCTACATATACACATATATATATACACATACCTATGTACATCATATATACACACACACACATACATACATACACACACACAAATTATATATATGTGTGTGTGTGTGTGTGTGTGTGTGTGTGTATATATATATATAATGTAGATAGGTGTGTGTGTGTGTGTATATATATATATACACATACATATAAACATACACACAGGTATATATATGTGTATATATATGTATGTGTCTATATGTGTGTGTATAGCTTTGGTCACTGAGTGCATGGGAAAAATAATAAAATGTAGTCTATAAGTTATTAAACAGTAAAACATTAACGTTTTAAGAAGTAAAGCTACATTGAGCACTACTGGAGTGGTTTCGGGTAAACTACATTTTAAAGACGGTGTAACACAACAGGTAAGTAGTACTAACAGCAGCTAAATCGTATATGGATCATCTGTTGGTAGTAGATCCCTTTTGAAAGGCGCTACATGACGGCTGTGGTATAGAAATTACATTTTCTATGTGAACGTCCAAATTTCTGCCTCTGGTAATGTGCCTTACCGGCATTACCAGCAATTAAAGAAAATTAGTTTTGTCCTCTGCAGTGTTAAAAGAGAAAGGCATTGGTTTGAGATAAAAGGAAAAAGGGTGTAAAGAAAGGAAAGTTGCCTTTTTCTTTTATATAGTGTAGAGAGACGTCTTCACTGACGATATGAGCGCCTTTTGGGGGACAATTGCAGTGGGTCTTGTGTAGACTGGTGAGACGTTCCAGCCATTAATTTTCCTCCAATCAGTCGTAGCTTTCTTCCGACTGTTACATTTTTGTAGCTCTGATGTGTACATCAATGTAATCGGTGTACCAGGAAATCATGCATTGCCAGAAGCTCCCCTTTGCTTGGAATACAAAGTGTGATTAAATGCATTATTTTTTAACGCGTTATGGAACACATGCATCGAAGCTTCTCAGCTGTGCTTGTGCTAAGAAAAGGAAACATTTTTAAAATAACGTAACACGATTGTCAATGTAACCTTTTGTAAGTAGTGCCTGGAGGATTTAGAGTGTGGAGAAACTCTAGAGACAGTGTGTGTATTAACTTGTGGATTTTTCTGTGAGTATTTGGTGGCAGCGTCACAAAGTTGGTTCCTCAAGACTGCGTTAGCTGCGGAGCTCAGCTCACAGCGAAATTAGGTGAATGGGAGGGGAGATGATGACGTGACTCTCCCACCCGCCTTAACTGTCAATCCCCCCACAAACACAGTCTCTCGGAATTTGCATAAGCACAGCCCTTCACCAGTAATTTTAACTTAGTTACAAAGTGATCAAAACTCTCGTTTATATCCTGCGTCTTCTTATTAAACTTGTATCCCGCATTAGCCGTGGGCATGACAAACACCAGCAGCAGCCTGTCTATGAACTTAATTTAAACTTTAGGTTTACACCGTGCTTTGTTTCCGAAGTAGCTGTACTCATGAATATGGTTGTATGTGTGACTCGGTCGCTTCTTATTGTTTCGCTGCCTTCTCAATTGTATAATGCATGTTTTCTTCAGCGCTTTTTGGAACTCTTCCTTGTTTTCTATGTATTGCGTTGACAGTCAGTTCACGTGATTACGTGGGAGGCGTGATGATGTCACACGAACCTCTGCCCCCCCCCACGGCCATTGAGCTCAACTCCATTATATTATATGGAGAAAAATAGGTTCCAGTTATGACCATTACATGTAGAATTTAGAAATGAAACCTGCCCAACTTTTGTAAGGAAGCTGTAAGGAATGAGCCTGCCAAATTTCAGCCTTCTACCTACACAGGTAGTTGGAGAATTAGTGATGAGTGAGTTAGTTAGTCAGTCAGTCAGTCAGTCAATCAGTGAGGGCTTTGCCTTTTATTAGTATAGATATATTATTTTCAACTTTTTAGTGTTGGGTTTGTTTTAGTATAATTATTTTAATCAATATTTTAACACTTCCTTTAATATTTCTATCCGTTACTATCGCCATCTATTGGTGAAATCTTGAACTATTCTTCATATGAAAATTTCATTTCTTAATTAACATAGATTAATTGACCAATTAGTGAAACTGATTATTGATTCACGTATTGTCATCGGAAGTGAGTAAGTGTGCAAACTTTCTAGTCATTTGGACAATAGGAAGTGGGTTAAATATCGATTACAAGATTTGTACCAGACAACAAACAGGTTAAGTTAAAAGAAGTGTGGTAAAAAACATTGAAATCTAGGAAGATTTTTTTTCAGATGTTCAAATTTTGCTCTTCTTGTTTGGTTGGTTTAGCAAAAATCTAAATATTCTTATTGTTTAGTTTTAATTTTTTTAAGAAATGTTTTGAGAGGCACATTGTCCTTTGTGTTGCTCTTTTTTGAGTTTAAATATTTTTCTAAAGGAAAAATATAATAAGTAAAAGATTTTTGTTTGTGTACATAAGCACCATGGGATGCTGCTGGGCGATTTGTGTTGAGTGGGATATCACAGGACAGACAATATTAAGATCTTCAATTAGAAGATTCCAGGCAATCTCAAGCAAGTAGAGCAATAGAATTTTCTAATTAATATCAATGTTCTATTAAGAGCTTTAGTACGATTATTGTTAGAATCACTTCTCAAACCAAATTCTCTGAGAAAAATTGCATAGAACTTAGACACTCGGCAGACTTTTTAAATTTTAAAAGAGCCGTTTACCACAACACCACTTTTGTATTATCTGTACATAACTTTGCAAAGTCAAAGATGATGTAGAAGTGGATGAAGTCCTATCACAAGCTTTTGCAGAATTTTGCAGATGACCTCCATGTGCCTATCACTTAAAGAAGATAACATCTACTGAGCAAAATTATGCTGTATATCATAAGAGGGATGATGACCTATCATGATTTCATAGCTTTCCATTATTGTCCAGGTTTGTTAATAATATAACCTACTCTATTTCCGCTCTGTACTTTACTGCACTTTTTCTTCCCTTTCGTTCATTTTTAAAGGATACAGCTGCCAGGTAAGAGAAAAAGAGGAAGGTCTAACAGGAGGTTTATGGATGTGGTGAGAGAGGACATGCAGATTATGAGTGTGACAGAGCAAGATGCAGAAAAAAGTAAGATATGGAACAAGATAATCCACTGTCTCAACCCGTAATGGGAGTAGCCGAAAGAAGAGGAAGAAGATACTGCCTTTCCTTTCCATTAAGACTAGTGAATTAGTGATTCTTGGGAAATCCTGATAATCATGCTATCAAACAGACAAAAAATACAAGTTTAGGAGTCAGAAATTTCACCTGAGCAACCTTCAAAGAGGGAACACCTAGTCAGACGATTCAGAAAAACATTGCTACCCAGATTTACTAATTGACGATATAACACTGACAATTTTGCCTCTGTCAATAATAAAAAATAAAGAAAAGAACTATCAGAAAAAGGCTTTGTGTGTGCAAACCAAGTAGAAAATTAACAGCAACCTTGTATTACTCCCAAAAATCCAATGAGGAATTCATCTGAATGCAATGAAGTGGAAGGTGAGATGTCACAAATAGGAAAACTCCTGTAGTAAGTCAACATAGAAATAGTAATATCATCAGAGGACAAACAAAAGAGAGAGTTAGCCTTCAGCCTAGTCCTTTGATATGCCTCTGCTCTGTGCACCTTTTTAAGTGCCAGGTATCTGGGTTATCTCAGGTTTTGCTCTCTGACCTTTTGGTCTTGGTTTTAGTGTGTTAATCAGGTTTAGTGTTTCTTAAATGCTGAATTATTGTTTCTTTGTTTTCATGACCTGGATTGTATGTTTTTTAAAACACATTTAACATTTAACTTCTGTCTGGGTATTTTGGCCCTAGTTTATTTAATTAAATCTTTGTGCTGTTTCTGCTCTTCTCTTTTGCTTATTTTTACTAGTTTTTGTGGGTTTGGTTTAAATGTATTAATTAATGAAGTCTTATTTCAGTGTCTCTTCTTCCAAGTTTTCTTTAACTTCTTGTTATCAAAACTTCTGGTTGTAAATCTATACTAATAAAAGGCAAAGCCCTCACTCACTCACTCACTCACTCACTCACTGACTCACTCACTCACTCACTCACTCACTCACTCACTCACTGACTCATCACTAATTCTCCAACTTCCCGTGTGGGTGGAAGGCTGAAATTTGGCAGGTTGATTCCTTACAGCTTCCTTACAAAAGTGGGACAGGTTTTATATCGAAATTCTACGCGTAATGGTCATAACTGGAAGCAGTTTTTCTCCATTTACTGTAATGGAGATGAGCTTCAACGCCGTGGGGGCGGAGTTTCGTGTGACATCATCACGCCTCCCACGTAATCACGCAGTACATAGAAAACCAGGAAGACCTCAAAAAGCGCTGAAGAAAACATGCATTATATAATTGAGAAGGCAGCGAAACAATAAGAAGCGAGTTCTGCTACTTCGGAAACAAAGCACGATGTAAACCTACACTTTAAATTAAGTTCATAGACAGGCTGCCGCTGGCGTTTGTAATTTAGTGCCTGCCCATATAAGGCCATCCGTCAGCGGCAATCCAATAGCAAACTGCCACGGGTAAATATTCACGGGTGAAGGACTGTGCTTATGGAGAGGAAGATGAGATGGTCAGGGTGGTGTTTGACACAAACTCAGCGAAACTGCCAGAGAAAGTTTTAAGTGCCAGGACTAAGGTAACATTAAATAAAGCTATGGACATAGCACGAGATGGCACCAGCACAGCTGGGAACCTTCGATGCAAGTACACCGAGTGGCTCACGTGAACTGATGCAGTGCACAGATAAAAGCAACAGTTCCAAAGAGCTGAACAAAACCGAATTACACAATTGAAAAGGCAGCAAAAATATGAAGCGCCTGATAAGCATATTCATAAATGCAGCTACTGTGGAAACAAAGCACACGGTGGAAAAAGTGAATGTCCCGCTAAAGGAAGACAGCGTAAAAAAAAAAAAAACCCGTGCATGCAGTTTGTCACATCACAGATAAAAAGGAAGACGAGCTGTTTATTGATGCAGTAAGGAACTAATCGATGAATGAAACCTCTTATCTTTACAACGATTGACAAACACGGAATGTAACTTGAACACATCCTACAAATACGAGCCTGATTGAAAGAAATAATGATAATCAAATCCTTGATGACAGCAACATTCAATAACACTCACAAAACAATTACTGTATATTGACAATCATGTTACGTTATTTTTAAAATGTTCCCTTTTCTTTTTCATAACTTCTACTTCTCCACTGCGATACACGGGTATATATATATAAATGTATATCTATAGCCCGATCTACAATACATACTTTAGCATAGACAAGCGGTGGCGCAATTGTAGAGTCTTCGCCTCTAACGCCGACATTCGAGGTTCGATTCCCGAGAGGGGATGTACTGACTATGTACGCGCGCTACCCGATTCATTTTACCTTCCCATCTCCTTGGTTTGGGACGTATGAAAAATATTAGGTTAACGCAGAATCATGTTACGTTATTTTTAAAATTTTCCCTTTCTTAGCACAAGCACAGTTGAGAAGCTTCGATGCATGTACTCCATAACGCGTTAAAAAATAACGCATTTAATCACACTTTCAATTCCAAGCAAACGGGAACTTTTGTCAATGCATGATTTCCTGGTACATCCATTACACTGATGCACACATCACAGCTACAAAAATGTTAGAGTCGGAATAAAGCGCGTTCCTACGACTGATCATTTCGACTACCCAAGCGAAGCCTTGATAAAAGCATGGTTTTGTGCACACTGAAAAGCAAGCAAAATTAGATGCATTACAGAAAGCGGACTTTGTGGCTCTTACTGGGGATCATTGGACTTCCGTGACCGTTAGTAATTCTAAATACATCTAATTACAAAATGTTCAATGATCACACTGTTTTAGCCTAATGTACAAAATAATTTTGGCTAATGTTACTCAGAGTTTAAAGAGTAAGCTGGTCAAATTACCTTTTATGTTTCTGACTTATTTTTTAAGAAGAAAACTGCACTTTATGGTGAAATTTTGGTTATTATTATTTAAAGACAATACTATTCTGAAAATGTACTTAAAGTACTTAAACTACCACTTTATTTTTAAGTCTGCCCAATTTTAACCAGGGATGATATTTTTGTTTCTGTTTTGAATTCAAATGCAGTTTAAAAGCTTTTTTTCGGAAATTAAAACAGCTTCAGTTTACAATATTCATGTCCATGTCTATTATTTGATTCTGTCGCCCACTAAAACCGTTTTAAATAAAAAAAAAACATTTGCGATTTGGGGCAAATTTACGTGTCGATTACATACGATTAATCAAGATTAATTCTTACACAGCCTCTAATTAATTGGATTAATTTTTTTAATCGAGTCCCACCCCTAATATATATATATATATGTAGATATATATATGTAGATTTGTATATATATGTGTATATACAGTATATATGTAGATATGTATATGTGTATATACAGTATGTATATATATGTGTGTGTGTGTATATTCAGTATGTGTATATATGTATATGTATATATATGTATGTGTGTATATATATATATATATATATATATATATATATATGCCAGCAACACTCATGACAATTACAAAACAATTACATTGTCAATCATGTTACGTTATTATTAAAATGTTTCCTTTTCTTTTTACTTCTCCGCTGCCAATCGCAGCTATTTTGCTATATATATATATATATATATATATATAAATAGATAGATATGACAACAACACTCATATCAATGACAAAACAATTACATTAACAATCATCTTACGTTATTTTTAAAATGTTTGCTTTTCTTTTTCATAACTTCTTTAACACACTACTTCTCCGCTGCGAAGCGCGGGTATTCTGCTAGTCTATATATATAATTCACTAAGGCAAGACACCCATGGAAAGGCAAGACACCCATGGAAAGCACGCCGGAAGGGGAGTGGATTCACTAAGCCGCCGACAAGTAAGATACCTATGGCACATGCAGGGAGGAGCCACGCCCACCAACTCCAAGACCATTGGATACGACAACAACTCGCAGAGCCACGCCCACCAACTCGGGCGCGACGACACAGAAAGAACGGCGTCATTTATATTCGTCTGTCGTAGAGGCCTCATGTTCTTCCGAGCCACCTTGACTGTTCATAGAGGCATGTTTCTCGCAGAGGTGAGTCGCCATATGCATTGTGTAAAACAGTTTGCGAGGGGTATCCCATGGGATACTTAAAACAATCCTTTACAACTGAGGTTAAAACACAATGAAGTAAGCAGTCTTTAAAAACCGAGTTTTCAGTTACGACGCATGACTGCGTGCACCATAGCAAACTGTTTTACACGCTACATACAGCAATTCGCATCCGCGACAAACATGCTTCTTTTTCACTCACGGACAATTATATGTTGCTCTCTCCAGAGTTCATCTTTTCATTCACTTTCTGTTGTATCCTCAAACCCTCCCTTTTTAGACAACTGTGTCTTTCCAAAAGTGTTCAACCATCAATAAATAATTATGCGGCGTTTGTTATGCCACTGGGTTCACTATTGTGTTGTATTTTGCTCTCTCCAGAGTTCCATCTTTTCATTCACTTACTGTTGTATTCTCACACCAACCCGTTTTAGACAACTGTGTCTTTCCAGAAGTGTTTAGCATTCAATAAATAATTATGCATGAGATTGAGCGTGTGTCTACCCTGCGCATATGGAGGAATATTTTGGACAAAATTAAATAAATAAATGCGCAAATAAATAAAAGTACTGTGAAATGTGAGCATAAATAAATAAATGTGTCATGAAATGAGAGCATAAATAAATAAATGTGGCTCGAAATATGTTGTTTGTTGCTTGTTTATTTAATTTTGTCCGTAACAATCATCCAAACCATCATAAAATACGACTTGAAATAAAACTGTCACTTTCACTCGTCAAAGTTGAGACAGTGGGCTGTAACACACCCTATAGTTATTGATTGGTGAATCGATAGCACAAGAATTAATTAGAAAAATGCTTACTACTGCCGATGAAATGGATTCTGCCGAAGATATTATGTATTTCAGAGAGAGAATTGAAGATTTATCAGAAGAAATTGCAATGTTGTTACAATGTTTGCCACTGATCTGAGTTGTAAAGTTGTTTGAAAAAGTAGCTGCGAATATGCACCTGACTTTATACTCGGAAAACAAGGGTCAAATACTCAGTTCAAAATATTAGTTGGCGCTGCTTTGGGCTTTCCATGTCAAAGTACCTAAACTAATACAGCCATATATCAAACTGGCTCATTCGCCTTGTGATCGTCTTCTCCGATATACCATATAGATTTGTAATCCGTCGTACTTTTAAACCTCATAGCAGAAGGTCTTCTATTGACTCAGCTGGAATGTCAAAGGATGGACATCCAAAGCAGGGGACTGCGTCACCTGAACTGGAGTGTTGTTCTTCGATATTTTCAAAAATAGTTTCATCTATATCGGAGTCTAAAAGGGCCGCCAACATAGCAATTTCTTCCGATACATCTTCAATTCTCTCTCTGATATACGTAATATCTTCGGCAGAATCCATTTCATCGGCAGTAGTAAGCTTTTTTCTAATTAATTCTTGTGCTATCGATTCACCAATCAGTAACTAGAGGGCGTGTTAGAGCCCACCCTCTCAACTTTGACGAGTGAAAGTGACAGTTTTATTTCAAGTCGTATTTCATGATGGTTTGGAGGAATGTTACGGACAAAATTAATTAAATAAATAAATAAGCAACAAAAACATATTTCGTGACACATTTATTTATTTATGCTCTCATTTCATGACATATTTATTTATTTAGGCACTCATTTCATGACACATTTATTTATTTATGCTCACATTTCACAGTACTTTTATTTATTTGCGCATTTATTTATTTAATTAATTTTGTCCGAAATATTCCTCCATACATTAGCGGGCAGTACATACTGAACGATAATTCAGCAGCCTAGCATGACGGAGGGAGCTGAATGGACGTCCTTCTCCTCTCCTCCCATTCCACTCCGCGCTGTGCACCCCTATCCCTCCGTCTGGCAAGAGAAGGTGCAATTGCGGTCCGCCAGTTTTCAGTCACGGACGATTGTGTGTTGGTTCGTTCCGTGCATTGTTACAATGTTGCTTTTCTTGCTGATTTATTACATTACCGATTTTTCAAATATTAATTTCCTCCCTGTGCTTAAAAATCATTAAAAAACTGGCCTGATTATGCGGCGTATGGTACGCCGCGGGTTGGCTAGTATTACATATTTATATAATCAGTGTGTTTAATTCTGGAATATATCTTTTTGGAGACAGGGTTTTCATGTTTTTGCCTTTTCCTTTACATACTCCCTGGTAAAACCCCTTACTTTGTCAGTAGAGTGACTAATCCTGCTGCAAAGGATCACCCAGCAGCAGTCTGAATCTAAGATGGTGAAGCAGCGTACTTAATCTGCAGATTGCATTGCTTAACTAAATAGGAGCTGGCAATTTTCTCTGTTGCTCCAGAATCAACTAGGACATTAAGAAAAATGTTTTTTTTCCCTAAGGTCATCAGTATCATAAGAAAGTTATTTCTTTATTAGATAGAATTACAACTGTTCACCCAAATCACAGGATCTTCAGGCAAGCTTACACGCAATCCCCATAGTTATGGGCCATGATTATGCAAATAGCCAGAAATCCTGCAGTTAAAACAAAATTCCTCTTTTTCTGACAATTGACTTTCCCAATTCCATAGGAGATTCTATTTTTTTCATCTACAGAGGTAAGTTTAACCAATTAAACTCTAATAAATTTGTTTTCCAACTTTTTTAACTTTGTGGCTAACTTTAATGTTAAACTAATTACACATTCTGAACTCTCTTCTATTATCAGGACTCTCATCTTTTAATTCATTAGCTAGTCCAACAGGGAAAACTGAAATTAATACCACCTCATTCCAGCCTGCGTTACCAGATATTGTTTTGAATGTAAGAAGCTAATCCTTTATTGTTTCATTTCTTCTTTTTAACTTAAAAATGATAAATGGTTATTGCTTTTCATTCATGTGCATCAAATATTGTTTTGAATGACTACAAAAACTCTCCTCAACTATAAAAGCAAGGTCTAAGGCTTTCTATTAATGCCGTAACCCTAAAAGAGCAGTTGAGTATAACTGTAGCCTGCAATGGCAACAAAGGCAATAATGTAGCATATGCTAGGCTTGTACAGTAACTTTTCTTCCACAGTAGTGGGGGCTAACATACATATTTTTTCAGCCTTTGCATGGCCCACTTTGAAGGGCGATTTGCAAAACACAATTAAATATGCATTAGTGAATTCAGCCTTTTAAAGATATCCACCACATTTTAAGTGTGAATGTTTTTACAATATTAATATTAATTAATTAGAATCCAGCTGAGGTATCATTAGAGAATTTACCTTGGAAAATGTGACCTCTGTAGCTGAGAGACCAGTTTTTATGACAAAGTGCAAGTCAGCTGAAAAAATCCTGAATAAACAGTCACTGAGGCAAGTGATTTCCAGTGTGGCACCTGCAGTTGGGTCAATATTTGGTTCAGGCTAGGTCATCAAGTCTATTTTTTTATGATTAACTTATGAAGTCACTTTAGGCTCCAACCTGGGCTCTGACTCTCTCTCTCTTAGCTGTTTTTAACCCGTTAACTGCCAAATTTTTTTCCGAATATTTTCGCTTTATTGTTATAGATTAACATCTGCTTAATAAGGAAAACATATATTTTGAATCTCAACATTTGTACTTTTTCCAAAATTTCTAAATTTTGTCCCTTCCCCAAATGGGGATCATGACACATACTACCTAGTTTTGGTGCCATACTGGAAAACACTCAACATGTAGTCCAACATTACATTTGCAGCACTGTTTTCTTGCGTTAGTCTTACACACTGCACAATTCCTTTGTTTGCCCATTTCTGTGCGTTCAATGTAGTGACCAGTTCCAGAGGTTCTGATATCAGCAGGAACATGACTCTTGGCTGGTTTGGAGAAGGATTTCCTCCCAGCCTTTTTTGGGTCAGATATTCGCGAAGAAAGAGCAAGATATGCCCTGGCAACAGATCTTCTGAAATCCAAGAGAGAAATTGCATCATTTGCAAGACAATATAGTGCATGGGAATTCACCAATGCTACATCAATGGCATTGGTCAGCAAAGGGAAATACCACTTTTTCCCCCTGACTTTGATTCTGTATTTTTGGACGTTCCAATCCATCTTATCAACCCGACCCATGTGTCTGTTATATTCTGTGATCAATTTGGGTTGGGGGACTTGTATCTCTCTCTTGTTTTCCCTGCTCCATCGCTTCACCTGTGACATAGGATCAATGGGTTCATGGTTGCTTAGTAGCTTTACACAGCTGTTGTCATTCCAAATCACACCCAAAATTTCATTCTCAGAATCAAATCTGTAGTAGCAATTTACCTCTTTCTTTTTTCTTCATTTCCTTGTCAGGCGCAATAGGGCACTTGTTCATTCTGTTAAATCGAGCAGTCCCTGTTGCCCTGACATCAATATCTTTCAAATATTTCATCAAGGAGAATCCGGTAAAGAAATTGTCAAAATAAATTTTGTGAGCATATGGTGTCTCTAAAATCGAAATCATTTTCAAGACAACAGATGCCCCAAGTCCGGACACGACTGCATCATCATCACTGCCTGTAGCCTTGCCTTCGTACACCTGCATCTGGTAACAATAGCCTGTTTGTGAGCAGCAAATCGCCCATTGTTTGAATCCAAATCTTACAGGCTTACCACGCATAAACTGCTTGAGGTAATGGTGTCCGAAATATCTGACCATTTGTTCATCAATGCTCAAACTTTCAGAGAAGACACCAAATTGCTGAAAGTTTTCGTTTAGTTTGTCAATCAATGGGCGAATCTTGAAGAGCTTGTCCCTTTCATTTTCTGGGATCCCTTCCAGGTCAGAATTGTCAGTAATATGGAGGTAGCGTTTTATTTCCAGATATCTGTTTCGACTCATACATTTTCTCACACTTTGAACATCCATATCTTCATCTTCACACCAGTACAATTGTTCTTAAGGAAGAGAGTGGTACCCAGTGAAGAGAAGAATGCCAATAAACTTTCTAATACAATCATTTGAAAGGGAAAATTGATGGATGTTTTTTTGTGTAGCATATGTTACAGTCTGCCGGACAATATCTGTGATAACTGCGTCATCAAATAGCTTCTCAAAACACTGCACAGGGCTTTTCCCCCTGAGTAAGTTGATGAGATCACACCTTCTTTTTTCCACAACATCACAGTTTGGGTGGCTTTTAGAATAAACTGGTGGACTCTTCTTCCACTTTGGATTCAAAGGTACCACTCTCCTTTTGGCAGGTGGTAGGCTTGTATCATTTGTAGCGGTGCTTGTTGATGGTGACGCGATGGCCACTGTAACATGATCATCCTCCCTTGCTGTGCGATGAATTTCAACAGGTCCAGGAACATCTGCCGGTTCATCATCATCAATAATGTTGTCATCAATATCTTCGTTGTCTGACACTTCATCAACTCGTTCTGGAGGAAGTTCCACAATATCTATAGGGCCATTGTCGTCGTCATCTTCATCAGAACTTAGAAATGCATCATCATTTATTATATCATCAATTTCTTTCAAAGAAAGAACCCTGTGCCGTGCCATTTCCTGTAAAACGCAAGTACAAAATATTTAGTGAAATTCCAGTCAGTATCAGATGTGAGCCCCAAATGGGGATCGAGATATTTGGTTCTATTGTGCCCATCAAAACTATATAATGTATTGAAAAGTGTGATTACAGTACTAAACACTTACCAATCCTCACGATAAACTATCAAGAATGAAAAGGAGCCTCTTGGATAAACACTTGTTCTGCTGTAAAAACCAGCATTCTACTCATGCGATGAAAATAGCTGCCTCGACTGGAAGAATGATCTCGCGTGGGAAGCCAACCATGTGCACAAGCTAAATTTAGCATCTGCAGCACAGACACAAACCTGATAAGTCATGCGCACATCATTGTTTCCTAAATAGATAGCAGGTGGCGTCACTAGACGGTTTAAAGTACATGATCCCCAAATGGGGATTGTGGCAGTTAATTAATATTATTATAACACCTACTTAATATGTACAAAGTCTGACCTCATGTTTCAGAAGCATTGTGGGCTTTTCTTCTGTTATAGGTATTTCTGTGGCAAAGCTCCAAAATAATAGCCGATTATCAGCCAGAAGTGTTTACTACGGCAAAGTGAAGCAATAGCTGATATTTGATTTTTGTCTAACAGTTTATTATTTTTGCCTTCCTTAAATTGACAGCCAAGCTATGGTACAATGGTTCAGATGAACCCCCTGTCTTCAAAGCAATAATTATAGCTGGCTTTCTGCAAAGAGTAAGGATTTGACAAATGCTTAAATGTCAAGTGTCACACACGTGCGCATAGGAGACAGCTTACAGGCTCATACACTTGTATTTCCATGGCGGACAGGTGTTGATGCTGTAGTCTAACTCTTTCTCCTTTTCCCCTACAGACTTACAGAAGACCCAGCATCCTAAGTCCTCATCCGGTCCCCAAAAGTCTCCACCAACCACTTCCTCTTCTGTGGCACCAGTTCTCACCTCCTCATGATGTCACTTCCAGTACCAAGAATATACACCCTTCTCTGTCATCATTTCCTGTCTGTCATATATTTATAGCAGCCTTTTTGTAACAACCACCAGTTCACTTTCGAGCTAATGTCTGTAAATACCTTCTCTATTAACCAACCATTGGGGGTGGATCCCCAAACCATTTTCTTTGTCCTTGTGCTAGAGTGTGGCCAATTCTTTGACAGAAGAAACAAGGAGTTCTGAGCTTAAGTAGCTTCGTTCAAGTAACAGTTAGATTCTGGGGTAGTGAGATGAGCATTGGGGGTTTATTTATGTCAATGTAAAATGTTTCTGTGCTTCTTTATAGAATATTTATACTTGAACTGACATATGGCTGTGGCTACATATTAAATGTTCACACTTGGCCACTTTAGATCCATGAGTCCTTAGCAAAGGCTTTTACTTTGATGGTTGTTCAGCTGGACTAATTGGTGTATGCTGTCAATGAAGGGTACTTAATGGATTCTGCAGTGAATACTTTCAATTGGTTGTCTATGTATCTATATAATCTGAGAAAGACCTTTTCATATGTTCTCCTAACATTTAACTGGAACACAGCAAAATGAATGTAAATCAGGGATTTCATATAGTAGTCATAACAAAACTTCATGAAGCTCAACAGTACACACTTAACATCTCCGGTATTCATGTTATCATTTTCTGCCTTTTTCTCCAGTCCCTGCCTCAATTTGGAAGACACCCCAATAAAACCTTTCACAAAGCTGATATTTCCAAGGATCTGACACAAGAACTCACAAATGAGGATTAGATGCGCTAACCTTTGTGGGCCGATTCCGAACTTAAGTCTTGAGAAGGGTCACTCTCATGCAGAAAGCGTTTTTCAGTCATTTTTAAGCTGCTCAACATTTACAGTCAGCTCCAAATGCTGAAGAGCAAACATTTCCATATTTCAAAGCCAGGAATGAGAGGCATTCTGGCCTGATGCATGCTAGCCTTGCCCAGTTTTGTCAGTTAAGCACAATGACCTAATATTTGTGGTGGGGAGGGGGGATGTAGTTAGGAGGAATCTGGAAGAAATCTGTAAGGTGCTGACAAGTACTGTAGAGAATGGTCAAAAAGATATTACCTAGCCAATAGGAAACAGAAACAATAGTTGCTCTTCCTTTTCCAATACCTAACCTTTTGTTCCTGAGCTCCTCCATAATATACAGCTGCAGCAATGGGTTTATTAAAACCATGTAAAAGAAGCATGCTGATGTATTCATTTAGGTGCTTCTCCACACTGATATCTCTCTTTTGGAACTGCAGGCAAAAAATGGATATGTGAAGTATTGTGTCAACCAGTCATATTGAAAAGGAAGGTAATGGTTGTCTCATAGTGTGGAAATATTCTGGGTAGCAAACAAGAGATCCATGCTTCAGCTGTGAGGTGAGGGCGTGAGGGTCCAAACTCAAAGCATGTTCCAAGGGTTCTTTCTCCAAAGTAAAAGATTGTTTAAATGTCCTATTCTATGGTCATTCCCTGAGATTACAAAAGGGTGTTCACAGCAGTTTCAAAAAGTCCTTTGAGTGTGCCTTCTCATAAGACATGTTGAGGTTTCTTCTTAAGTTTTCAAAAAGGTGTAGTTAGCAATCCTTAGTTGTAAGTTAGAAGCTGAGTTAATTGTTCAAACATGGTGAAAGGTACCTAGGAATCATTGTTTCGCTTTATTAGATTCACCTTTAGATTGAAAATCAGTAACTATCTGTACTATCAGTGTTTGGGTTTTTGTTTTATTTTTAAAAATATCAATTATATATGCAATGGATGGAATCTGAGCTGAGTTTAATTCCATTCAGAGAGGCTGTGATGGCCAGTCTCAGTCTGACCACTGTTTTTCTGAAGTGAAAATGCAGAGCAACTTAGAAAATGTTTGTATTTGAAGGTTTGGGAGTGGATGGGGTGTGCAGTGGCCCATTGTATTTCAAATGGTACTGCATCTATGACTATGCTGTACTTTGGAATATGTAATTAATTATGTAGGATACCTTTCATCTATCTATCCAACTTACCATCTATCCATTTTCCTAACCAGGGCAGGTTCATTGAGAAGTAGGATATCCTAAGAACAAAAACATACCTACTGTATGATCTGATCACAATGGGCGTACAAGAATGGGTAACACCATTGCTGTTTCAAACATGAAATCTCAACAGTGGGCATTCTAGCTTCCGTAAAAAAATCATGAAATCGTGATGGTGGGAAATTGTCCTTTTGATGAAATGAAAAGAAAACTGTTGCAAGGACTCTCAATTGACTATGGTATCATCTATAGCACCAGGATAATGCTACTGTAATGCAGTTCAGCACTCTCACTTCAGGTTATCATTACACATGTTCAAACCTTATTTGCAACTGTGGCCATGCAGATACCAGGATAATAGTGCAATGTTATTGTCTGCTCTCAAAAGAATTTTAATCCATGTAACTTAAGTTCTGTATAAGTCTGGTGAGGAAGTATGAGAAATGTCCTACCCCAAAGTCTGGCTTTCCACTCTATCCAATCTGTGCCAGTTTAATTGATTTATCTTACTCTCTTCCCACTGTGATATCCTACTCCAGTCCCTCAATTGATTTAATTTTTCACTTTGTCCACTCTTTGTCCATTCTATTTTCTTGCCCAGTTCTACTATTCCCAGTATGTGTGCATGTGCTGCCCAATCCTATTCACTCTTCTCTTCTTGTCGTGTTTTATTTCATCCATCCATCCATTATCCAACCCACTATATCCTAACTACAGGGTCACAGGGGTCTGCTGGAGCCAATCCCAGCCAACACAGGATGCTAGGCAGGAAATAAACCCCGGGCAAGGTGCCAGCCCACTGCAGGGCACGCACACACACCCACACACCAAGCACACACTAGGGGCAATTTAGAATCGCCAATGCACCTAACCTGCATGTCTTTGGACTGTGGGAGGAAACCGGAGCACCCGGAGGAGAACAAGCAAACTCCACGCAGGGAGGACCTGGGAAGCGAACCCAGGTCTCCTAACTGCGAGGCAGCAGCACTACCCACTGTGGCACTGTGCCACTGTGTCTTATTTCACTTATTCCAAAATGTCTGTGATAGCCAGTCTTAGTCTACTCTGCTCAAACTAGCAGGAGGCATTAGCCTACTGGCTTTAATGTAGCTCCTACTTGCATATGCCACCCCTTTCCTATTGTCTCCAATGTTCTTGTTTAGACTAATACAACTCTTCACCATATTTGACTGCAAACAGTAAATGTGAAGTGCCCACACTTTCGCCTCACTAAATGACTGAATGTAAAATACCACTATAACTAATAAACCAACAGAATTATTAATTTAAAGTGCTACCTTTAAAATGATGATACTAATTCAGCGTTTCTCAACCTTTAAGTATTTGCAACCCGATTTTTCATAACAGTTTTAATCGCACCCCCCCTAACATTTTTTTGAAATGTAGATGTATATTTTATTATACCTACTTAACTTTAATCGACATTTATCTAACTCTATATTTATTGTTCTAGTATCAGAATGTAGTTTAAGTTAATTTGTTTTGGTTTCAACAGATTTTTTTTCATATTTTTGATTCTTGTTTTCTTTTTTTCACATCTTCGCACCCCCCTTTTTGTTACTTCGTACCCCCCTAGGGTGGCCTGCCCCACAGGTTGAGAACCACTGTACTAATTGGATGATTACTTGACTCCTCTTCCTATATTTGTTGACTTGGCTGTAGCATGAACAGATGAGGACAAAGAATTAGTCCCAAAAGAAAGGTTCCATTTTGATTGCTTGGAAATGTTTTACATTTGTGACGTCTGACTTGAGCCAATCCTGCATGTATTTTCAAAAATACTATTCGTACAACTGGTGGCAACACACCAATCAACACATCAGTCACACCAAGTCATTTGAAAAGAAAGCACAAAACGCAGCTTGTGGACAGTCTAACATCCTCATCCAAACAGTCTGAGATAACTAGTCCTAAGCAAACACTTCTCACCAATTGAGGTAGAGGTGACAGATGCTGTAAGTTTTTACCGAGCCAAAGATGTGGCCTTGGTCAAAACATATGAAAACCAGGGCTTCAGGGGACTGATTTCAATTGTTTCTCCATGTTTCGCCCAGCCACAAGCACTTTTTCAAATACTGCTATTCTATGTCTATACACTGAATGCCAAATTCAAACTGGTAAAAATCTCACTGTTAATTTTTTTTAGATCTCCTTTATGAAGAAGTTTTCAGGATAGAAAAGTTTTAAACCTCCTTTTAATTGTTTTGGGAAGCATTTTTAGTTATGTTATACGTGTTAAAGCCTATTGAAAATATTTTTTGTGTTATTCTATTCATATTTATTACTGAAATATTTATTTATGTCACTGCCACAGCAGAGCTTTAAAACAGAGACTGAATCGGTTGTTTTCTTTTCAGATATTCTGTAATGTTACTTTTCTAAAGTCTCATACAGTACATTTTGAATGGTATTGTTTTGCACATATGCACTTTATTGCTGACATTTGAAATATCAGTCCACTTGGGACAGACATCAATTTTCTTTGTTTTATGTTTAAGTATGTGACTGTGAGCAATGGAGAGGAAGGTAACTGTCTGAAAGAGAAGGTGCCACTATTATTTAATTAATAATTAAAAGATTATTTGTTAAATTATTTGGTATTACACTTTTTGAAAACTAGTTTGGCATTAATTTATATATAATTTTGCTTGTCTTAATGATCTTGTTATGCTATGTTATGTCAGGAACAGCATTTTTGTAGGAACAGATTTTTTTGTTTTTGGTTTTGTTGGTCTGCAAATTAAAAGATAAAACACACAATCAATACCATGGATCATGTTACTAACTAAAAGTATTGTGAAGTAACAAAGTACTTCACTGAACACATACTAAGCATGGTGTATGGTGCCCTAAGTTAGTCATCCTAGTCTCTGTTTGACACCATAATCCACTCACCCTGGGCTGCCTGTAGTGCCTTATCCTACATGCGCCATCAGTTATTTGATTCCCTAAACCTCTCCTTCCATCTCACCCTTGGTGTCCATCCCCACAAATTTCTAGTTTGCCTATAGTGCTGAGGGAGCTGATGTGAAGGTTTTGGACTCATGTGTGACTTGGCTCCTAATGCCTTTATCCCAGTCTGTGTGAGAAGCCTGATCTCAATCATCCTAATCAGTATATCGCATTCTATTCCACTTGAAGAGAGACAAGAGTGTAGTGGGATCCTCATAACCAGTTTATAGGCACATTAAATTATATATTCGGCTTTCTCTCACTACACACTTTCCTGAATTAAACATTTGGAAAAGTTTGAGCCTGCAGGCATCAAGTGCATTCCAGCCTGCAAAGCGAAGCTGACAGGATTCATCTGCCTGCAATAAAGAGCTCAAGTCATTGAGGAATAACGACCTACGGCTTGCAAGAGAGAGATCTTAAAATGAAATCATAGGAAAGAAAGCTCCACAAATTGCACAAGCTGCTCTCTTACAGCGAGGGCTTCCTGAGGCGGCACTTTCTAAAGCGTGTGACCGCAACATTTATTAGAATCCGCTTTTGCTGTCTTTACAAAGGCTAATATGAAAGTTTTCCTGTAAGCTGTGCCTTTTCTTGTCTGCATTGCTGGCTGCCTTCTCCGGAATATTTTAAACAATATTTCCTGTTGCCTTTGAGCTTCTACCAAGTCTGTCTCTCTCTAGTGGCTAAATGTTTCTTACATGATTCGGAACAAGAGGGCCATCCTGGAAACATACAGCAGGATATAAACAAGTGTCACAAGGGTACAAAGCCAAACATTCATCTGCTCGCGAGCCAGGTGGCACAAATGAAGTTGAGCCAGGTGGCAGAGCATGAGGGTGAATGGGCAAATGTGAAACGAGTAGCACCAGATCTGGAGATTAATCTTTTCTTTCTATTACATAAAATCCAGGTGAGAATTTATGGATTATACTGAAACCTAATGATCTTACTTCTGGGGTCATCACTCGTGGCATGGTGTATAGGATATTACCCATTTTACTTTGGTTGTTTCACTAGTCCAAATAAACTCCCATTTACAAAAAATCTTTGTCTCCCTTATTCCTCCTAATACTTCCCATAACAAACTCTTCTGCCTTTTCCAAATGAACAATCAACAGAATCACAAAGAAGATCATAACTTATCTAGAGCTCCCTTTTGAGTCAAGAGGTTTGACAAGCCTGCAGTTCAAAAAGGACTAGGGAATGGTAATAGTATTATGCCCAGCCAGTTCACAGAAACCCCACTGCATATGCCTGTCATGTGTAAGAACTGGAGACCAGAGGCGTGGAAAGGTTTGGGGCAGCCACCCATTTAATGCGATTTCCCGGCTGCAAAAGTCTTTGAGGCATTTTTAAACAGTGTATCACCATAGGAGTCCAAAACAGAACTGCCTGCCAGAGCAAAGGCAGTGAGCTTTATAGCACAGAGGGCGGAAATGATGTCGTCCTCTGGGCGGAACTGGAAGTGACATCATCCTTGGGGCGGAACCGGAAGTGACCTCATTCTTGGGGCGGAACCGGAAGTGATGTGTCCTTCCTGGAAATGGCGGTCCTGGTGGGATTTCCCGGGTGGGACCTGCAGAGAACTCAGAAAGAGCGTCAGCGTACCCCGCCCCCCCCTGGGCAGATGTATAAACAGTATTGTCTAAGCCCTTCAGCTGCTTCCCATGCACACGTGTGTGACAAGACTCCCCCCTCAGCCCAGACCCGTCGGGTCGGGCGACCTGCACCGAGAGGTCGTGGGCCCGGGGAGAGGGCATCGGCGTTGGCATGAAGGGACCCCTGTCGATGAACGAGCGTATATTTGTACTGCTGCAGGTCAAGAAACCACCTCGTGACCCGTGGATTCGACTCCCTGTGAAGGGCCATCCACTTCAGAGGCGCATGATCCGTCACCAGAGTGAACACGCGACCCAAGAGGTAGTACCGCAGCTGAGTCACCGCCCATTTGATCGCCAGAGCCTCTTTCTCCACCGCCCGCGTACCTGGTCTCCCGGTCCAACAGTTTCCGGCTCAGGTACATAACGGGTGTTCAACACCGTCGGCGCTTTGGCTCAACACGGCTCCCAAGCCTGTGTCCGGCGTCCGTCTGGAGGACAAAAGGGAGAGAAGTTAGGGGAGATTAAGATAGGTGCTGAAGTCAGAGCCCTTTTAAGTCACTGAATGCAGCCCCGCTTTATCAGACCATACCACCGTATTAGGAGCTCTTTTCTTTGTCAAGTCGGTCAAGGGCGCCGCTCTCTCGGAGAAGCGAGGCACAAACCGGCGGTAGTACCCGCCAAAACGAGAAAGGATTGGACTTGCCGCTTGGTTTGGGACGGGCCAGGCCATTATGGCTTGCAACTTGGAACACTGTGGCCTCACAGTACCCGCCCACTAGGTAGCCCAAATATTTGGCTTCTCTCAACCCAAGAAACATTTCTTGGGGTTGATGCGAGCCCCTCTCCCAATGTCCGTAATACTGCTGTGACCTGCTGTATGTGCTCCTTCCAGGTGCTGGAATAGATGACAACGTCATCCAGATAGGCAGCACAGAGCGAGTTATGGGGCGGAGCACTTTGTCCACCAGGCGCTGAAAAGTCGCAGGCCGTGTAACCCGAATGGAAGGACACGATACTGCCAGTGTCCGCTAGGAGTGCTAAACGCGTTTTTCCTTCGGACTCCGTTAAAGGAACCTGCCAGTACCCCTTTGTCATGTCAAGTGTAGTCAAGAATTTGGCTGGTCCCAGTCTCGAGGAGGTCGTCCACGCGAGGCATGGGATAAGCATCAAATCGGAAACTTGGTTGAGCCGGCGGAAGTCATTGCAAAACCTCCAACTGCCGTCAGGCTTAGCAATCAAGGCGATGGGACTGGACCAGGGACTACTACTTTCCTCGATCACTCCTAGTGCCAGCATTCGCTTGATTTCCAGTTCCACTTCTACTTTCTTTGCCTCCGGGAGTCTGTAGGGTCGCTCACGGACGATCACCCCGGTCAGTCAATATGTCGCGCGCAATCAGAGAGGTCCGACCTGGCTGTTCACTTACCACCTCTGGGACGAGCGGATAGCTGCTTGAGCTCCTGTCTCTGTCTGGGAGATAGCTGTTCGCGAAATTAAGGGAACTTACTTCCGCAAGAGAGCAGGGCTGTCCGGAGGAGGGATCGGGATCCCTCTCCTTCCACGGTTTCAGCAGGTTTACATGATATATTCGCTCAGCTGGTCGGCGATTGGGCTGTTTCACCAAATAGTCGACCAATCCCTTCCTCTCCTTAATTTCGTAGGGGCCTAGCCAATGTGCGAGCAGTTTAGAGTGTGAAGTAGGAACCAATACCATGGCGCGATCCCCGGTTGGAACTCCGGAGAGTGTACACGGTCATACAGGCGGGCCTGTGCTGATTGTGCCTCCTCGATATGACTTTTAGAGTATAGGTCTTATTGCATCAAATCTATCGCGCAATTGGGCGATATACTCCAAAATATTAGTGGAGGGCTGTGCCTCCCCTTCCCAGCCCTCTTTTAAAATATCTAATAAGCCCGGGGCTGTCTTCCGTATAGTAATTCAAAGGGAGAGAACCCGTAGAGGCTTGAGGACCTTCCGGTAGGCAAAGAGGACAAGGGGGAGGAGTTGGTCCCAATTCCTCCCATCCTTGCTGACTACCTTACGTAGCATTTGCTTGAGAGTTTGGTTAAATCTCTCCACTAGCCCATCGGTTTGAGGATGATACACCGAGGTTTTAAATGCTTTATTTTCAGTAACTTGGCAGTCTCCTTGAGCGTTTCCGAGGTGAAAGGCGTTCCTTGGTCCGTCAGGACTTCTCTAGGAATGCCCACCCGTGAAAAGACTCCTACTAGTTCCGTGCAATATTTTTAGTGGTAGCCGGCGCAATGGAGCGGCTTCAGGGAATCGGGTTGCATAATCCACGAGGACGAGTATATATTTATATCCTCGGGCTGAGGGCTCTAGGGTCCTACTATATCCACCCCAATCCTGTCAAAGGAACGTCAATAAGGGGAAGGGGAATCAGAGGAGCACGGTCCTTCCTAGGAATTTGCCGCAGTTGACACTCCGGACAGGAAATGCAAAAGCGGCGAACCTCCTCATTAATCCCCGGCCAAAAAGCGGAGCTTAATGCGCTCTAATGTTTTATCGGAGCCGAGATGGCCTCCAAGAAGGTGGAGTGTGCTAACTTCGCAAACCTGCCGCCGGTAGGTCAGCGGGACTAGCAACAACTTCGGACCTTCCCCTCATGTTCAGCAACCCGATACAATAATCATTATCCATGACAAAGTGAGGTCCCTGTGGCATGGGCAAATGCGTCGTTGGCCGTAACGAGAACCACTGCATTCTTTATGTGCTTCAGAGAGTCGTCATTCCACTGTTCTCTCTTGAAAGAAGCGGTGTTGCTCTAAACTGAAAGTGCAACTCAGAGAGGGGTCGGTCTGACCTCAAGGGGCGGAGAATCCTCCTCGCTGCGGGCGCTAGTGGATGGCGTAGTAGCCCGCGACGGTCCGGGAGTGTCTTCGTCACTCTCTTGGCCTACCGCCCCACTCCCTGTCGGCTGATTACGGTGTGGAAGCAGCTTGAGATGAATCTTTATCATCTATAACGAGGCCAAAAGCTTTTGGGAATGCTTTCTAAACTACCGTTACTGTCAGACCAGTCCGCCCGAGGATTACGGAAGCGGAGGATCCGGGTGTACCGCTTCTGTAAGCTGCGAAGGGTTCCTCCGAGACATACGTAACACCGGGCGGTATTATACGAGCGGATATCTCCGTGTATACATTTTAGACTGGTCTTTTCTTAATCCATTGTTGCGGTAGAACAAAGCGGCGAGCAACGACAGACACGTTACTGCGGAATCAAACAGCGCTGTTATCATATGTCCATTAATAAGAAGCTCTCCCGTATGTTTATCCGCCAGGGATTGCTAAGGGCACACAAACAACCCGCCATTGTCCCCTACGGTCCGCCTTGTTCCCGACAGGTCGCAGCCAGACGGCCCGGCGACTTGAACAGGCTCTGGATTGCGTGGAAGGGACTGCTTTTGTAGGACATAACTCCCGGTAGTCCACAGAGCGGCTGTTCTGCCTTCCCGGGTTTCACAGCCGGCCTCTGGGGTTGCAAGAGCTGTAGCAGCTCGTCCATAGAATGGAATTCGCCCCAGGCGGCTGGGCAAATTCCTGGGGTATCCGCTGTAGCAGCAAAAACAGGCCACTTGCTGCACTATTTGCAAGGGGTCAAATCAAATGGCGTAGCCACTCACCCACCTGTTGCCAGAGAGCCATAGCCTGCTCTGACAGCCCTTTAGTTGGGTTAAACTCCCAGTCTATTATATTCTTCACCTGCCGGCCTGGGGACAGCCCATCGTTAACAGGGACCTTGGTCCCGATGGGCGGCTCGGCTTTCCTACCCAGAAGAGCATACTGAGCCACTCGTGTGTTTTCCCCAGAAGCCAGCCCACGCCTGTGGGTCCCCTCTACCTTCTCCACGAGATGGGTTGGTAGCCCCGGGTTATGCTCGTGGAGCAGAGCCTGCACCGCGTCCTTCCTGACCCTCCGGCGCACTCCCTGCCCGAAACTTCGGCCCCGGTACTCACCCACCTGGTTCCTTGAAAGTTCGTGTCCCGGGTTCTTCGGGACCCCATCCTGCCGACTCACGCCACTGTAAGAACTGGAGACCAGAGGCGGAAAGGTTTGGGGCAGCCACCCGTTTAATGCGGTTTCCGGCTGCAAAAGTCTTTGAGGCATTTTAAACAGTTGTATACACCACAGAGTCCAAAACAGAACTGCCTGCCAAGCAAAGGCAGTGAGCTTTATAGCACAGAGGGCGGAAATGATGTCGTCCTCTGGGCGGAACTGGAAGTGACATCATCCTTGGGGCGGAACCGAAGTGACCTCATTCTTGGGGCGGAACCGGAGTGATGTGTCCTTCCTGGAAATGGCGGGTCCTGGTGGGATTTCCCGGGTGGGACCTGCAGAGAACTCAGAAAGAGCGTCAGCGTACCCCCCCCCCTGGGCAGATGTATAAACAGTATTGTCTAAGCCCTTCAGCTGCTTCCCATGCACACGTGTGTGACACATGTTAGTCTTAAGATTCAGATATTTCTATCATATTCATATTGTGTGACACCTTTGCGGCTTCTTAAGAAATGACCATTATCTCCCTCTTCCATCTCGAGAGGTAAACTATCTAGCCTTTTAAAACCATGGGATTTAGAAGGGACCTGTCAGGTTACTGGGGTGGGGGGTGTACTAGTATCGCTCCATCAGTGCTACGTGCTATCTTTGCAACAGAGACCACCCGAGTGCAGCTGTCTACTACCCCCCCACCCCTTAGTAACTCCTCCATTTTCAAAATGTGCTCATTTTTGGCATGCTTTGGTGCAGGAGGATATTAGCGATCTCTGGGGAAAGAAAGTTCAGATGTCCCTTTGCATTTGGAGTAGATCAAAGGCTTTCACGCCTGAGCAGACTTGTCTGTTTGTTGGACTCAAGTCAACATGACCATCTATGTGACCTCAAGAGGCTGTGTTTCAAAAAATGTTTTTTTACTCCTCTCTTTTTAAAACCGATCATTATTCTGATAATCAAAGCAGACTTGTGTAAGGCAAACCTGATATTTAGTTTGATAGGCCAACAAAATGAAACCTGTCTGTAAGATTACTGATATTAAAGTACAAGGGCTGTGTATTCAAAAAAGGCTTTGTGCCAGTGTCAAACGCAATCAGTGCTGGATATCTTCAAGGCATGATACCAGATTTTAGGCAGTGCAGATCTACAGTTAAGAGCCCCAACCTGTACCAAAAGATCTCAGCTTCTAATGCCATTCTTGCCTCACTGTAAGCACATTTCCATCCAGGATGATGTGCCTTTCTATTACATGCATTACACTGTACATTTAAAATGTGTTGGTATTGTACTACTTACTGTATGATAGATAGATAGATAAATAGATAGATAGATAGATGCCATGCCATCACTGTGCCTTCGGTCCCACTTTCCTTGGACTATTTGTCTCAGGCCACTCCTTCTATTTGTTTAATTGCTCCTGAATCATTTGAGCCTGTTCAGCATTATTAGCTGTCTTATATAAACAGCTTTAGGGCACATGTTCAGTGATATTTAATTGGGACTTAATGCCAATTTCTCACTCACTCTCCTTTCAAGCCTCTTGTTAAATTTAGACGTTATAAGCTAGCTTTTAAATACATACTTGACTACTTAATTTTCTTTATTTATTCACTTTTGTTTTTTATACCACATCTCCACGTTATCCAATGATTCGATTCATATTATTGGATCCATCAAAATGCAATGTCTGGTAATGCTAATCATTCCACTGTAGCAGAAGGACTATGAATTGGTGTTTGACTGACCTTTAGGGATGAATTATTTTAACAAATGATCCAGATGTACTGAAAAACAGGTGCAGGATTGTAACAACTGCTTAGAGAACCCTGTAGATTGAACAAAGCATTTGTTTGCAAGCATGGAGGAAGAACTGCCTAAGAAACATGGTGACTAAATGTCAATACTAAATAATACGAGGTGGCACAGGGGACAAATTCCTTTGTTCATTCATCAACCTGGGAAAGACAAAAGAATACACAATTCATATAAGTGAAAAATATGTTTTGACCATTATAAATTGGGAATGGCTATAGAAAAGAGCTAATAGTGTGAAAATGCCAATATACTAGTACCTCAGTAATTAATAAGTTCAGATCAATTGGAATGGTTACCAATTTGCATGAAAGAGGACTTATAGTCCTTAAGTTTATTTTGCCCCCATGCACAATGAGAAGGATGGTAAGAGAGGTATACAATCACTTTTGGATAAATACAAAAATCTAGCATCTTGAGGTCACAAAATCTCCAAAACTGCCATCAAATGCCACCAGCATGTCAAAAGATTATTTGGAGGGCATGCCAGAAAAAAAAGCCTTTCCTGCCATTTAAGCAAAGTTTGCTAAATGCTACTGTAACTTTGATTAGAATCATGTTCTATGGTCATACAAAGTGAAAAACTAGCTTTTTGGCAACAATCACTCAAAGTGGGTGTAGCATTAAAAAGGACAGCTATACCAAAAATAACCTGATCCTTAATGTCAAGTGTCACAGAGGGTCTGAGATGTTTTGGGGCTGTTTTACTCTAAAAGCCCTGGCAACCTTGTTAGGGAACTTGGCATCACTGAATCTATGAAATTCTAGGAGATTTAAAATTTAAAATCGGTACTGCCTTTTCATAGAAACTAAAACTTGGTCATTGTTTGATGTGTTAGCGACAGTGATCCAAAACATATGTCCAAATAAACACAATAATGGTTAAGGAATGCAAAATCAAGCTCCTTCTGTGGCCATCTCAGTCCTTGGACTTAAACCCCAATTAACAAACTTTGGGGTGAGCTTAAGAGTAGAATGCACAAGAGAGGACCTAGGACCCTGGATGATCTGGAGAGATTCAGTAAACAGGAATAGTCTCAGATTCTCTGTTCTTTATTATGCAGCATTACAAGATGTTCCATGAGAAAACTCAGTGCTGTTTTATTGGCAAAGGGTGGTTGTACAAATTATTAAATGCCGGAGTGCCAATAATCATGGCATTTGTGAATTTGTTAAAAAATTATTATTTCTTGATGAGGAATTATTTTTTCTCAGAATAAAAAAATGGTGGTTTTCCCTTGCTTTTTTTTACTGTGACACTAGTGTAATTCACCAAAAGGTGAAAATGTTACATGTTACATACATTTTTATTCTTCTTTCCCAGTGGTACCAATAATTAAGGTCATGCATATGTTAACAGATTGCTGCTTCACTGACACTAGAATCTTGGATGAGATAATACTTCTTAGTTATTTATGACTAGATCATCGTACAAGATCAGCATATTGTTGCTGACCAATCACTTTTGCTTTATAAAAGTCATTTAACAACAAAGTGATACAAACCTTGTAAAATTCCGGAGTTGACAATGTCTCAACAGTGTCTAATTATGGGCAGGTAGGCGAAGAGTCTGCCAACTGGTGAAAAACTAACCTTACTAATGTCTTTTTGTATTTATTGTCTATATATTACATTTTTTTAGTTTATATTCACAGCTCAAAATACCAGATATTGTGAAAATAATCCAGTAGCAGAATTATGTTTTAAAATATTTGTCCCCCTTTTTAAAATTTTTCTCTCTCTTTTTCAAAGTAGATAGTTGAAATATCACATTATTTTTGTTCATAACATTAGCCATAACATACATATTGCATACCAGGGATTTTTCCTGTCTTGAATCCAAACCTCCTGGGGTAGGCTCCAGGTCTCCTGCCATCTGGCTCAGGATAAACAGGTTTAGATAATGAATATATTATTAATAATCTCAGATGCTGTCTCTGTCGTATTGTGCCCGTCCATACACCTATTACCTACTCTTTCTCTGCTTGTTATGGGTTTACTATTCCTATGCATGGACTATTCAAGTCTCACTGCCCCTAACATTGACACTAAATGCTTGTTTTTCTTTGCTTCCATCAATACAGCTGGGTGAGGTCTACACACTGATTTAAGCCTAAGAGCCCTGTTCTTTTTAAGTCCGTATGATTTTCATGATCACACCTGTCAGAACACAGTAGAATCTATTTTCTGATTTTTGATATCTTTTCAGGCCTGCAGGTGGCAAAATTCTGTCTATAAATTGTATGTGAATGAGATGAAATCAGGGATCAATATGGCTGGTAAAAAATAAAAAGCCCATTATGGGAGATTTTTGAATGCAATATTGAAGGCATTCATTATAAGCGCATTGTCTTGGAGCAAAATATGTTGTGTGGTATAGACATTTAGAGCAAAATTCACCTAAATTTCATTACAAATTAGCCGATACTGGGCAATACAAGGAAAAGATAAAAAAGTGTCAAAAATCATTTCTTCAGCACAAATGACATAGAAAATATGTTAAAAATTATGAAGTTGTATAAAATTGTTCATATTCACTATCTGTTTTTGATTATGCTTGTTTTTATCTGACAAAAACAAAACCAAATAGTAAACCATGTAGTGTAATCAGTTTCCACTGACATATCCAAATCCATTAAGTCTACAGTTCTGTCTGATTGTGGCACAAAACTAAACTCCATAGTAGCTATTTAACCATACCATCTCTATATATATAAAATTCAATGCTTCTCTGTCTGTCTATATGTATGTGTCTATATGTTTGTCCGCTTATCACGAGAGAACTAATTAATGGATTTAGATCAGCTTTTTCTATAATTTGCTGGAACATTCTGGTTGATTTTGCAACTTCTCTCATTGCACTACATATCATAGTTCACTTACAGCAGAAATTTATTTGCACGAATCCGAGACAGAGGCTGCAGGCCGAGGGGAGGGGGAGACGGGACCTCAGAAGTAGGAAGCCAGGTGGGGCCATCCTCAATCACGCGCCAACATCCATTTGAATCGGTCTACCATTCTCCACGTGTTGTAGCGTACCTTGCCTCCACTTAGCTAGCGATACCTATTTGTTCAGGAGACATTATCATCTAGAGATTGTTAAGGAGTAGCATTTGATGTTTCTGAGACAGAGATCACAGCTATGTGTGTTTTAGAGGGTAGCTGCTCATAGCAAGAGATATCACGGGCATGTGCTATTCTCCCCACGCTGGGGACGCAATCCCATCAGAGGTGAACACAATCAGATACAGTGGCAACGACTGACGTTGGAGCATACCTACCTTCCACTTGGCCAGAGATACCTTGCCAACATTTTGGCAATGTGATCACAGCTACATTCTCGCTCCTGATAGCAAAACCAAAAATATTGTATATGAAGAGGCCCTCGGATATGAAAGCTATCGATTATATATTTTTCTCAATACAAATTATATAAAAATTTTTTTAATTGATTTTTAAAGTTTGTCCTGTTTCACTACTATGCGAGCAGAGCCTCAGGGGACAGCTAGTAATTACTAAAACTAAAACTGAAACTAACATAAAAAATATAATAGAAATGTCTTTGTGAAGAAAAAACTAAATATAAACTAAAAATACACAATGAAGGAAAATTTCCAAGTAAGATTAGAAAATAAAATAAAAAACAATATAAAAAGGCAAAACTATAATAGCCTTGTTCCCAAAATAGTTAGGATTTTTTTCCTTGTACACTGTTACAGCAAGCAAGTCAAGTATAGCTCTGCTCCTGCAAAGCTGTGTTCAGTTTTAAATATTTTACATTTTCTGCACATATCTGTGTCGAGCATTAACTGTTATGTTTTTAAAAATATTATAATGTTGAAAGTAGTTCAATATGTGATATTAAATATGGCAAAATTAAAATGAAAAAACCATCAAACCCACAAAATCATGTAAAATAATGTAAAATACAAACAATTCTAAGATTCAATGTTTAACTTGTAAATCTGATCAAAATGAATATGTAAACAGTGAAGAATAATTACTAATTACAAGGCTAATTAATATGAAGATAAAGTGTTATTTATTTTGCCATATTGCTGGAAAGTTGGCTGTAGAGGAGTTATATAAGATTGTCAAAGAGAGCAGGATAAAGAAGGGGAATGGGAGATGAAGAACATGTTTGGATTGATGATATCTAGGAAGTGACAGGCAATCATTAAATCAGGCAGAATATTATCATGCCAAATGGCAATGACATGAGCAAAGCAATGATGAAAGCAAGGTCTAGGTTTGAAGTTTACCTATGATCGCAAGCGGTTATCATAATGGAAGGATGGATGGATGGATGGAAGCTAAGCAGGTGTGGAAACCAGGAGCACTGCAGCCACCCCAATCCTGACCTAGACAGGCAGAGACACAAGTTCAAGCACAGAACACATATATTATAGTGGTGAAGAGCTTTTTGCTCCCCACAGCAGCACAGTACAATGCACCAAGCACAATAAACAGTCCTTCCTTTCTTGGTTTGCCTCCACTCCTCCTCCAGCAAGCTCTGTCCACCTCCTCCCGACTCTGGCTCCTCGAGTAGGGGCAGCTAGCTCCTTTTATAGGGCACCCGGTAGTGCCACAGGTGCTCCACAACCTTCTTCTGGCCTTACTTCTGGATGTGGCGGAAACTGTGCCATAAAGGGCTTAACTGCAGCATCCCCTGGCAGTGCCCATGGAACCCGACAGGGCTGCTCCAAATTCCAACTCCCAGCATGCCCTGCTGGAATATGTGATGCTGCAGCAAGAAAGTGTCCCAAGAAAGATAATGCCCAAAATGTGCTCTCTCTCTCAGTCCTTCCATCCAGCTAGCGTCCCAGCCGGTGAATGGCCCTGGCTATCCGTCACACAGGTATAAAATGCAAACATTAAGAAAACCAGATACATAAAATATCTGAAATAAGGGGACATGTTTTTAGCTAAAATTAAAACTCTGCCATCTAAACCATGTGAAACAAAATGAGAAAAAAAATCAGATTTGGGAGTCTTCCAAGCTTCCAAAAATGATACCTTTTTAAACACTGTAGAAATTCAATTTAGTTCAAGCTTTATTGCCTCAAGAGGGAGATTTGTTTGCTAACAGGGTTGTAATGAATAGCCCAAGACATTATGTAAAGTACAACAGACTAATTTTAACAAAAATACATATTCTCATACATAATAAATACCAAACAGTTATGATCAAGGGTACATGACACAATATTAAACTGTTTTGAATAAAAATAAAACAAATTACTACCAGAAATGGAACTAATAGAGTCAGTAAGTTAGACCTGCAGCTGCCTATTAAAATAAAGCTTATTAATAAGATTAATAGTTGTCAGAATAAAAGAACATTCGGTGCTTTTTCTACTCTGTATCTTATTTGATTTTGGTATCTCTACATCTGACCTGTTGGCAGAAACTGTAATTATGTCTTTGATGAGTGGATGCTTTCTGAAATGATGCTATTAATTTTGATTTCCTCCCTCTTTGTTAAATAGTTTAGAGAGGTTTGCTTTTTTGGATTATGATAGCTTTGTTTATTCTGCTGTTTTGATTCAACCAACCTAATAACATATAAAGCAGACTGTATGTGGTGCTCTTCAGCAGCCCTAACATAAAATGTTAAGGAGGCCGATATAAAAAAAGAAAAGCATTACAAAAAGTAAGTAAATATAGAGTAAAGAGTTTAGGAATTACAATAAATACATACAATCACAATTAAATTAACACAGGACTACACTTTTCTAGGCCTATATACAAGAGATTTTAAGGCCACAATAACCGGGATTGACTAACATACTTACCTAGAATAGCTCACTCCCCCACTTAGTGCTATGATTTTGGTTTGTTTCTGTTTGTTTTCTACATTTCGAATAATTGTATTCTTATTGCACTACTGCACTATATTGAATCAGTTACTTTCAGGCTGTTGCCATTCTGTTGATAGCAGCAACATCCATTTTTAATCATGTGTTCAAATATTGTCCGAACGCCTGATGTCATTGCACCATTCTTATTTAAGATGGTTGAATGGCAATGTACATTCAGATCAAAGAAAAATATATTTTTTAATTTCTCATAGGATCAGGGAGTATTTTTTTACCTTGATTTTTTCATTTTTATGGTAAAGGCTAGAAAAACCAATGCTTATAACATAAAATTGAAAAATTCTCTTTCTTAGTCACTCCCATATTAAGTGGTATTTTCTCTGTGATTCATTTCTGTATATCACAACACAGACTTCTCTGCTTCTTCTTCTGACCCTATCCTCTTTTCCTCCCAGATGATCCTTTTTTATCTTCCTCCATCCAACTCCATATTCAATGGACTGGTGACAAAGAGAACTTTAAAACCCTAGACAGGACCTTCTGTCAGCAGGCCAAGACCATGTTTGTGGTCAGAAATGATGGTGGGATCTCTAGGCTGTAGCAGATAGAGGCGAGATCCACCTCTAACACCCTCAGGTACCACTCTAAACCACTCTAAACACCAGGTAAAAAGTCCACAGTTATTATTTATTATAATCACAATGTGCACCAAGCAACCTCCACTCTACACTACTGATAAATGAACTCAAAACAACACTACAATATTCCTCCTCGCCCAGACACTTCGCCCTCCTACCTCCCAGCTTAGCTCAGTGTCTGGACTGGCCCGTAGTCCTTTTATAGCCCCTGACCCGGAGGTGTTCCTGCCCAATCAGTCCACAGTTCCTTATTCCTTCCGGGTCAGGGTAAACAGTCCTTTCTTCAACCTGGAAGCATGTCATTTCTTCCTGTCACGTGACCGTGACGCACTCCCGGGTCATAGGGCACATAAGAGCCTACGAGCCCCGCTACAGCGATGCCTGGTGGCCCTCAAGGTATCCAGCAGGGCTGTGTATAAACACTACATAGTCCATGATGCTCTGCTGGAACTTGGGGTATGATCATGCTGTCAGGAGAGCTCCTCCTGGTGGCCTGGGGATGAGGGCTGGAGTAAAATGCCGGCAATCCACCACAAGGCTATCATACTACAACTCCTCCTATGGGACCTAGGTGTCAATAAAGTCCTAAACCCAACATCTCTTTGAACAGACTTGGCCTAACTGTCTTTACAAATGATGAGGGGGAGCCACTTTATGGTATAAGGAACTCCAGGAATCATCATACCTTATGAAAAGTAAATCTAATTGTTCACTCTCATTTTTGAAGTCCAGTTTCCATACAAGTTGTGTTATTTTCCCCTCAATAACAAATGGTGTTGGAATGGATAGTCTGTGCAACAATTTTGCCATTGACTACATTTTAACTTTATCAGATATCAATTATCAAACAGTGTTGATAAAATATTTAATAAAGGAAGAGATTCATACTCTGTGCTGAGTGGACCAAGTGGAGGTAATTACCCGCCAGGCCAGGAGGTGGCAGGGTGCACTAAACCTACCTCTGTTATCTCTGCAGGCCAAATATGGGAAAACCTGCCTGATTCAACATCATGTCCGCTTTCAACGCCCAGACTAACGCCACGTCCGGTTCTGGCGCCCAGACTGACATCACTTTCGCCTTTCGGCTTATAAAGCTGCCATCTTTCCTCAACTATTCAGTTCAGTTCAGAATTCTAAACAGAGCACATGAGTGCTGTGTCAAAACCCTTTTGCAGCCTGGGACAATATATGGGTGGCTGACCCAAACCTTTTTGCGTGTATCAAGGCTATTCATTTCACAAGCTATATAATCTTACACTACTAAAAGCTTGTCAGAGAGTCCTGCCGCTGTCATGGCAGATGTGGAGATACATGGTAACATATGGGGCTGAATATGCAACAGCCTAACATAAAGACTGAGCCTTCAGGTTACATGGGCATTTTACATTGTTTTATTGTCATTTCTTATTTGCTTTTATCTTGCTGTTTTGCTGGCCTGGTCATTTTATATTATCTTCTAAGATCTAAGAAAGCCACTAAAGGGTATTATGACCTAATGTTTTTTAATTTGTAATTTTGTTTTGAATACATTTCTGTTTAAGTGTTTCAGCATTGTTTTGATTTGGAGTATATTGATGTGGTGAATTTACATTTTTGAACTGCTTTAGTCAAGTCATTTGTAAAGTCTGCATGTTTTTTTCTTCTTGATTATTAGTTGATCATTATTTTGGATATGCCAATTTGTATTTTATTTTTTTGTATGATCACCATTTTGTGACTGTCTGTGCATGGCTGCAGCCATTTTTACAGCTGTGGAAATGTTGTGACATTTGCGTTATCTGAGTACTGGATTCTTTAAAGAAACAAACAAACTTTGTAGGACTGGTCACAGGAAAGTAAATCAACTTAGACAGAAGATTGTTCAATGTTTTTCCTTGTTCCACAGTATTTAGTACACAGTTAGGCACTCACTCAGACCACTTTGGGTTATGGTGTGCAAAGCAAGCCCTTTACAGGCAATACCACAAAAGCCTTCATTTACTCCTACACGTTTTTTTGTTATTTTTATTATTATTATTACATGATTTTATTCAACTGCTCTCTCTGTTTGTCTGGGTCAAATTTTGCAATCAATTTTTAACCCACTTTTATTGAACCGATTTCCTTCAAATTTTGCATGCATGCTGATTTCCAGTGACAATGCAGCATTTCATCAGTTTTGACCTGGGATCTGTACATTAATTATGTCAAATTTAAATTTCTCATTTCCTTTTATTATACTTGTAGTGAATATATATATATACAGTGGTGTGAAAAACTATTTGCCCCCTTCCTGATTTCTTATTCTTTTGCATGTTTGTCACACAAAATGTTTCTGATCATCAAACACATTTAACCATTAGTCAAATATAACACAAGTAAACACAAAATGCAGTTTTTAAATGATGGTTTTATTATTTAGGAGAAAAAAATCCAAACCTACATGGCCCTGTGTGAAAAAGTAATTGCCCCCTTGCTAAAAAATAACTTAACTGTGGTGTATCACACCTGAGTTCAATTTCCGTAGCCACCCCCAGGCCTGATTACTGCCACACCTGTTTCAATCAAAAATCACTTAAATAGGAGCTGCCTGACACAGAGAAGTAGACCAAAAGCACCTCAAAAGCTAGACATCATGCCAAGATCCAAAGAAATTCAGGAACAAATGAGAACAGAAGTAATTGAGATCTATTAGTTTGGTAAAGGTTATAAAGCCATTTCTAAAGCTTTGGGACTCCAGCAAACCACAGTGAGAGCCATTATCCACAAATGGCAAAAACATGGAACAGTGGTGAACCTTCCCAGGAGTGGCCGGCCGACCAAAATTACCCCAAGAGTGCAGAGCGACTCATCCGAGAGGTCACAAAGACCCCAGGACAACGTCTAAAGAACTGCAGGCCTCACTTGCCTCAATTAAGGTCAGTGTTCACGACTCCACCATAAGAAAGAGACTGGGCAAAACGGCCTGCATGGCAGATTTCAAGACGCAAACCACTGTTAAGCAAAAGAACATTAGGGCTCGTCTCAATTTTGCTAAGAAACATCTCAATGATTGCCAAGACGTTTGGGAAAATACCTTGTGGACTGATGAGACAAAAGTTGAACTTTTTGGAAGGCAAATGTCCGTTACATCTGGCGTAAAAGGAACACAGCATTTCAGAAAAAGAACATCATACCAACAGTAAAATATGGTGGTGGTAGTGTGATGGTCTGGGGTTGTTTTGCTGCTTCAGGACCTGGAAGGCTTGCTGTGATAGATGGAACCATGAATTCTACTGTCTACCAAAAAATCCTGAAGGAGAATGTCCGGCCATCTGTTCGTCAACTCAAGCTGAAGCGATCTTGGGTGCTGCAACAGGACAATGACCCAAAACACACCAGCAAATCCACCTCTGAATGGCTGAAGAAAAACAAAATGAAGACTTTGGAGTGGCCTAGTCAGTCCTGACCTGAATCCAATTGAGATGCTATGGCATGACCTTAAAAAGGCGGTTTATGCTAGAAAACCCTCAAATAAAGCTGAATTACAACAATTCTGCAAAGATGAGTGGGCCAAAATTCCTCCAGAGCTGTAAAGACTCATTGCAAGTTATCAAAGCGCTTGATTGCAGTTATTGCTGCTAAGGGTGGCCCAACCAGTTATTAGGTTCAGAGGGCAATTACTTTTTCACACAGGGCCATGTAGGTTTGGATTTTTTTCTCCCTAAATAATAAAACCATCATTTAAAAACTGCATTTTGTGTTTACTTGTGTTATATTTGACTAATGGTTAAATGTGTTTGATGATCAGAAACATTTTGTGTGACAATCATGCAAAAGAATAAGAAATCAGGAAGGGGGCAAATAGTTTTTCACACCACTGTATAGTGCATTTAGCCAACACACATATATATGAATTAGTGGTGTTGGTCAAGTGGTTAGTGTGTTGGACTTCCAATCAAATGGTTGAAGGTTTGAGACTAATGTACACAGATTATTTTTTTTTAATTTTACCAATTTTTCATCATTTATATACAAATTTGGCAAAATACTCTTTTCAGTGATTGGGCGATATTGGCTCAGTGGACTTTTCTAAGGAAGATTGAAGGTTTGATTTTCCAATAGACAAGCACACATTTCCAGTAGTTCATGAGTAAGGTTAGAACTTTCTGAAATGAGAAGTGAGTATTAAAGAATGTTACATTTCACTTTAAAATCGTAGGTTCAGTTCCACTCTGTCGCTTATGTCATTTTTGTCAAATCAAATTCCCACCCAAGTCAAGGTTTTTGTTATTTATGGCATTAGGGTGGCTAAAAATATATATAAAAAAGATTTTTAAATGACAAGATTTTATTCAAAAATTCACTAAAGAGTAAAAAATTTATTTTTTTTCTTGTACTAGGATTATGTTTGGCTGATGTGACTAAAAATAAAATTGTGGGATGCCCATAAAAAAATTAATTTAATTCAATTAAAACACATAGATTCTGCAAATGATTAACAAAAAATAACTCTTGCAATTTGAAAATTTCTCTGATTATAGCCATTATCCTACATACTGTAAACAACTTTGTGATTTGTCATTTTCTTTCCATAGGTAAGCTGATTAGAAATTTCACTTTAACAAATCTATGCATTTTCTTGTTTTTGACTCACTACGTCTCTCGCCTTACACTTTTGTCACAAGTCCTGAACATTCTTTATTTGAATCAGGTCCTCCCAGTTTTAACAATGGTTCATTAAAACTATTATGTTCCGTCTCTGATTCCATCCTATTTAAAACTGCTGCTTCTCTGTGTGTTCATTACACAACTGTTATGAAAGTTGTTTTTCAATAAGTGTTTATGGGACTTCCTCAAGGATTTTCAGCAAATATATGCATGTGTTGGAGCTTCATTACCTGAAGAATTCAATTCTAGCCTTTACTTTTATCTAGATGTTTTCCTGAATAAGTTCAACAATTTCACCATTATGCCACAATGTCAGTTTTAGCATTATCACTTGCTATGTCAATCTATCCCGAACTGGTACATCATCAGAGTGACTTATGCAAGTTAGCACATGCATTTCCAGGTTATCTAATATTGGGATAAAAACATTTGTTGGTGTGTAGAGATGATCAGCGAAATTTGCCAAAGCATTTGCCCTACAAAAATACTGACATTAGAAAGCTATATAAAAATTCAAAAATTAAAATCTGGCAGGAAAATAAAGTAGAATTTCAAATTAAGAATGAGAAAATATTATAAAAACAAAGAAAAATTGTGGAGCCATGGTCAGTGCAAAGGTTAGATTATGACAATTACAAAATTTGTTGATTCTCTGCAACTCACTCACCACCCACTTTAAATCCTATATGAAGACAGAATGTGCAGCATCAGCATTTATTATTGGATGAATCTTCTGAGGTGCCTCTACTGCGGTTGTGCCTATCATGTGTGAACAGTGGTGGCTTCACAGCGATATCTCTGAAAAAATGAGTAGAGACACAATGCTTAAGAAGCTCATCTGGAATAAAATACTGAATCACTCAATAAATGGGATGGAAGATACATAGGCATTTGATTCACTCCCTAATGAAGTTAAAAAATAACTGGATACCTACAGAACAATAGGTAAAAAAAAAATAAAAGTTTACTCATTTGTTTACACATGAATAACAAAATGAGATCTTTTGGAAACTTATGTTCACTGCACATTTTATATCCTAATCTGGACCTTAAAAGAAATACTAAGAAACACTAAGAAATGTCTAGTATAAAATCTTAATGCCTTTAAAAGCTTTGACCTATTTTTGAATATACTGTACAATTGTGTCACACACGTGAGTTTAGGAGGCAGTCAAAAAACCCAAAAGTGAGTAAAACATCGTGAGACAAAGGGTTGTCACATGATACTTACCCAAATCTCTCAATTTCTCAGCAGGAAAACTGAGGAGAAATAAAACGACTTACTTCCAAAATGGCCACCGAGACATCACGTCTGGCTCCATCCATGATGTCACTTTATGGCCTCTACTAACGACATCACTTCCGGTTTCCATTAAGATGATGTCGTTTCGACGTCACATCCTGCCAACCATTTCCTGTCTTCATTATCATTTACTGTATATAAACGCCA
Organism: Polypterus senegalus; assembly: GCF_016835505.1. Taxonomy (NCBI): domain Eukaryota; kingdom Metazoa; phylum Chordata; class Cladistia; order Polypteriformes; family Polypteridae; genus Polypterus; species Polypterus senegalus. Next base: position 118,951,864 of record NC_053159.1, read on the forward strand.
TTTTGATCACTGTACTTTGTCATCTGCTAAATAATACTTTGCTTTTGATCATTCAACGTATTCTTTTTGTGTTTTCCTTTGTCCAGTGGACAATATATGGGGACGGTCCCCAAAACTTCTTTTTGGTAAAGCTTATTTTTATTTACGAAGAAGAATTTTCCACACATGATATATTTAAAAATAAGTAAAAAAATTAGCTCAACAAATCACTTAAATAATTGTGTGTTGTGCATCAGTTATCACAATGTGAACAGCAAGGTGCTCTGGAGTTGGCATGATTAAAGTAGTGACCATAATGCATTTACCAGAATAAGATATCGGTCTGGGCAACAAATTAACCTCTGCTTTCATGTGTTGCTTTCTAGTGTATTTTCATGGACTGGGAAGGACATACCACATCTGTTCCAGTCCGGACATTTGCACTGTGGGCATTCATAAACCAACAATGTTTGGATTAGAATAGCACTCAGCAGCTGTTCTTTAAATCTTCAAGCAATAGTGAAAAGGCCCATGCTTCCACAGGCAGGAACTGCCGCTAAGATGCTGCAAGCAATCCACTTCTTGATAAGCTCTAACTCAGCTCCCACCCTGTGCAGCACTACACCTGTACACAACACAAAGCTGCCCACAATGCCAAGTGTTTTGTCATGGAGTAGGCTGGAAACACCACAATCCATTCCAGTCAAGAACTTTGCACTGTGGTAACTTGCAGTGGCCAGTCATTACCAGTCATGAACATAGCACATAATATATGGATTACAAAGGAGTTTAGCAGTTGCTAAAGCTTTCACCTATAGGAGAAACTTCTCCTTTCTCAGTCATTAAGGCACTCCATGTGGTTGTCACAATTAGCGCCAAACCTTGAAGCCAATCTGGCAACTTTTGGATTACAGAGCAGCCTGCATTGTCTCTGATTCAAATTGAAAAGATTTGAGTGTGGTGGCTTTGTATGTACTTAGTCTTTCTATGGAGAAAGCTCAGTAATGTGCACAGTGGTATATTTTTATAGGATACTGTTTGAAAAAACATGCAGCATGTCACATTTAAAAAAAAACATCATGCTGCTCCATAGAGATGTGAACAAGAGGCATTAATGGAATTGATTTTACTGGTATGCTAGGTCCAGATTATCTGAGTTATATGCAGCAGTGGAAAAGAATGCAGATAAACATGTAAGTGTGAACAAGGCTTTAGGGAATAATATTCGTTTTTTTAGAACTTAAAAATTCTTTAGAACACCCAAAAAACTTAATCTACTGTATTTGGAGTTTTGCATTTCATAGTTGTGAAATTGCTCACAAACAGAATTTTAGAGTTTTTGCAAAACTGTATAAAAACCAAAACATTGCCTTTTTGCTCATTAGTATCTAGGGCTCATTGTTTTAGGTTCTCTTCTGCTTTCTTCAAAGGTTTTTTAAGTCATAATAGAAGTAGGTTTACTGTTGGAAGGGTTATAAACACCATGTTTTCTTATTTAAGTTGCCAGTTTATATTTCAACATGCCCAACACTTGTACCAGAGTTACTATCAGTAAAAAAATTGTGTCTAGTTGGCCTTTATCCCGTTTTGCATTTCCACTTTTTCCTTAATGATTCTTTTACAAAAGGATACTCAAAAGAAATAAAAGTATTCTCTCACTTTTGCCATGGGAGTGGAAACTGTGGCTAAATACACTGATTTGGCTAAAGTCGTTGCTTTAATTAATAACATTTTTATATCTCAGCTTCCTTTATCTTTCATGGCCTAGTTAATTTACTTTCTTTTAAGTCATCTTTTTTGATTTCCTTTCACTTCATATATAAATTCCGAATACATTTGTTTGTTGTTTTTCAAATTGTATTCCCTGATCCTTTATTCCCCCTATTACTCCCCCTTTCATTTTTATTTCTTTAAAAGGGTTTTCCATTACCTATTACTTTACTTGTAATTCCTTCAAAGCAGACTTTGATCCTGTCAGGTCTACTTTTGTTTTGACTGATTTTTAATAAAAGCACTTGAGCACTTTTTCCACCATCCTCTGGCCTCATCAGTGAATCATCCTCATATGTCAGCTCATCTCGGTCATAACTATCGATGGTGTGGGTTCAACAGACTCCCATGTGGGAGGAGGGAGTCTGTAGGGGGCCGGGATCGTCATACACTTGCCCTCCAAATAGCACAGCTGATAGAAAATAACATTAGAACAAGGCAGCTTGTGCACGTACAAAAAGTCTTACTTTACCATGCCTGTCTGTGCATTTTTGGTTAAAACGTGCTTGTTCTTCACTCAGTGAAGTGATAAATTGAGCTTCAGCGGGAGTTGGCTCTCAAGGTTCTTGCAGTGGAGGTTTGACGATTTAGCAGTGAACAGGAGCCCCGCATGGCTAAAAATCTCTCACAGGCTGCAGACGCAGGAAGTTTGTGTGTGGTCATGTGACTGCATGGCTACGTCTGAATGGTGAAACAGAGTCATGTATCTATTGTTGCTACGTCTGATTGGTGAAACAGTTGTGCAGTAGATCCACTGGTGACTTTTCTCTGGCAAAAATAGTGTAATGTGTAAATGGAAAAAAGTAACGAATAGAGTGTTGCCCAATGTAGCGGAATAAGAGTAGTGTTTCTTCACAAATTTACTCAAGTAAAAGTAAAAAGTATGGTGCAGTAAAACTACTCTTAGAAGTACAATTGTTTTTTAAAGTTACTCAAGTAAATGTAATGGAGTAAATGTAACTCGTTACTACCCACCTCTGCTGGGGACCAAGTGGAGCCGGAATAGTTCCTCCCCCTGGGAGCTAGATGGGAGCCCCCATGGGTTGGAATGATGCAGGGCTTCATGGGAGATGAAGTTGGCATCCGCGGGAGCAGAATTAGGTCAATGAGCACCTGGAGCACTTCCGGATGCCTTATAAATGGAGCCAGCAGCCACTACTCAGTGAGCCAGAGTTGGGAGCATGGAGACAAAGCTTGCTGGAGGGGATGAGGAAGAATAAGAAAAGAGAAAAGTAAAGTACAATGGAACCTCGGGTCATGACTGCAATTCGTTCCAAAACTCTGGTCGCAACTCAATTTGGTTGTGACCCGAAGTAATTTCTCCCAATGATTGTATGTAAATACAATTAATCCATTCCGGACCATATGAGCTGTATGTAAATATATATTTTTTAAAGATTTTTAAGCACAAAAATAGTTCATAATACCATAGAATGCACAGTGTAATATTATACTAAATGTAAAAACATTGAATAACACTGAGGAAACCTTGAACAGAGAAAACTAACATTGCAAGAGTTCACGCTATAGCTTTACAAACCGATCGCTGTAAACACTTTTTTTAATGAGTTTTAAGCACAGGGAAAAATGAACATTTGAAAAATTCGTAATTTATACAAAAACTAACCATAAACAACCAAGAAAACTAACCTTGCATGAGTCAAGTTCTGGCATGAAGGAAGTGAGGAGGAACTGGGTGGAGAGGAGATTACAGTTTTGAGGTAAACTCTGTGATGATGCGGGTTCGCTGCATGCTCAAATCTCGCTTCTGGGAGCCCTTAAACCCGTCACCGTTGGTAATGTTACTGATGAGCACAACAGTGAGGCACTACAATGGAGGAATCGGATGGTGCAAAAAGTGCCAAGTGCTTTTATTACAATCAACAAGACAACAATCCAAAACAAAGTCCAAATTAAATAAAGTGGAGTGCTTTCAGAATCTTTCAATAAATAAATGCCATAAAAACAGAAGTGAAGTGGAGGTTAAAATCCAATAGAAAAAAGTTTTCATTAAATACAATGAAGTTAAAACAATGCTCAAAGCAGTCTCTATAAAAACAAGCCCAGTGCATTCTTTAACTGCCTTCTCAGCCTTACCTTAGCCGTCCTTCTTCTGGTCACTCTAGCTCCTTGATTGCTCAGCTGGAGCTACTGCATCCTTCTGCCCCACCGAGTGTTGGCCAAAACACCTCTGCTTGGGCTCACTGTCCAGCTCCCTGTCTGCCAGCACGCACTCGCTCGCTCACACCGGCTCTTTCCACACTGCTTCCTGCTTACTTCCTCACTCCGCAACCTCCGTCTTTCTTTTCTTTTTCTTCCCTTTAGCTGCCTTGCGCTTCTATTTATGAAGAGGACATGGCAGCTGTAGCAATCAACCACCATGCCCCCTCGCTAAGCTGCAAGCACAGCGATTATTTATTTAAAACTGGCCTCTTGACGTGAGCTGTGGACTCGCTATACCACAAAGTTCATCTGAGCAATGCACGTCTGACCGAGAGCAATGTACTGTACAGGGAGAGACTGAACATGTGCGTAAATCACCGGCGTACACGAACCGGAAGGGAAATGAAATAGAGCACAAAGTGTTCACAGCAAATTCATAGGGAGAGACTGAACATGTACAGAAATCATTGGTACGTGCGAACCGGAAAGGAAACTGGCTTGTTCCTCACCCGAGTGTGTGGTTGTGAACAGATGCAAAAGTTTGGTGAACTTTTTGGTCGTAACCTGATTTGTATGTGTTTAGAGACGTTTGTGACCCGAGGTTCCACTGTATTGTGTTTAGTGCTTGGACTGTGTTGTGGGCTTGTAGGGACAGGGATGACGTTCCACACGAGCGAAGAACAAAAAAAGCTTATGTTTTTATAAGTGTGCCTCTCATGTCTGTCTGTGTCAGGTTATGCGCTGGTATAGTGCCATCTACTGTCACATCTACAATTACCATAAAAAACATTTTTCTGAACTCTTTCTGTCTCTAAGTCTGAGTTCCTCTTGTTGAGGTTTGATGGTTTTGACACATAAAATATTAATTTCTTTTATTTAAAAAAATAACTGAAATGTAATTCAGAAAGATTAAAAATAACACTGAACAACACATGTTTTCAAAAGTTTTGCACCATAAAAAATTATTGGTGACAACAAAACACAAATATAAGAAGAGATAGACTGTTTCACATAGATGTTTGGAGAAGCATAAAATTAACTTTTATTGAAGTAGTCATTTTATGATGTTGACATATTCAATTGATATAAACACACTCAATCAGTCCATCAAGTGCTCCTTGTAGAACTGTTTGTATTTATTAGTACAATCACCTAACTGTAAACTTGCGATGCAGTCATAATGTTGCACAACCTGAGCCACTTTATAAAGCGCGTATTTACATATGATGATGATATAATTTTTAGGATGAAATACAGCAAAATATGTTAATTATATTATACAGATAAAACTTTAACTTCATTTAAATAAGCTATATTGTTAATAATTAAATATGTGAGGACTTGGTGTCGCAGTGCTAGCAAGGAGCTGGTGCTCCGTTCACGGATTGCTCCTGCCTCGCACTGTATTCTTGCTGGGGCTGGTACAACACTGGAAAGAAAGATGGGTAGAATAATTAAACATGTACTACGAAGATATTTCATTGTTCCTTAAATGTTTTGAAGAATCAGCATTCTAAGCTTATAGATGGCTTAATGTCTATTACAGAGCGATTGTGTGGCGATTGGGTATTTGGAGAAAGAAAAGGAAGGACAGGAATTGGGGGTTAGTATGTTTGAGAAAGACAGTAATGCTGCAATAAATTATTTCATCAAAGGTCATGCATGGAGCAGCAAACATCTTGCGTAAGACATAAACAATCACTGCGCCACCGTGTTCCCATGTTTAATATCATGCTTTAACTCCTATCATCATGAAAATGATATCAAGTATTTTAATTATTCAGAGAACTGTAATATCACGAATGTAATGGATTCTGTGTCCTGTCATAGAAAGAGAAAGCCCGTTTATGAAACACGTAATGATTCACACACATAGAGCACATAGAAGATCAAATACAAAACAAAGCATTTAACTTGCTACTTTAGTTACGATGAGATATGAGAAACTAGTAAATTAAACGATTTTAAGATGAAGTTTGTGATGTTCTATTTTAATGACAAAATAAACTACGTGATTAAAGTGGAAATTTCGAGATTAAAGTTAATATTTCTTGCTTTTTTCCCACTGTGTTCCTATTTTTTTTTCTCTGTACCCTAATAAGCTTTCATATGACACTCAGACGGTGGGCTATGACTCGGCTTTTTAGCGCAACTTTGATATCTGACAACTTCTTTTTTATTTTGGGCACTGTGTGACTTTGTGAACATGAGCTTTCGAGTTTCTCTGACATTCTATATCGCTCAATCAACTTTCTTTTGTTGTTTATACCACAAATAGTATGTTTTTCCTTGCCTCCTCTTGGTATTCACTGAAATTCTTCTATTTCCCCCCGTGCTTTTGCCATTGCCTTTTCACAGATCGCAAAGCTTAATGGTTATTTATATTGATTTGCATATTTAAAGAGGTGTAATTATGGGAGGAGTTTGGGGAATGGCAGCAGGTGTGTGCACATGTGTTACTTTTCATGCTGACCGGGATTTATGGAGTGGAAGAATGTGGAAGTTGGTTAATGCACAGAATTATGCATCTGGATTTTTTTGTGCATACGAACATTTCCGCTTTTGTCCTTACGCCATGATTTAGCGTGAATTCTATGCATGGCATTATGCATGAGGCCCCAGATGTTCAAGGTGTAGTTTTTTTAACTGTATATGTTGTCTTATAAAAGAAGATAGGTCATTTCAATAAAATGGTGTATTACATGATAATTTAAAAGTAGCTTTTTTGACCAGCAGGCCAGAAAGCTAAATTTTCATTGCCCAGTGTAATTAACATCTTACCACGACCCTGTTGTTTATTTTAGAATTTGTCATGTGTTATGGAATATACATATATCATTTTGGGACTAGAGGCACTTTATTTTAAACCAAGATGCTATCTGCTTTGCTTAAATGATGTTCATACGTGCTGCAATGAACTAACTGTATCTGAACTTTGACTTTTATTTTACTATTTATACTTTGAGAGGACATAAACAGATTTTTGACAAAGATAAGACACAAACTAAGACTTTTGTTTTTAAGCAAAGTTCACACTCCTCGAGGAGAGGAGAGACTCTATCAAGCTGTATCCAAATGATACTGTCTATTAATCAGTTGCACAACAGTAGGCTGATTTATAATGAACTTGGTGAGGCCAGCTGACACCATGATAAAACACTGTTTGTTTAGAGTAGCTATGATGCTACTACCCAGGGATGGTTTCCTGGTTATCCATTTTGTGGATAAACAAAGCAAATTCTCTTCGTTAGTGTGAGATTTGCTAAAAGAATACCAGTGAGCATTTAATTTTATGACTCATTTTTGCTTTTTGAATTTTCTTCTGTCTTTTGACTACTGTATGTCTGTCTCTGGTATCTTCTATTTCATTTGCTTGTCTCCTTGTAACAGCACATTCATCTTGTGCTTTCTTTCTTTTGTTTTAAAAGCATAAAGAAGTTTGCTCAAGTCTTGCTTCTAGTGAGAATAATTTGATTAGGGACATTTATGCTCTCTGTTAATACCTTTTGTCTTAGGCAGGTTGTCTTTTTGAATAATAGTTTTAGCTTTAATATTTGTACACTTGGATTATGTGTTATGGCTAGGGCTAATTAGTTCTTTATTAAATTTTTTAAGTTTTTGTTTTTTGCTTCTTAATTTGATTTTCTTTTGTATGTACTTCTTGCTTTCACTTTACTTCTCAATTTATTTTTGTTTAGAAGAGATTTTTTTATTAATTATTGAAATTCTGTCAATTAACTATTTATTCTGATTTATTGGAATTATTCATTTTTAAATTTAATTTTTAAACAAATGAAATAATCTAATCAAGTGGTTTATTTAAGCTTGGGAGGGTTTATGGCTTTGCTTTTACCATCTTGAGATATCATCATAACAGATACTTTGTAATTTCTTATTTGAAAGTTCATCATTTTAATAGTCATCCCGATATGGTTATGTTCTAATATGCATTATGCATTTCCTAGATCAGGGTTTAATATGGCTTTAGGAGCTTCTCTGTCTTCTGCATATACTATCACATCTCTTAGAAGAAGTAGGTTCTTTGCATTTGTACATGCTTGACCCTCTTGTATTATTCTTTACTCATGTTTACTAATATTTTTAGTGACAGGTTAGAAAAAAAGTAAACTAAAGATTTAATTAGGAAAGGACTGGGAAAAGAAAAATCTTTGTGTGGGACACCCAAAATTGTAATTGTTAGTAACAGATTAAGGTCAGATGCCAACAAGACAAAAAGGCTGATCATCAGAACCAAAATGAAGTTCTAAAATCAAAGCAAATATTCAATTCACAATGGTCTTACTATCAAATCATGTGTACTACAATAAATCTTGGTGAAGCACCAAAACAAAGTCTTTCTTTATGGGAAAGCTTTGGCATATGACAATGTGCATTGTCAACTGTAAAGGGAGCTGACTGGGAACCTTTCCTAGGATGCCCACAGAGTAGAAAGACAGAGGGAGACAGCTTGCACAGGGCTTTGTCTCCCCCCTGGGTTACAGCAGCACCACAGAATCCCACAGGGCATCATGGGAACTGGATTTCTTTGACTTAGCCCTGGTGGGTGCCATGTTTGCCACTAGGGGATACTGTTGGGCCTGAGGAGCCTTGCTTTATCAGGCTTACCCGGAAGCGTTTTCGGAGTACAGCTTCAGAACATCACAAATTGCCTGCCACAACTCCACAAGCCACAGTCAGGAGGAGAACAAAACTTGCTGGAAGGAGCAGAGGAGGTAGGGAGAAACAGAGAGAAGAAGGCAGAGAATGCTTACAGTATTAAATTGTGCTTGTATTTGTGTTTGCTGTTGTAGGAAATGCTTAATGGGAAGCATTTCCCACCAAATAAATCCTTATGTTTGCTGAACTTGTGTCTGAGATGGAGTGTGTTGGGTGTTTGGGGAGCTGGAACTGGACACAAGTGGCAGGAATCTGTTCCAAGAATATTCTTGTAGAAAAACCCCAACGCAACAGCTCTGTGGCACATACAAGTTCACCAAGAAGGAGAGAGTTGGGTGAGCAGACGCCTAAGGTTGTCATCAGCAAGGAAGAAGGCCCAATGAATGAAAAAGCCAGCCAGGAGACAAGAGCAAAAGACAACACAACACAGAGAGAGGTATGTGATCTACTTGAGGTACATATGCACTGGGAGTGTTATACTCATTTATACCCCCCAGACAACTGATATCCAGACTCCCATTACCATCCGAAGCCCTTTTGCGACTATAGTCAAGATGATGACGGTGCCCATTCAACCTACTCCAGCTGTGAAAGCCTCTGGGCCCTCTTTGTGAAGTACAGCCTCAAGAGCAGCTCAGAGGAACCTGGCAAAATGTGTGTCGCCTTCATACTGCCTGGGAGGAAGATCAGATCTTCTGACACTGCATGGTTTGAGCGTGTGCACTCACGTTCGTCAAATACCATTATCCAGTGACACGGAAAGCCAAATAAAGCTCAGCTGAGCATAGGCAGGGGCAGGGATTCCCATACTACTTCCAAAAACACAGGTCACAGGCTCCAAGAAAGGAGCAATGGTTCTACAAGTGCCATTGGCCGGAATATGGCTGGATCAGCTTCCCATATGCAATAATAACAACTTTTATTTCTATAACACATTATCATACAACAATGGAGCTCAAAGTGCTTTATAAGATGAAAAACAGAAAGCTATGAGAAAAGAAAAACAATTAAGATTATGCAATGATATTAAAGGATTAAGTAACAACAAAAAAATGTAAGGTCAGATGGCCGGGACAGCAAAAAAAAAAAAAAAAAAAAACTCCAATTAGGCAGGAGAAAAAAACAAAATCTGCAGGGGTTCTTGTACTTATACTTGGTGTTGTAGGAAACGCTTACTGGAAATCCTCTTATTTGCTGAAGTTGTGTCCGGGCCCTTTGCAACTCTTTTCCTCCTCACTAGTATCTGTTGTTTCTACAGTTGAGTTGGCATTAGTAAAGCTCCACTTTTATTCCTCTACTTTTTCTTTTCATTTTGTCCAATATGGACACCTGTTTCCATCAATAAATGAAATATATCTCATTATTATGAGAAAGTATCTCATAATTAAGAGTGTCTTTCATAGCACCTCACTTTTCTCAGCTATTATATTTTTAATATGACTTGTATTTTTAGCATCTTTTAGTTTATTAAAAATGTGTGCATTTTTCACTTTCTTCACTTTTCCTATAAAGGTCATTAGCTTGTTGTTTGATCCTTTGTATCTTTTTTCTTGTCCACTTTCTCCTTTTCCTTGCTTATTCACAAGCTCTAACCTTCTTTCTCCTGCTCTTGCATCATCTTTTCCAATCCTTTAATCTGAAAAAATTGATTTTTATTTTATCAGACCTCCCCCCTGTCTAGTTTATGTTTTTCAGCAGTCTTTTATGCTTTACCATTGTAGATTTATTTTTCATGTTTCTATTTTAAATTTAATATCCAAATACCTCTTTCCTTCTCTAAATTTCTTTTATTACTTTATAATAATTTTAGTACTATTAATTAGTGGTCTTAAAACATGGTTGAGTTTTTATCAAAGTTTTTAAACTGTAAATTTCGATTTTGGTCAATATATAATCTGTACAGGGGACTTTTTTCCTTCTGTCTCCTATTCATACATATTGTTGCAGAATTTCTTAAACTTATTTATAACTGTTTTAAATGATGGTTTTGTAAATTCTGATTTTAACATTCTTGCAGATTTTATCAAATTTTGTTTTTTGATAATTATCTCACATACCGTATATACTTGCGGATACGTTCTCCCGTGGATAAGTCGGGATTTTATTTTACAGTATAATTTCTGGTATTTTATAAAGTAGGTCGTATAAGTCGAATGCGGAAAACTCATGCTATTGGTACAAGCGATTATGATTTGCTAACGCCCACCTGAGACAGTAACCACGGAACACACTGCCTTTTTTCTATGTGGGTGCGGCAATGTGCTGTATCAGCGTGTGCTCCTAACCTCCCTCTCTCTCTCTATTGTGCCTATGTGACCACAAGGTAATACCTGAACTATTCCAAAGCAACGTTTTGTGTTTTTGTATCTCAGACCCTCATACACCTTTATCGTAAGAGCATCCCTTATCTACAATGGAGCGTTCGATCAGATTAAATGTCATTGAAGTAACGAAAGAAATTGGTAACTGCACTGCTGCAACAAAATTCAATGCGTCTGAGAAACTGATGCGAGATTGGAAGAGGCAAGAAGATGTAAAAAAAAATAATTAATTGTGGCATTTTTGAACGGGTGTACAAGTCGGGATCTGATTATATGAAAGATTTTTTGGGTTTTTAGACCCGACTTATACGTGAGTATATATAGCAATTAATGTCCCTGGCTAATATTTGCATTTATATCTAACATGCTTTGGAGCACTGTATATACATTTAGAATTTCTTATTTTTTTACATTTCAGAATTACTACTTTACCTTCATGACCGGATTTATGCACAGGCTAACCTGGGCTACAGCTCAAGGCCCTGATTAAGATAAATGAATAAACATTTTTTCCATGTTTTTCAAATAAATATTCTTGCCAATCAAGTCCTCTTTAACCCCTTTTCAGTTACCCTTGAGATAACTCATCCACCTCTAATTGCACGCAAACCATTCATAAGTTTACCAATCTCTAGAAAAACTGCAGGTACAGACAGCTGGATTGCTGAATATGGACTATTGGAATGAAAGTGCATGGAGAAGAAAGATTTCTACTGCTCCAATAATGACACTAATAGTATGATAAGTTATAGTTCCGGTGATAGTCACTGATAGTAGATCTTTTCTGTCCCAAAATCTTGGTTCAAATAGTTACAAACCTGGACCTTACAAAGCTCATTGAGATAATCTTCTGACAGACAGTTCCTAACGCATTACTGTGGCTCACAGGTTTTTACATAACTAAATACTTAATCATTTTTCTGGCAGACATCACAGTCAAACTGATATAGAAAAGTACTACTTCCATCTTGGCATTTGGCCATTTTTGCTTTGATATCTTTCATTTCACATGGCCTCTAGACCAGAGTATTTCTAAATACATATGTCTCAGTCACTGAAGCGATTGTGTGGTGTTATTTGTTACGTCAACAATGCATTAATGTGAAGACAAAATTGAGTGCTATATGATGAGCAGTGCATACCATTTCTTCTGAGACCAGACCACAGCAGACATTGACTCTCTCCTATTCCTAATTCAAGAGGGTCTCATATTTCATATACAAAATGGGGAGTGTTTATAGGTGATCATTGTTGAAGATAAATGAGCATATTAATTTTTTTATGATTTGCTTTCTGCACATTGTATTTATTGTGATACAAATAATGCTTTTTTCATAACCTTAAGCTCCTTTTTTATCCATTTGCAGACCTGTGCTCACTGCAAGTGGCTGACCATATTCACAACTTCCTTAGGCCACGACTGTATTATTGCTGTGCTATTTCAAGAGGTAATGCCAAGCTGCATTGCACTGGTCAACTACCTTATGTAGGGGCAGTGGATAGCAAAGCAGAAATTCTGCAAGTTGTTACAGTAGCAAGACTGCACTTATATAGACAAGCTCAAGTTCATAGCAGAGATTCAACAGTCAGTGAGAGGGCTCAGCCTACGAAGCCAATTAAAACTGGTGGTGGCACAATGAGGACCAGTGTTTTCATACAAAACATACTCTGTGATTCTGACAGAATAACCCTGATGGGAAGCAAGGGTGCATATACTCTACTGAAAAAATGATGCATACCATCTTCCTGTGATTCATAGCTCATACTACTTGAAAACTGAAATCTCCAAAACCCAATTTCAATGTCATTGAGAGCAATCAATGTATCAAAGTTGTTTTTACTAGGCATGAGGTAAAACATAAATCCAGAAATATGTAAAAAACATTTTCTGGCCTCTTCTAACAAGCACAAATATGAATGAACCTGAATGCACACTGAGTTAATCTCAAACCAAGTCCTGAACATGTACAGTACATTAAAAGAAATCCTAAAATTCACAAAGTTCAATGTAAAGAAAAACAAATTGGCAACATATTGTAAATCTTTTCATTTTAAAAGTTACTGTGGTAGAGAGTAGCCAAATAAGTACCTATTCAGTGGACTAGCAGATTTATCATTAATGATTTAATGTTTGGTAATAATAATCATTTACAGTACAACTGATGTAAAGGATATATTATATACAGTATATGACCATACCATTCTGTTTTTCCGTTTATTTCAATGATCAGTAATTTTATATATGTGCTACAACAAAGAATATTGGGCCTCCTTAACCAGATCATTGTTGGTGGTGTCACACACGTGCGCTTAGGAGGCAATCAACAGGTCCAGAGGTGAGTGAATGGTTACAAGATGGAGGGTTGTATGATGGTGCTAATGCCTCTCTTTCTAATCCTACAGAACTAAAGAAGAGAAATAATTGTCACGTACCTGCAACAGACACTTTTACATTCATTACCTCACCTCTGGTTCCACTTGATGACATCACTTCCGGTCCTGCCATGATGTTGTTACTTCCGGCTCCCATGGATGACGTCACTTCCGATCCCAACATGAGGACGTCACTTCCGGCCTTCGGTGATGACATCATTTCCGGCTCCCGTTTATGACGTCATTTCCTGTTATTACCACTTCCTGTAGCCATCTTGTCCATGATATAAAAGCCAAAAGAAACTCCATCTAATGGTTGATTGTCTGATGTCTTTACTGATAATCATCTTGACCAATTGTTCGCAAACAATATATGGGGCCAATCCCCAAATCTTTATAATAGTTTTGGTGAATTATTTCATCACAGTGGTAAATTGGAAACTGATTGCAAACATTCCTGCAAAACATGAAGCATCTAACAATACATATGTGTCATGAGACAAACCCACATCAAGTCCTGCATTTGAGTAAACAAATCGTTGTAGATTCTCCAAAATGCTTTTAAAAATTTTAAAAGTAAAGATGACAAATATTTGCCCATACACATTTTTTTACTTTTGAAAGCTTCCATCCACACAGATTTTCTCAAATTACTAGGAAGGTTTAATTATTGGGATTAACCCCAATTAGAAAAGGTGGGACAGTATGGAAAATGGTAATAAAACCAAAAAGGAATGATTTGTAAATTTTATTCATACTGTAGAATATTGATAATACTACAACAACACATTATTTAATTTTTATCTTGTGAATTTGTTTTTTCAGAAATTTACACTTGAATCTGATGACGAGTGGCAACACACTCCAAAAACGTTGGGACAGCCAAATCATTACCACTGTGTAACATCACTACTTCCTTTGCTGGCATTTGTTAAGTGTTTGGGCACTGGAGACACAAGTTGGTTCACGGTAAGCAAGCACATTTTCCTCCATTCGTCCATTATGCAGGTCTTCATCTGCACCATCCAACAGGGCCTTTGTTTCCCATATTTAGTGCTTCATAATCCTCCACATGTTCAGAGACAGGTCAGGACTGCAGACAAACCAATCTAGTACCCATGTTCTCCGCTTACACAGCCATTTACATGTTATCTGGGCAGAATGTGGTTTGCCATTGTCATGCTGGAAAATGCAGAACTATACAGTACCTGAAAAAGACACCGTCTTGATGGTGTTCTAAAATTTGTACACATCTTTCTGCATTAATGGTGTCCTCACATATATGAAAGTTGCCTACAGTATGCCATGGGCACTGACACACCCCCATACCATGACCCACTGGCTTTTGGACCTGATGCTGATAACAGCTTGGATGATTCCTTTCTTCTCTGGTCTTGAGAACATGATGGCCATTCTTCCAAAAACTATTTGAAATGTCAACTCGCTGGACTGCAAAGCATGACTTTAACGTGGAGAGAACATTCAAAAGTGGGTTTTGACCTTACCGTTTAAATACCAAGATTCCTAGAATCCTTAAATTGTATTGTGTACTGTAGAGGGTGAAATTTACAAGATCCTACCAATTTGTCTTTTGGGATATGTTGTTCTCAAAGTGCCTTGCCTGTTTAACATCACCTCTTTCCAGAGGTGGGTAGTAACGAGTTACATTTACTCCGTTACATTTACTTGAGTAACTTTTTTAAAAAATTGTACTTCTAAGAGTAGTTTTACTGCACCATACTTTTTACTTTTACTTGAGTACATTTGTGAAGAAGAAACGCTACTTTTATTCACTACATTGGGCAACATTCGACTCGTTACTTTTTTCCATGTACAGATTACACCATATTTTTGCCAGAGAGAAGCTGCCAGTGGATCTACTGCATGACTGTTTCACAATCACACGTAGCAATAATAATCACAAGACTCAGTTTCACCAATCAGACGTAGCAACAATAATCACATGGCTCTGTTTCACAAATCAGACGTAGCCATCCAGTTACATGACCCCACACAAACTGTGGTGGTATAGACACTGCCTGACTGCTGTGTTTGTGTATAGGAGAGTGGCAGATCCCGCTACAATAAATAATCGCGCTAATTCCTCTTTCAAGCTGAATAAAGATGGTGTCGCTAAAGTACTGAGACTCAGCTTCATGTTTCGGGGTGCAAGACGGAGACTTACACGTCACAGCACACACACATGGTCACAATGCTGTAGTAGACAGTATACGCTCTACAGATGTTGACTATATGAGTGAGGTACGCTGACTGACAATTGCCCACAATCCCGCAGCGAGAGAGAGAAGAACCATCAGCTCAGTTGTGATCACGTGACGCTCGGCAGACAAACCGTGTACAGACTACTCGTATTGCAAGACTTGGCTTGTTTATCAAGTCAAAATTTATTAAAAATTTTAGCTCATCTTGCAAAACACTCGCAAACCAAGTTACTCTCAATCCAAGTTTCCACTGTACATGAAAAATAAGAGCCAACTCCTGCTGAAGCTTAACCACTGGGGCACTGAGTGAAGAACAAGCACGTTTTAACCAAACATGCACAGACACAGACAGTCAAGATAAAGTGAGACTTCTTGTACGTGCACAAGCTGCCTTGTTCTAATGTTATTTTCTATCAGCTGTGTTATTTGGAGGGCAAGTGCATATGCAGTACTATACTGTCAGTGTACAGTATATCTTGTCACTGTATTTACTTTGCACTGTTCAAACATACATGTTACCTACTGTAGGTATTGGCTTCAAAAGCTTTGTTGTGAAAAACTGAGATTAGGAACTTTGTGTTATTTGTGCATCTTTATTTTGTAAAGATGTTATTTATTTGTACTCATTTTTTATTTTATTATTTGGAAATAGCAGAATTTGCACATTATTTTATATTTTTGTCTGTCTTATTACATCCATCCATTATCCAACCCGCTATATCCTAACTACAAGGTCACGGGGGTCTGCTGGAGCCAATCCCAGCCAACACAGGGCGCAAGGCAAGAAACAAACCCCGGGCAGGGTGTGCACACACACACACACACACTCTAAGCACACATTAGGGACAATTTAGGATCACCAATGCACCTAACATGCGTGTCTTTGGACTGTGGGAGGAAATACACTACTCTGCTTTTTGAACTATAAGAGATATTCTTGATGATTGGTTGTGGTGGCTGCTCACTGTGAATATCATGATTTTGCTGATAAATATGAATGGCCTACTTTTGCTTTGAGCTAACGAGAATCACATTACGATTGTGGAAGTCATTGAGCCGTGAGTGTAGAATGAAGCTTATTCAATTAATGTTTACACAGCTAAGTGTGCATCATTGGAAAAAGTACCAGACTTGGTTTCGACTAATGAACGGTACATTTGTTATTAAAGAGAAATATGCCTGTCTTACATTGGTATTGAACTCACGCTTCCTAGTTGATAACCATTTATGCTAACCACTACACTACCATAACTGGCCTGGACTTCTGTCTGAGTTGATACTGTACATCAGACTATCGTACTTGAATAAAGAAGAAGAGATTGAAGTGGCAGCTAATTGTTTAACTTTGTGTTGAGTTCTTTCCTCACTTTTAGTCTATTCGTGTGCAAATGGAGGCCATTTTATGATTGACAAATTTTTGAAAGTTGTAAAGTTGGTGTAGTGAGTAGAGCACCTGTCCTTAAAGCAGTGGTAATGGGTTCAGTTCCCAGCCATGTAAAACTTGTTTCTGTTTCTGTTTATTATTGTCTATATTATCAGTGGATGGGGCCTAATCTATTGACAGGAGCAGGTATGAAGTGTCAGTGTGAAAGTATCATTGTAATCCTTTGGACACCAATTAACTGGTAGATTTTTATCCCTTGGATTTTAAATAGATTGGCTGTGATGCTGGACTGTTCCCAAACTGCAAACTGTAAAATAGAATGTGTGTTCTCATGTGTGGTTTGCTTATATAGAAATTACATTAAATGTATTTACTGGAAAAATTGTAATAAAACCATGCATTGCCAAGTATATTGATCACTAGGCTATGGCTACTGCTGCTACAACCCTGCTATCACAACAGATTGTATCTTTGAAGTGTACATGTATAAGGGGAAAAGGCACACAATGGATAAATTAGACACACTTGTCAGATAGGGTTCAACCAATAAGTTTCCACATTGTTACTCCATGTGAGTAGTCCGCTTAATATAAAGGAAACTGAAGAGGCTTTAGTGAGTACCTGCTACCCTATGTAGCACCATGGAGGCAATTGGGGTGGGGTGGGGTTCATAGACAGAGCAAGAGGAAGGGCTGATTGAAGGAGATAAAGAGTATGAAATGAGATACAGGCAACACTAGCTAACCATGTCATCAACCATGACATGAACATGAGGGAAGCAGGTCCACGTGTGTGGCCCCATGTGTCACATTTCACAGTGGCTGGTATCATGTAATGTTTTGAAAATCAAAATGGGTACAGTAACGGTAGAGCAAAACTTAAGGTAAATGTAGATCAAAATATAGCACATTTCACAAGAAATACAATAAGATGAGTAAATGTGTGTATTTTCAGAATTGCAAAAAGATCCTGAAAGAGGGAGAGGCAGCCTGTGTTTGCTCCTGACCAACAGATTGCAATAGTAAATATGGTACTGGCCAACAATGGCACTGCACACTGAAATAGCAAAATGGATTGCAGTGTTTATCATTTATCCTATCAGTGTGTAGTTGATGTTTAGGACAAGCTATTCATGTGATGGTTTGCGTGCACAGTTCTGATGCAAAAATAACCTTTTGTCAGGTATGTGACATGTTTTGGGTTGTGTGAGTGTTTGTGGCTATTGTGTATAGCAGGCATGTCAAACTCACTACCATTGGTTGGCCGTTTCGAATGCCATACGTGCGTCAGTGGGCCGCACTGTAACAAATACTATTATAATATTATACAAAGTTACTGTAGCTTTCTTTCCAATACTGAAAACTTTAAAAAATGTAACACTTAAAGTTTAAAGAAAAGCAATTTATTTCCATACAATCTCCGTACAACAGCGTACAATTAAGAGTCTTAGCCTCTTAGCTAGGTCCTTATATAGGAGTCTTACAGTGTGAGATCTATTTCTTTTGTCTCAACGCTTGGCATCTCTTGTTAGTAACCAGTTCGTCAATATCAGGCTTGAAATCTTGTGCAGCTGCAAGTTTTTTGAGGGATGAAAGGTGCTCGACAGTAAGTCTTGAGCGATGTGGGGTTTTGGTAGCTTTCATTAACGAAAGCAATCACAAAGGTAAGTGCTTCCGAACATAGACAGTACTCTCGATGCCAGCTTATGGATCTGCACGTACGAGGGTGGCAGGTAAGCATACAAGCCTGGCACACCAACTTCGTTGTATTTTGCCTTCAGAATAGAATCTGACTGCAGTTCAATCAATTCCATTTGGATATTCTCAGGCGCATTCTCAACGTTGTAAGAGTATGGTGACATAAACAGCGCAAAGTCCTGTTTGTGTGAACTGAAATCACGAAAACACTCACTGAATTCATTGCTCAGTAATTCAAGTTGGATATCAAAAAACCCCCTGACCTACACTAATTTTACAGACTCAAAATTACAAAAATTTGTTAATAAACAACTCACCAACTTCTTGCGTCCACTTCAGATCTTCAGCTGTAGTCTGCAGTAACTGTTCGTTACAATATTAGCACAAAAGTACATTAAACTAGAGCAAAAAAATGTGAAAATATGTGAGTTATTACTACTCGTGATGGTCAGTTCTGCCCAGTGGCCAGTCTCACCAGCCCAGCCAGCAGTGTAGCCTGCCAGGCTGCTGCAGCCTAGCACTTCAGTTTCGATGTCGCGGCTCATTAACTTTGGTCAAGGCTCGTGAGGGGAGGAAGTGTCATGCCTAGGGTATCAAGGAGCTGACGCCGCAGCTGCAACTATACTAGCAGATGATGTTTCCGGTACCATGATGCCATGGGAAAATGCGCTTTTGTTAGAAGGCGGAAGTAAGAAAAGTCAATAAGTAACGCAGAAGATGCAGAATGATTCAATCACAAATGATAGTAATCATTTTGTATAAGTTTAGTGCTAATTAGAATGTTTGACATGCCTGGTGTATAGAGTTTGTATAAGATGAGCTGTAGTTTCAGAAAATATATGTAAAAAGTGAGAAAGAACTGTAAATGAATGTGAATGGAGCCACACTGCAGAATAATGCATAGTGCCACTGTACTGTATATACATCGTATTATCGTATTATCACACACATGCATTTCATCCTGGAAACTGTATCAATTCAAATGTAAGTATGAGCTTTTTAAATATTGAGAAAACATAATGACATGAATTTAATAGACCCTGTTTGGTGACTACTGCCTTCCATCTTCTACCGGCTCAAGAGGTTTCTAGTTTATAGAACTCTTAGTGAGAGATGTTATAGAGAATGTGTTTCTTTAGCCTCTTACTTTGAATAGCAAGAGTTTAGATATAAATGTTGAATATTTAAGTCTTTAGTGAAATAATTAGAACCACTTTGTTGTTGACTCAAGTAAAGCATGTGCAGCAAAGTGTGCATCATCGAAAACCTGAAGAGTAGTAGCGTACAATATTGACAACTATATACAATTTTTTTGTTTATTTTTCTTAGAAGAAACATTTAAGGTCATAAATGGGAATTGAACTCAGGCTTCTTGGTTGATGGGCATGTATGCAATCCTCTATGCTACCATCACCACCAAACCCAATCCTGGTTAAGAGCTCTTTCTCATTTGATACTGTACATCATACTGTATGATTTGAAGAAGATCAAGGGATTGAGGTGGAAGATAAATGTAGAAGTGGACCTCATATGTGGAATAACTTTACAAACTATAGTATAATTTTATTTTACCCAATGTGTAACTCTGAAGAAATAGAAATGTCTGATATTTTTTCAAAAAAAAATAATAAGAAGTGGTTGTGTAGTGGTTTGCATATCTGTACTTAAAGGAGAAGTTGTGGTTTCAGTTCCTGGGCATGATGTATGTATATTCTATTTTGTTTTTGAAGTATCTATCAATTTCTATAGTAAATTTGTATTGTTCTTCATTATCAAGCATTGCCTATTATTCTAGCATGAGCATCTAAAAGGTGTTCGTTTGGAAAAAATAGGAATGCCAAGAGACAAAGTAAAATATTGAGGTATATATCAACATTTGGAATGTAATTAGGTTTGGGTGTGATCTTGGATTATAAAAAAATGTAAGTATGTGGAATGGAATGTGTCAGTTGATGTACAGTGTACTTGTACTGAGATTTACAGTACAAGGAGTGATCTGTAATAAAACTGAAAAATCATTTGGGCTTGCAACACCAACTCACATGATGTAGAGGTAAGTGTAAGATGAGTCTCAATAAATCATGTAATCTCATTGTACATGTTTAAATCCAGGAGGAGGAAGTTCCTGAAACATGGAAGAGAGGAGGACTTAGTTCCTGAGGAAGAAAAAAGATGAGCAAGCAGGAGGTCAAAATAAGAGGAAGAAGCATGATGTGAAAGGAAGAGGAGGAGGAAAAAGAAAAGTAAAACAACAACAAAAAAAAAGTGGTAAGATTTCTTAATTGAGCAGGGAAGAGGAGGTCCCATTTAGAGTGCCATCATTTGTGTTGTGTTATATGTATAGTATCGTATAATGCATGGGGTTTGTCACTTCCGCCTTTACTTTTCTCTACCCCTTTTTGTGTCTGGCACCCTCACTGTGGTTTTAAAGTATGCTTGCTAAGCATTGAGCTTTGCATCTTCTTTGAGATTCGCTGTACTTTGTCCTTCCATTTCACACTTCACTGCACATGCCTGTGGTGTTATGGGTCCACAGCTCGTGGAGAAAAGGCCATTGATTTTAAATAAATAATCACCGCACCCGAGGCGGCTTGGTGAGGGGGGCGTTGTTAGCGAGCCGCGGGGCAGTCGTCGATGTGGGCGTTTCTCACCGTGTGCACAGGTGAGGAACTGCCCACATTCGTGATTGCTCCCGTGGCTAATGCTGCAGCTGTGATGGCCCCTCACGTTTTTAAAAGAAGCGCGAGTCGGTTTTAGGGGGAAGAAAGAAACGTTCGGAGAGAGAATCGATTGGAAAGAAAAGAAACGATCGGGGAGTGAAAGGAAAGGAGAGGACGGAGGTTACCGGGAGCAGTAGAGGAAGCAGGTCGGTGAGAGAGAGCCGCGAAGAGTGAGCGGACGGGGAAATGAGCGCTCGTGGGCAGCTGCGAGGAAGCTGGGTGTTAGGCCGACACCCAGGTGTTTGTGTAGATGTCGCTCCCGCTGAGCGATCTGGTAGCGGGAGTGACAAGCTGAAAGCGACGAGCCGCAGAAGGCCGCGGAAAGGCAGCGGAAGTCGGGAGGCTTGGTGGTGGAGTCCCCAATATGAGCGACCTGGCTATTGGGGTAATCAAGTCTCGGGGACTGGGATGAGTGCCATACCGGAGCCAGGGATCGGGAGGTCTCCAGTCTCGAGCGTGTGAAGTAGGAGGGCAGCTGCAGAGAGCGTCTTGCCTGCTGCTTGGCCCAAACGGGATTAGCAGGTGAGACGCATACAGAAAAGCACCGGATTTGTTTTTTTGTTTTAAAGTCTGCTTCCAGGAGAAGATTTTAACCTTCGTTTTTAAAGGATTGTTGTGTTTCTATTTATTGGTTTTACTCCACGTTCTTTTTATGGATTATTTATTTAATGAATTGTGAAGAACTGCACTATTTATTTGAACACTGTTTTTGTTTTTGTTGACTGTTTTAAATAAAAGCACTTTCTACCTTCCCCTTGCTCAGTAATTTGCCTCCATTGACTAGCTCATTCGGCAACATTATCGACGGTGTTGGGTTCAAGTGCTTCCAACATCAAAGGGAGTGTGGAGCCAGAACCCACATCGTCACAATGCCAAATGTGATCCCGTCTCCTTTTCCCTGTCCAGAACACCGCTCCCTTAGTTGTCCATCCAGCCTATTGATTAGTGGTGCTATTCATGTGGCCCATCCATCCCTTCTGCAGCCTCCATCATTACATAAAAGCAATTCTGAATATGTACATTAGAATCATATTAATAAATATCAACAAATAAAAATGATATTTGACAATAGGTGGCAGACATCTGCTTGTTTGCCCAGAGTGGTGATCAGTGAAATTTGGCCAAAGTTCTGGTAGTGAATATTCTACATTTACAGAAGAATTTGCTGTCGTTGAGTATTTTCCTGGAAATGTGTCCCTCTTAGCTGTAAATATTTTCTAAATGTGCTTGGCATTGCATGTTTAAAAGTGTCATCTTAAAAAAAAATTAAAAAATAATTAGCTTCTAAGTCATATATTATTTTTGTATGCCCAGCTGAATGAAATGTGTTATTTTTACTTTTCAGTAATAAGCATTTTTCTGTCCCATGGCTGCACAATCGTGAAGTTAGATATGTTTGCTTTCTGATTAAAAATGTATGTTAACACGAAAGTGAAAATTTATATGAGCAAGATATGGTGTATGCCTAGAAAAGCACACACCATATAACTTTAGGTTATCTTTGGCTTTTGGGTGCAGGATAGCAGGGATGTGCTATGGGGATGCCAAGCTGATGGGCTGTTAGTGAGAACAAAAGGAATCAGATGCCCCTTGGTGTAGGCTTGGTAGTTATAGTACTGGAAAATTATGTGGTGGTTCTAGTGTTAAAGTGATACAATTGCACACCTTAATAATTAAAAGCATTCAAGCTCATTATTATGTTTATAATTGTGCAAATAGCTTTGTTTTCTTACTAGTAAGATATAAAATATATCAACTATTTTGTAATTGAGGATCTACCTGTAAAAGTGAAGTTGTCAATACAAAAAATAGGCAAATATGGTGTGATAGTGGCAAAAATGACTTTCACAGAAATGGCTCAGGTTACATAAAACGTGTGGCAGATCACATAGATTTCGAGAACACTGTAGGATTGTGCATAGTCTGCCCATTTTATAAAAATTCTCAGGCTCCAAGAGGAGCATTGGACTGTTCTTAAGAAAAGTTGTTATAATCATGGAAAGCCCCACAACAAGTGGCATGGAGTAATGACATGTGTAATTAAGAACATTTTTTATTTAAGAAAATTTGGCCTGTCATGAATGGGAATTAAACTTAAGCTTCCCAGTTAATAGGCATGTGTGCTATCCATTACACTACCATAACTGGCCTGTGTTTCTGCCTCCGTTGTTACAGTACATTAGACCGTGGTATTTCTTACCTCACTTTAAGTCTGTTTGAGGCCAGATGGAAGCCATTGTTTGACTGACAAAAATAGGAAGGTGTGAGCTGTCCAAGGAAAAGCCCACACCAAGATATGGCGTAGTGGTTAGCATAGTTGCCCTTAAAGTAATAGTAATGGGTTAAATTCCCAGCCACGTCAAAGCTTGTTTCTTTTTTATGACATATTTGTTATTGTCTATATTATCAGAGGATGGGGCCATATTCTATCAAGACTTGCCTATTGTTATTTGTGGAGCAATATCAGCATGTAAATGTGATTGTAATCTTTTGGGCACTGTGTATCTAAAGAGCAATTTTTTATCATTTTTGCATATTAAAGAGACTCTGATCCTGGACTCTTATTAAACTGCAAACTTTAAACAGCTTTCATATGTGTGTGGTGTGCTTGTGTCCAAATGACGTTAAATACACTTAATGGAGAAATAGTGAAAAATCAAGAGGGACTGTCACACCAGGACAGATGGTGTGGAGGGAAGTGATAGCTTTGTCTCAGTGATTCTTTCAAGCTCATCCTACAGGTTCAAGTCCAGGAGGAGTCAATTCCTGAAGTGTGGAGGTTAAGTCAAGAGGAGAGATACACTCTACAGGTTTCTGTGAAAAGATAGGCTTTCATAAAGCAGCAGACATTCATATCTGGTTCCTGGAACACCCAAACTTCCCTATTTTACATCTTTCCACCATACTGTATTCTCCCTTTCTGAACCTAAATGATGAATTATTTTCCTCATGGCATTGAAAGGTGTGTGATCAGAGTCCTCATCAGCAGATGTCCCTTCTTCAAGAAATGGAGGATACCTGTGAACACATAAGGGCTGAGGATAAATAGAATGGGTAAGGCGTTTCAGGAAGATTTTACATACATTTTGTGGTAAATCAACCCTGTGTTGGCTGGGATTGGCTCCAGCAGACCCCCGTGACCCTGTGTTCGGATTCAGCGGGTTGGAAAATGGATGGATGGATGGATGGATGGATGGATGGATGGATATAAAATAAATTCTGTGGCCAAACAGACATGAATGGTTCCAGACTTTTAGTGTAAAATGTATTTAACTTTTATGTAAACTAAAAATATATGTTGCTTTACCCTGGTTCCCTATTTACCAAGTGTTCTCCCTTTCCTCTATGCTATTTAAGACTATGGCTTTGACTGAAAAACAAAACATAATCAAATGAGACACAGAAAACCAAAAAAGGATTTTAACGGAGGAATGACAAATATTAAGAATTTTTTTTAATTTAATTTTAGGAAAGAAAAAGTTATTGGTCATCTGTGCGATTTGAACTTAGAGGTGTTGGTTCATAGATATGTACCCTATTCACTATGCTACCATTAAAACAGGTCAGCACCTGTTTCTCAAGTGCTACTGTACATTATACTGTATAATGGGAACAAAGATCATTAGACTGAGATGGAAGGTAATAATGTAATGGTAATTCATAAAAATAATAAGTTGTAAAATTTTAAACAAGTAGTAAAGTTGTATCTGTAAAAACATCACAACCAATCTGTGGTGTAGTGGTTAGCACATCTGCCCTGAAACGAAAAGTTTTTGGATCAAATCCTAGCCATGATGTATTCATGTCTATTATTATGAAAACATTCTCCTTCTCTTTATTAAATGTGCATAATTATTTCTCCACAGGTATTTGCCATTGTTATTCGGGAAGCAGATAAAAGGTGTCACCCAGGAAATGTATAAATTTCCAGGTGAGAAAATAAATATAAGCTAATGT
Source organism: Polypterus senegalus (assembly GCF_016835505.1). NCBI lineage: Eukaryota > Metazoa > Chordata > Cladistia > Polypteriformes > Polypteridae > Polypterus > Polypterus senegalus. The sequence continues at coordinate 118,977,127 of NC_053159.1, forward strand.
TTTGACATTTGGAATTGCAACAGTTTTGGTTTTTGATTCGGGGCCGTATAAAAAGCATATTTTGAAAGTTGTATGTGTCCATGTTGTGTTTCTATGAAAATAAAAAGGAACTGTAGCTGTTGGAGAAAAAACAAAATTTCCTTTGGGGTTGCTACACCTAGACAGATTCAAATCCAGGAGGAGGCAGTTGCTGAGGAGCAAGGAGAAGAGAAGACAATTCCTGAGGAGGAAGAAAAATAAAACAACAACAAGAAGAGGGTGATTTGCTGAGGGTGGCTCTGTCTATTGTAATATTTGTTCTTTTTTAGCTAACCAACAGCTTAAAGAGCTAAATATCAGAGAGTAGCCAATGGGAATGCAGCCGAAGCTGGCCCTCCTCACCCAAAATATACTGCATCCGATCTGCTTCCCTCTGGGTTACAGTTGATCAAAGTCTTCAGCCTCTGTGAAAACACAGACGGAGATGAAGAGCTTTGTTTTGACAATTTTTTTCTACTTTTAACTTAGAGGAACTTGTTGTTCTAAGAATCCACACGCAGACGACCTTTTGTTTGTTTTGACATGAAATACTTTTGGATACAGTACTGTAATAACAATCACACTTTATCTTCAACATTTTGGACTATCTATTGTAATATGAAAAGATCAATAATGACACATACTCACCCAAACCCTCACATACCTAAATGATCTGTTTGTTAACATTAATAAATCCTGGCAAAAAGAAAAAAAAGAATACTGGCTGCCATCACACCCGGTGTATATCATTATGATAGACTTGTCTCAACTGGAGAAGCGAAGGAATGAGGGATCATTCAACGTGTGCCTCCCTCCAAGGCTGCTTGTTAGTTTTCCATGCCAGAATGTCTCAAGTAACCTAGCTCAGCTTCTCTTTCAAATAAGTTCTCATTTTTTGTTTAGGTTAAATACATCAATATGTTGAAATATTTTCCATTGAATATTTAAAGGTTAACCTTTTGGGTTTCCAGAAGAGTCTGCAATGTTTCAGCATCAAATATGGGTGTGTACAGTTACAATACAAGCGGATGGATGAAAGCATTTCCGCTATGTTTGTAAGCGTGTGTGTCCTAAGCCAGAAGAGATTAATGACGGTTACTTTAGAGATGTCAAGGACAAAGCTCAGTGATTACTCAGTGAAAATATCAGCCTGGCTTTTATACCTATAAGGAAATTTCTAGTTGTTCACACTGAGTTGTTTTTAATGCTTCTGAAAGTGCAAACTCCCTCATCACATTTTTTATTTGCTACCTTATGTTAACTATTGACAAGTGTAACTCCTTTTGAAGTTAGTACTCTCTGCGCCTGTTTCATTGACAGAGGAACAACTGATAGCTGTTAACTCCAAATCTACAGTTTCTCCTTCTTCAGCAGTAGCAGACTATGCATCAGCAGCATTACTGGCCAGTTAGATCTGCACTATTCATCTGAATTGTTTCCAATGTTCCAAGGTCACAAAAGTGTTCCTTTGTTTTCTCCCTGTTTAAGACCTTTCATGTCAGTTATTACCTGAAGTATAACTGAAGCAGGATGCCCCACTAATCATTTAATTCATCTATACATAAACACAAACTCTACCTTTAGTACTGATTCTAAATTTCTGGTTGAAGAAGCACCAAGGCACTAAGTAGCATATTGTACACCTTAATCGTGACTTTTTTGTAGTGATTTAGTAGCAACCACCTTTGAGTTTTTTGTTGCTGCATAATAATAACATTGGAATATGAATACTTAACTAAATTCTTTAGATCCCAGTTTTTAAAGGTTAACTAATTAATATTGTGCTACACAGATACAGTACCACATCATTTTCTTTATAAGGCAGCTGGTTTACCATCAAGGAAAGCGATCTGCTTAACCCACAATACCATCAAAAAAGATCAGGCTGAGTTACTGCCTCTACATTACAGGGGTGGTCAGTGGCAGACACAGAGTTTTGAACTGAGAGAGACAAGCTCACTAGTGGTTTGTGAACTATTCATTCTTTTTGAATGACTCTTTTCAGTGAATCATATGAATCAATTTGTGAGCATGAACACATCGGTTCAATGGAGCTCAACGGGACTAAGGCTAAACTGCATGCATATCCTGCATGACATCATCATTGTGTTCCATTTCGCTGCTGCTGCCCACTTATGGATGTGTAAAGTGCAATGCATAAGAACCACCTGACTTAACAGTCTTGACTCATTTGTTTCGAACGAGTCAGTATCCCACAATCAGTCTTAACGATTTTCATTCATTGAATTCATGAATAAGACTCTATCTGAGGATCAGTCTAATGATTCTCATTTATTTGATTTGTGGAGTGAATCATTACGAGTTGCACAATTCTCATTCACTTGGAATTTTGTAATGCAACATTCTGTTTTAAATTTACAACTTAAATTTGTTTTGTTTTATATCAATTATCATAATGGCATACTTAATTATATACGGACACACACACAAATGCACATTGTGGTGGATGGCCGGCTGTTTATCCCGGCCAATACCCCCAAGCCGCCAGGTGGAGCCCTCCTTGCAGTATGGAGGTCCCCAGAAGACCAGCAGGGCATCATGGACAATGTAGTTTTTATAAGCAGCCCTGCTGGATGCCGTGGGGACCACTAGGGGATGCTGCAGGGAGGAATAATGAGTATTTTCCCTACGCCCCGGAAGCACACGTGGACAGGAGGAATGATGTGCTTCCGGGGTGAAGAAAAGAACTTGTGCCTGACCCGGAAGTGATTGAAAGTCACATGGACTGGGGATGGGGAACACTTCCAGGTCAGGAGATATAAAAGGACTATGGGAGCTCCCAGACGGCGAGCTGAGCTGGGTGGAAGGGTGGCAACGTGTCTGGGAGTGGAGGAATTGTTTCTTAGTGATTATAATTGTGATTTATATGAGTATTGTGGTGGAGAGTGTGCTTTGTGCACTTTGGCGATTAAATAAAGTCAAGTATTGGACTTTCACCTGGTGTCTGGAGTCATGGACAGGGGTTCAAGGGAACGAGAGTGCCCCCTATCTACCACAACATATATATGTAAAAAAAAACTATCCCTAAAAATTAATCAAAAGAATTGACCCATCACTAATTAGTGGGCCACCCTTAATCCCCCCAACCCTGGTTGATCAGTTTTTGTGGATGGTAAATGGTTTGGTGGTTGATTGGTTGCAAATGATGGTTTGTTGTTTGGTTTTTGATCAGTTTTGAAGAATTAGGGATTTGGAATTAGGGTGGCACCCAGGTTGAGGGTTTATGGGTTTTGATGGGATTATGATCTTTAGAAGGGTTTTCCATGCATTGTTTTTGAATACCTTACTGTTTATTTAGACTTTTGTTTTTATCTCACTCCTGATGACATCACGTCAATTGGGCTCAAAATGCATCATACATTGGTAGTCCATGAGCATTGTTACTGCATGTGTACACAGACTTTGACAGGCATAGTTTTGAAGATAAGCAAATACAAAATATAGAATGCTTTGTTTAGTGCAAAGGGAAGTAGGGCTTAAAGAAAAACCAATCACAGCAAATTATCAATATTTTATTTTCTCATCTTTGTAATGTGAGTCATTTTCTACCTTATATTTATTTTTCTAATTGGAATTTTTTCTTTTACTATTTGAAAAGCACGTTTGTATAAAAATATTCTATATAAATAAATGTGGTTGTTTGAAAACTGATTCAGGCTGGTACTGGTCCAAAGGAACACTAGGGCATTAGTTTAACAATTTAGGGTTATTGACCTTTGCATTTCTTGATTTTGTCTCTGCTAAGATACTCTGAATTTGACAGAAATTTATGGGATCACCCTTGCTTTCTATTTTTGACTGACAGAGGCTGCCTAAGTTTTGGCATACAAAACAATAATACCAAATCTAACAAATCTTTAGAAAAAGTTATTATTTTTATTTAATCTTTTGTGATTTGCTATGCTTATGGCACTTAGCTATTATTTTTATTCAATCTTTTCTGCTTTGCTAGGCGTTGACAGAGTGCCACATCTCATTTTCAAATGAAAGCATGTTGCTCTGTGTTGTTGAATGGTGGCTTTTAAATCACATGCTTGTACAAATGAGTGCTAATGTTTAAGTGCTTAGTGTTTTTTTTTTCCCTAAATCTGATGCCTCACATTTCAGATTTGGTATAATGATTATACTTACCTTTCCCATATGCACATGTCTATGCTCTTCAGTGAAATTTCACCTTCTCTGTTTGACTACATCCCTCTTCTTTAGTTTCCAGGCTCTTCCTCTCACTGCTCCTTTCACTTGCAGCTAATAGCTGGCCAAAAATGTGTCCTTTAGGTTATGTTCTTGGCCCTGTCTGTCTTGTTGCATGACGCTGTTACTTTAATTATCTAGCTGTTGTGTAATGAGATGACAGGGTATACTTAAGCTTTGCATTCTCATCCTTTAGCTTTCAGTCAGTGTGCCTTTTTGCCCATGTGGAACCTTCTGTGCATTACAAGCTCTGTTTATTTTTAGCTTTTGAAGGGGAAAAGGTTAAGGGAAAAACACTTGGTGATCATGGCTAACTTCAGACTATGTGTGGAATGAAGGGCAAAACACAAAGATGTAGTAAAACCTGTCCTCTAGTCTACACAAGCCCTGATGTAGATGTATATGCCTGAAGATAAAATGACAATACCTACAGGAACTTATCAAAGAAAATCAGCTGGTGAGCAGCATTTACTCTAGCTGTGGCTTTGCAAGAACTGAATAGTATGAACTGTAGTTTTCAGTCTGACCAGTTCACATACTGTAGTAATCGGCTGCGCTATAGAGCTGCAAGTGAAAGAGTTCCTTAGGATCATTATCTACATTACAGTAGGTCTAGTTTTTTTCCTATTTATCCTTCTCTGCCCATCTCGCAAAACATCAATTCAAGCATAAATGTACAATGTGCTTTTATTTTTTTTTTAAATTGTCATTTGCCGCTTATTGTTTTTTTTTCCCAATAGACTGTCCATGCAGCAAGCAGCCACCACAGTTACCACAATGCCAGTCACAACTCCGTGGACAGCATGGCCAATCCATTGAGTTGATCTGAAGGATTGTAAAAATACTATTTTCTGTATAAGACACCTAAGCAGGCGGAGCATTTAGCACAAAGAAAGATAATAATATGTACATATATTTTTACTGTAAAATAAGGACACAAACACTGTCAAAGGTTTTGGGGTATTCCCCCATATACTGTAGCACAAGCATAAGAAATGACGTCTTCACAGACAGAGTTCAAATCAGAACTGACAAAAAAGGAAATGAAGGCGGTATAAATAGTAGATTTGCAGAAAGTGATGTCATGGGTGAAAGGCATTCTGGAACTGGAAGTGACATTATGAAGAGGAGGGGTCTTGAGGGTTGGAACCGGAAGAGATGTTACTGTGTGGATTCTCCAGTTGTTCTGCCGGAAGAGAGGAAAAAGAGTTAGAGTGCAGTGCCCACCCCTGGTTTGGCGGGTAACTGCATCTATTTAAGCCTGTAAACTGTCTCCCAAACGCACGTGTGTGACATATATCAGGCCTTGGAAAGTTAACGCTTTCATTTTTGTAATCAATGTGGCCAACTGATTGTCGCATCAAGGGCAAGCAATGAGGTGACCGCCTCATACTGGTGTTCATTTTCTTCATTTATACATACCGACATAGATGCAGGGGAGTGGAAGGAAAGGGGGTGGGAGGGGGGTTTATGGCAGTCCTTGTGCAATGCTGGCAAAGATGAAAATTACGCTCTTTTTTCATTTCACCTTTCTTTAAGAAAATTGACTCATTGTCATACCATATAAGTGCAAAATCAGTTAACTTTAAGTGGCACTAAAACCAAAATAAGTCTCTAGTGTCTCTGTGTGTAACTTGCCAGTCTATCAGGTAGCTTGCAGTGCTGAATGCCCTAATATAATGATACAATTTTTAAAAATAGAAGTATAATGATTATCCCTTCCCATTATTCCATTTTGCAGTATTTCGCTAATTTATGCAAAGAATGCAATATAACCACCCAGGCGGGAGAGATGGTATAGAAATCGTTTTGTGTGCCAGAAGCAAATGTGTAGACCAGTGTTTTCCAACCTTCTTCCTGTGGTGGCACACGTTTTGCAACCCAAAAAAATCACACAAGGATTCTACCAACTACAAAAATATTAAATGTCTTGCACTTGCTTAACTGTCTGAAGGGTCTCAAACATATTCTGAAACTCCTGAGACTATACTCATATAACCCTTTCTGTCTTGTTATGCTACAGTTGGAGAAAGTGCAAGGCCACAAGCGCACTTGAGAATTAGAAAGAGATAAAAGTGATCAAAAAGGCTGGTGTGAAAACAAGAACACTAAGATAATTAGAAGTCAAATAGCTAAACAGAATTTCAGAAATCTGAGAATTCCTACTAGAGTCATTGAACAAGAGTTTCAATGGTCATCCAAAGTCTTTTATGTCAGCGGTTGCCAACTCCGGTCCTGGAGGACCACCATGGCTGCAGGTTTTCATTCTAACCCTTTTTTTAATGAGTGTCCTGTGCTGCTAATTAATTTCTTGTGAATTCATTTTAATTGAATTGCTTTTTTTAAGATTTGCTCCCCTGAATTTCTTCATCATTCCTTTGAATTGCTTAATTTCTTTCCTTAAATGGCACCCAAACAGAAATAAAATGTGAAGTTAGTGAGCTAACAGAAGACCAACTAAGTCAGGGCCTCAGACTCCAACCAGTTTCACTCCAACCAGCTGCTTAATGAGATGCCAATTCTTGTCGCTAATTAAACCCAATCTTTAATTTCGTGGTTTGTTGCTGCTCTTGTGGTGCATTAGCAGATATTTCTGAAATTGTTAATTTTCTCTTTCTAAGAGCACTGTTAAAATGTTTTGGGGTCCTGAGCAGATCAACATTCCTGAGACCCTTATCGTTCTTTATTTTCAGATATTGTATGATGGACACCAGTTATTTTAGCTTATTTTGTATCTTATTATTGTTTGGCTGCTAATTAAGGAAAAAGAAACAAGGTTTGAGTCTTCAAAAAGCAAGTCAATTCAAGTTAGTTCAAAAGAAGTTAATTAGCAGCAAAAACAGGACACTTATTAAGAAAAGGGTTAGAATGAAAGCCTGCAGTCACGGTGGTCCTCCAGGACCTGAGTTGGCGACCCCTGTTTTATGTGGCTATGCTTTTGATGATGGCATTTATATCTTTGAATTTGTAATGTTATGTTGCGTAGCTTTAAAAGCCATGCCTCTGGCAATGGACCGATGAGCCATGTCAATGGTACCACAAAATTTGTTTAGCTAAGATACCCTTATATTTCATCCATATACTTCTTAAAGGTTGCCAAGGTTTCTGTTTTAACCACGTTATTTCTGTTGCTGCCCCCTTCTGAACTGTGATTATCTTTGCACTATGCAACCAAGAAACCTTCAAGGAGATCCAACAGGAACAGCTAATTCTATTTAGGAATAATCAATATCACTGATGATGTTAAGTAAAGACAACTTATGTGTGTACCTGATCTGAAATATGATTGGTTAAATTAGAGCTAAATTACGATACCCCTTTACAAATGGTGTGCACACTTAAGAAATTAAGGAACTAATTTTTTCCCATGAAATAACTAATTTGTTTCAGAAATTAAATATTATTTGTGCGAAGATCTAGAGCGTGAAAAAGGTCTGACATAATGGTCTGATCTCAAACACTACTTCATATTAAGAGTATTTATTTAAGCATTTTCTTTGTTTAAATTCTTTTGGTAATTTTTTTTGTTTAGTATTTTTTTAGATGTTCTCATGCAGGTTACAATCACAGCAGGATATACTTGTACTGCTTACTAAATCAACAAGAATGAACAAGTACTTGCAAAGGTTTTAAGTGTGCCACTGTGATCTGTGCGGTTAATTACAAACACATTATTTTATAAAAGATTATTTCTTTATTGAAGATACACACACACCAGCTGACAGGGGGGTGAAACTGGCTAGGAAGATGGACAGAAATACCGGTATGTGAAAGACAATCTAGGTAGGCTGTTTTAAAATGCTGACACTCGCTGACCAACAGCTACAGTCTGCAGAAACCATGAGAACAGGGGAAGGTGTTTTTTGGGCATAGTCTGTTGGAATTTGCCTATACAAATATGTAAATATATGATTGTTTATAATTAAGAGGATCCATCACAAAGCAAGAAGCCAAGCTAATGCTGCTCCTCGTCCTGCTCATTCGTATCACAGTCAGTATCCCCATTCAAAGGCTGTATAACTAAATGGCAAACCTGTAATAAATTATTTAATTTCATTATGATTCTTTTCCATGACTTGTATATATTGTTAATCAGAATTGAGTGCATGTCCATTTCAGACTCTCCGTGTATGCCCGAGTTTATAGATGCCTGACATTTACAGATACAGTGGAACCTTGAGATACGATCACCTCTGCATTCGAGAAATTCAAGATAAGAGGAAAGTATGAGCGAAAAATTAGAATCAAAATACGAGTATTGACTCGCGTAAAGAGCCACAAGCCAGGCTGTGGGTATGCGTGACGCGTTTCCTGATCCGCCTCGACTCGGGGATTCACCCAAGTCGACGCTGCCCGCTTTTAATGTGAAAATAATTATTCCACGATGCCTCTCAAGAAGATTGTTGCCAGTAAGATTAAATAAGTGTTGGCAAAGTGGGAAAAAGTAAAAACTTTCTTTGAAGAAAATCACCCTAATAAAGCAGTGTGTGGGCGCACCATGAACTTGTGTAATGACAATATAGTGTTGCATTTTAGGGGCATCTTAAAAAGAAGACAGAAGCAAGTGTCAATAGATAAGTTTTTGGTAAAGCAACCTGCAATTAAAAGAAAGTTAAGTTATTCTGACCCAGAACCTGCTTCCAGTGGGGTAAAATTCCCAAGAAGAGAGAGCCTTCCTGAATCAGAGGGGGACTCTACTTCCCCACAGTAACCCATTTTATTTACCAGTGTTATTTATTAAAGGTAAACTTTAATTACTTTAATTAAAGGTAAACTACGGTATATATTATTTATCAGTGTTATTTGTTAGGAAAATTGATTTTTATGTTGATATTTTTGGGGGTGCGGAACGGATTAACTGGATTTCCATTATTTTCAATGGGGAAGTTTTGTTCTAGATACAAGAAATTCGCTATATGAGCTCAGTGCTGGAACGAATTAAAATCGTATCTCGAGGTTCCACTGTACTATATAATTTTAATAATACCGAAAAAATATCTTAGAAGAGGAAGACTTGGGGCCAGAGTAAACTTACATGTTTCCTAAAAAGGCTATGGAATTTGTTAGGAGCATAATTTTCACAGATTGAGACACAATCATGCACATCTAAGCAGGGAAAGCCACTAAATGTGTCTTTCAAGGGACTCTTTAGCTCTCTTGACCCAGAAATGTTCAGACAAGAGACAAACATGGCACACTCTACCTAATATGACATCTCAGGCGCCGCCGTGAGTGACAGCCTTTCCAGCAGCTCCGTGTATGACTTTATCTTTCTACCTTTTTCTCTATTTCACTGATCACTCCTACCACTTTCTTTTATGTGGACTCGTTCCCTGGACACTTTTTACTACTTTTTACTACTTGGACATTGATTTTTACATGCCAAGACTTGTCTATTCAGGTAGTCAACTTCAAGAGCCAAAGCTAAGCTAAAGGCGAAGCAGCTTGCGAGAAAGTGGCGTTACAAGCCTTTGGTGCCTTCTGTGATCCTGGGAAATGTGAACTCACTACCAAATAAGATTGACGAACTGGCCGCGCTGGTGAAAAATTGTCAGGACCTACAGAAAATGCAGTTTGTGAATTTCCCCTTTGGATTAATAAAGTATCTATCTATCTATCTATCTATCTATCTATCTATCTATCTATCTATCTATCTATCTATCTATCTATCTATCTATCTATCTATCTATCTATCTATCTATCTATCTATCTATCTCTAAAAGTGTCAAGAACAAATGTAAAATCTATAGGAGTTTCTGTTGGGAGGTTAAATTCTGGAGAGGTATGAATTTTTTTTAAGGATATCACTTGGATTTTCAACCTCAATTAGGCAGTAAACCTTACAGGAGGAAGGATAGTCTTAGGCCTTGAATACTTATCATCTCATTCAAACTGTCTGTACAAAGCATCAGACATTTGATTGTTGTCTCTGGGATGATATGAAATGATGAGGTTCAAGAGATGTAGGAATAACATTCATGTAGCATTACAAGCATTTGGGTGGGTGCCCATGTTTAGATACACCAAATTCTTGTTAGATGTGTAAAGAGTAAAAGGATGTTGACTGCCATCTATGCAATACTACTATTTTTGTAGAACTAACTTTATAGAGAATATTTCTTGGTTCTTAGGGAGTGGGAAAGCCCATCTGCCTTAATCAAATCATGAGCGGGAAAGTTATCATTAAGCTGGAGACTATTCGACCAACATAAGAGCAAGGGAGATGGTTGAAAAGAAATGACAATTAACTAAAATAAACTACAAAAAAGTGAAAATTCAATTGTATCAGCAAGAAGAAAGAGGTGTCTATCGCTGCCAGTTCTTCGGCACTGACAACAAAATTAGCCCTGCTCACAGAACATTAGATAATTGAGGTGCTTTTTGGGAGGTTAAGGAGGCCAAATAATCTGCAATGGAATGTTCATGTGTAGTGTGTGTGAATAGGGTCTTACTGAAGTACACACAACTGAAATTCCAGTTTCAAGTGTGTAACTGTGGGAGAGTAATTAAGGTAAGCCTAAAGTTAGTCTAGGAATTATAAATTTGTTAACATGATTGGCTTTGATGTACTAGAGGGTTGGCTCTGGCTACAATGTACTAAACCTTTTTCATACCACCTGAACAATAGAAGAGGACATGGGCCACCAGATGGCTTTTTTCAGTGCTCAAGGGCTATGATTTCAAGCTTGTGTGGCACTATTGAACTGTCACTACTGAATTAAGTGAAAGCTTGGGAGTGTTCTTACAACTCTAGTTCCTTCTTTTGTTCACTTTGCTATTTCACTGCACTGGAGTTTATGTATGAAAACATGGTGACTGCTACATTTGCTGTGAAGAACGGTCCATGTGGCTCAGTCACACAAAGTACCTACAAGTAAGGGGGCTTGGCTGGGTTGACTTGTCAGCTCCACTTTGATCTGTTTGTCACTGAATCATGATGATGTGTAGTTTGTCAGATTGTTTCTAGTGCAACTATTCAGAAAACCAGAATGTCAGTGTTGAAGCCATTGTGTATACAGTAGCACCACATCCTCTTGTAGTGGAGCTTTGTCCTCTGGACTTGGAACTTCACATTGCAAAAAGTACACAATGACCTGGCAAGTGCTGTAGTTAAAGGAGCAGGGAACTCCTTAGCTCTAGGGTTGCCCTGGAAGTGGAACTTCTTCTTTCATCTTTTTTCAAGTGAAGGAACTGCTATATAAAGGGTTACTAATGTAATTAAATGGAGGAACCATTGTCTTTGGTATGATCTTACAAAATACTTGGATAAAAAGATATAGCATTGATTTGACTTTGTTGCCAATGTTAAGGATTTTGGCCCTCCAGCTGTGGACTAGTCAGAGTAGACTCCTGTGCGCTATGCTTTAGGAGTATCACTTCCCTGGATGTTGGCATTATTAGTCCATATTGAAAGTTGGCCTTTTGAGAGTTGAAATGCAAAAGGGCTGTACTTGCTATCTGCAGTAGCTTGGCTGCAGCACTTCATCCCATTTTCCAGAGAGGCTTTCTTCTCTTTCTAGATTACTCTTACTACCCCTATTATACTGCCACAGACTACCCTGTCTACTAAGTTATTCGAGACCCTGTGTATATAAGAAGTGCATGTCTTGCATCGGACTAATCCTAACCTTGTTCTGCTGCTGGTGACTGCTGGGCCACATTTTCTCTTGCAGGCCCTAGTCAGACCTGCTGGAGTCTTCTGGTTAAAAGGCAAGGATGGCAGCTACTGCTTGGAAAAGTCTTAAGGTTATTGTTCTAGAGCTAATATTGTGGTGTTTGCCCAGGTGCCCATATGCAAAGGATGACTACTTGACCAGCTTGGTGGCTGTAAATTACAGCTTTGGTGTTGCATATCCCAGTCACTACAGGAGATTTGTTTTGAAAATGTTTATTTTGTCAATCCTGCTGCTCAGCATGCCCTGGCTTAACAGGTAGGTTTGGAGTAAAAAGTGGTGCGTGCAAGTGAAATTGGAGGACTCTGCTTGTGAGATGAGCACATGTGGGTGGTGGTGTGTTGCCACTGCCACCTTTTAATGAAACTTGAATCCTAGTCCAGGAAAGTGAAGTGATCCCTTGTCTCACAAAGCTGGAAGTATAGGGTTTGTTGTTCCTGGGAAGCCACCCCTGCTCAAGGGAAAGCAACCAGACTTATTTCATGATCCTCACTAGCTTGTCTTCTGCAGATTTGCATCTTCTGCAGAAATCTACATCTACTGCTGCAGACTGCTATCTTTCTGCATCACTGGACTTTGTTCAGAGCTGCCCAGGAACAAACGAGTAGTGCCCAGGTAAACCAGGTTGGAAGAGGGCAATATAAATACTCCAATAGAACAGTTGAAGCTCCAACTGTATTCCTTTGCTGTAGAGGTGGGAGATCCAGCACCTCCAGACAGGCATTTGTTTATATTTACCCTAGAATGAGACTACTAAAAGAAGTGGTAACAAAGGGTTTTTCCTATCTTAGGATTCTTCAGAGACACCGGCCAGTAAAGGAAAGCATCTGCTTCTGGGCAGAAATCAGTAGTACACAGTGGTGTGATGGTCCTGAATGCTCCAGGTGCACAGCCCTCCGAACTGAAGCAAGGAGGTGAGGAACTTTTCTTTCTACCATAAGCTAAATTAGTATGGCAAGAGTTTCTGTTGGCAAGTGACAAGTCTTCAAGGGTCTTAACTAAAGCTTTAAATTGCTTTCACAGAAGTGCTGTCAAGCTACCCTGTCTTGGGAGTGGCTGCTGGCATGATATTGGTCATGGTCTTCTTGGCTGTCCTTGTTGGAATGAAACTCTATAGGAAGAGAAATGGGAGAAACTGTGATTGAAAAGTTTTAAACAAAAGATTAACTAGAAAGGTGTTTAGTAATGAATGCACTGACTCTGTTGTAAGAGAGTCTGAGTTGGGGGGGGTGGGGTTCAAATTCAAGATGTTCAGAGCTAATGGGATTCCCATCTATTGAAAGCACCTTGTTTGCTGTCAGACTTGCACAAGCCACATATACCATTTAATCACAATTTTCAGTTAGTAATTCTCTGCCCTGGATTCAGTAAGTGCAGACATTTCATATTTGTAGTCAGACTTGTATGTGTCCTACTATAGATCAGCACATGAGGTGGTGGGTTGTTTGTTCTGCAGTTCTCAAACCTCTTTCCCAGTGGTATTCCACAAAGTATGCTTATGAAATGGACACTTGGCTCAGTAGGCCTAGTTTTCCAGATGAGGCTCAGTCAGTTTATTAAAGCCAAGGGTTTCTCATAACTCAAGGCAGGCTTTGGCAATCCATTATTATGACTGTACTCGTGAGATTTAACCAGCCCCAGCAACTGGTCTTCTAACATCAATCAGGACTCAAAGCACAGAGGAAGTTGCAATATCTACAGATTGAGTACCTGTAACAAAGTGTGAAACTGAGATGTATGGAACAGCTTTGAAAAGTTAAGAGTTCTATTTGTCAGAAAATTAGAACATTTACCTGAGACAGTGGTGGTCTTAGCAGTTGATCAAGAGATAACAGTTGATTTATAACACAGATGCGTTGGCTACTAAATATAGGGAGGTTGAAAGGCAATCTAAAGGAGACCAATGCTTAAGCACATTATGATTCATAATTTGTTGCATAATTTAAATGGTATTAACATTTAAAAACTAAACATTAGTTTATGAATGTTATCCTTGAAATGCTTAACAAGTCATCTGTGTTAATATGAAGTGTATTTGGCAGCAAATGAATTATGCAGTATATAAGAACATACAGTGGAATCTCGGGTCACGACTGTAATTCATTCCAGAATTAAATAAATACAATTAATCTGTTCCAGACTGTACGAACTATATGTAAATATATATTTTTTAAAGATTTTTAAGCAAAAATATAGTTAATTACACCATAGAATGCACAGCGTAATAGTAAACTAAATGTAAAAGCATTGAATAACACTGAGAAAACCTTGAACAACAGAGAAAACTAACACTGCAAGAGTTCGTACTATAGCATTATGAACTGCTTGCTAAAAACACTTTTTTAATGAGTTTTAAGCACAGGGAAAAAAATGAATATTTGAAAAATTTGTGATTTAATAAACCATCAAGAAAAGTAACATTGCAACAATGCACGCAACGAACTGATCACTGTAAACAGAAGTTAAGTGGAGGTTACAATCCAATAGAAAAAAGTCTTCATTAAATACAATGAGGTTAAAACAATACTCGAATCAGTCTCTTTAAAAACAAGCCCGGTGCATTCTTTAACTGCCTCTCTCGCTCACTCTCTCGCGCGCATGTGTGTGTGTGTCACTCTCTCTTTTGTGCGTGTGTGTGTGTGTCTCTCTTGCAGGTGTGCATGTGTGTGTCTCTCATGTGTGCGTGTGTGTGTCTCTGTGTCTCTCTCTCACTTGCTGCACAGGGAGAGACTGAACACGTGGAAATCATCGGCACACACAAACCGAAAGGGAAACTGGCCTGTTCGTATACCGAGTGTATGGTCCTGAACAGATGCAAAAGTTTGGCAAACTTTTTGGTTGCAACCCGATTTGTACGTGTTAAGAGATGTTCGTAACCCGAGGTTCCACTGTACTTCCAAATTTCTACAATATACATTACAGTCATTGGCAAACATTGTGTATTTACCAACCTAAAGTAAAGCTCCAGCTTCTAACACTGGTGTGATTCCTTAATGTCCTTCCTGCTGAAGGAATTTGCCCTCATCAGAATGTCAGATTAGCTATGACTTGTCATACACGTCAATGTCTTTTAAAAGGACTGAACTGTGTATTTTAAATTTTGATTTGATAGTTTAATTAGCTTGATGGTGGTTTCACACAAGTGTTGCTCTTATGATGTTTTTGGGGAGCTTAAATAAGTTTAGTGTAGCTGATACAGATTTCTGGATGCATTTTACATAGATTCATTTGTCAAAAGAAATTCAAATTGATGGAAACATTTTGTACGGAGGTCCTGCATTGGCTGCAGTGAGTTGACTTTGCAATGTATATCTTCAACTAATTGCATAGTAAGTTGGTTTTTGCAATTCAAGTCATCTGGAAATGCCAAAGGGCCACTGCTGTCATTTCCCTAATTGTTACAGACAATGAGTTTCCTCATTCATTGGCTTTTAGACATATCATGGCTGAGTTTTAAAGCAAACAGACTTGTGTATTGAATTTAACCACAGACATCTGTATGAAAATTATCATTAGTACCAGACTTGACAACCTTTGTAATAAGTGTTTCTATTTTACTGGCATATCTTCAGTTACTGAACATTTAAAATTAATATTTTACTTGGGACACACAATATAAACTATTATAAAATGATGAAATCTTTTTAATTGAGGTATGGAATTTAATAGTTGCTCTATTTTACAATGTACATACAAACTATCATGACTTGTACCAAATGATGAGAGGCTTTCTTTGTAATACATATTTGTGCTGGTTTAAGTCCTTCATAGTATGTGACAGCACCACGTGATGATTGGTCTTAGAATTTTTGTTTTTGCACAGTAACATTAAAGTATTTTCAGTGATGTGTAGAGGTTTACTGACTTTGAATTGCTACTCTTTTATAATCAAATTAGAACATTGTGGAACATATTTCTTATAAACGTTTCTTTGTCTTGCTGACAATATGGGGATGGATGAAAACTTTACTGTAATATATTGCCATTTTTCAAAAAACAGTATCTATATATATAATTCACTAAGGGTACGCAAGACAGTGAGCGCAAGACAGAGAGCCACGCCTGCCAACTCACAGAGCCCGTACCCACCATCTCTAAGACCATGTGATACGCACTACAGAGCCCCGCCCACCAACTCTAACCCTCCTCCCGCATCATGGGATACACACGACAGAGCCCCGCCCACTAACTCTAACTCTCCTGCTGCGTCCACCCTCGCTCTCGAGGCATGCGTACTGCCTGCTCATGTGCCCGCACAGAACACCTCACCAAACACAGCCTCAGTCGCTTTCGTCCCTGCTACAGTCCATATGAACCTCAGAGCCATGTTGACTTTTCATTGTTCTTTTCGATACCGGCTGCTTTTCTATATATATAATTGACCAAGTCGCCCGACCATGGGGTACTTACGACAGAGCCCAGCCCACCCATTCTAACCCTCCTCCCGCATCATGGGGAATGCACGACAGAGTCCCGCCCGCCATCTCTAATCCTCCTTCCGCGTCCACCGTCGCTCTCGAGGCTAAAGAGAAGGCTAAATCAAACAGCAATAATTAGCAAACAAACAAAGATAACTGGCAGTAACAGTGCAAAATTAACAATTGGTATGCCAGTTTTAAAAGATAAGTTTTGAGGGTAGTTTTAAAATGTGTTATTGAATCGAGCTGATGTATATGAGGGACAATAGAATTCCCGAGTTGAGGAGCACTATGAGAGACGCTCGAGCTCCCATAGCACAGAGTTTGATGTGCGGTACAGAAAGTACAGTTGCAGATGAGAATCTGAGTGAGCGAGAGGTGTGTCAGTCTGTAGGAGATCAGTGAGGTCGTGGAGAGCTTTAAATGTTAAGAGCGGTATTTAGTATTGTATTCGGTAGTTAACAGGCAGCCAGTGAAGTTGAGAGAGAATAGGTGTAGTATGTTCAGTGGATTTAGAACAGCAGGTTATTACCCTGGCAGCAGAATTTTGAATAAATTGTAGCGATGGATACGTTTTTGTGGGATGACAGATAGAATAGCATTACAGTAATTTATTTGTGACGTGACTCGGGCATTAACCAATACTTTAGTACTGTGTTGTTTAAGAAGAGGACAAAGTCTAGAAATGTTTCGGAGATGGAAGAAAGCAGTCTGAGAAATGTTACTTATACAGGAGGAATTATTTAATAATAATAATAATAATTATTATTATTATTATTATCATTATTATTTAATAATTGCCATTATTAGTGTATAAATGGATATAAATAATTGCATTTAAACGATTCACCAAAATCTGTTGTATGTAAACGATACTGTTTAAAACGTTATTGTTCTTATATCAGAAAACCCAGTTTCCACATCTACCTGTATTAGTTTAAATGGCACTTTTACCACTCACAATAGTGCGGATGCGCTGACTTATCGTGTCAACTGGGCAACACAGTAAATGCAGCGTCTATCTATACATGTCTATGTTTTCCGGAAGGAAAACAGGAAGGTACTCTCTCGACCACTGGCATTGGTTTCGCTCCTTGCTATTTTCGTTATACTGCGACGGTGGTTTCCTAAGCCTTTGTTATACTGAATTCCTTTCTCACAGTTTTCCATTCCTTTTCTTACACCGCCGTATGCTACAACGGGCTTCGGCTAGTATCTTATAATGCTTCACAACGAACATCAGATTAAATGGCAGTTTAAGAGATATATAGTCTATGTATGCTTCAAAAAACCCTTGAACCTTTCTCAGTGGTGGTTTCTAATTGAACAAGAATTTTATGGTTGGGACGGACAGATTGCTCCGAAACTCCAGAGAAACTAGGGTGCCCTTCTAAAAAAGGGTTGGTGGTATGGACTTTTTTGGTCAAATGTAATTGGAAAGCAAATTTGTTTCTAGCTGCAACACCAATGAAATACTAGACCTGGGTAATTTCTAGTTCTAGTTCTTCAGAAAACTTTATTTGTAGCAGCTTTGCCAAGGAATGTGGTCTTGAAATTAAACTGTTAAAACTATCACTGTATGTTGTGTGTATTCAATGGGGCTGAATTGAAGAGGGCTTAGTAAAGTTTGTCACATTACAAGCCAAAATTAGATTTGGTAGTTAGTATTTGGAGGCCATTCTTTTTTTGTGTTGCATTCCAAATGGCACATCATAACAAGTAATTCTAGGTTTTCCATGGCTTAGTAGACATTCTCCTATTGGCTGGGAGAAACAAGAGCTTATTGTTTGGAGCTCATACAGATTTCAGCCCATATTGGACCTTATATAAAAATATATTAAGAATTCAAGGATGTGTTTAATAAACCAGAGTCCCTTGCTCCTCCTCTTTAACATTACCCATGTGACATAAATCTTGTATCTGGAGTACTTCTACCTTCCAGACAGTGTTCAGGAGCCATTTAGAAGGCTAACAGCCATATCAGACTTCCCAGCAACACAATTTTTCCACTAATTTCAAATTAAAAGTTTTCTAAAATAAACCTACACAATTTTTCAATTAACATCTCAGAAAAGGAGTGGAAGGCAGTCATGCATAGAATACAGTCTAGCTGTATATGTGCAATGCATTGAATAATTTAACTTTTAATCTTTCATCCATCACATTTATTTAATGTATCCAGGGCAAGATCCAACTTGTGAATGTTGCAGTCTATCTCCAGCGTCACTGGGCCATATGTTTTGGAGGTGCATTAAATTAAAATAATTTTGGAGAAAAATCTTCAAATGCCTATCAGACAGCCTTGGTGTCACAATCACAATGTTTGGTGTACTTTCAGATGGGTGTAAAGTGGAAAATGACAAATAAATTGTAATAGCCTAAACCGCATTACTTTTTGACCTTGCTCTTGGCTCTTGTTTGTTTCTTTCTCATTCTGCTTTGTTAGGTTTTGTTTTTTTTTGTTCCTGCTTTCTTTTTTAACTTTCTGATTATTTTCTTTCATTTTTGTAGTTTGACTATGAAGCCATTTGTTGTGTAACTTTGACGAATTGTATACATTGTTATTTTCTTCAAATAAAGTAAACAAAAAAGGCTAATGGCATATTAGGTTATATAACACAACATGTAGAGTACAAGTCCAAGGAAGTTATGCTTAATCTATTATCATGAACTGAAGGCAATCAGTATATCAAGGACTCATTACTGGGTATAGTTGTCAATCCAACATGTTTATAGGAATGGTTTAAAAAAATTTGCACCTTTGCTTTGATTAATGCGAGCCTACCTCTGTCTGATTTCATCCAATCTTGATCCAGTTATTGGGTCTACCATCTTCACCAAACTCCAACTTTGGGGTGCATATATTCTCATACATATAGTGGATAATGACATGAAGACAGCTTTTAATATTACCTAAGGCCATTACAAGCATCTTGTCATGTCATATGGACCAGATAATGCTCCACAAGTATTTCAATCCTTTGTTAATGATATTTTTTGTTATTTGTTGGGTCATTCAGTTCAGAAGTGAAGTGATGACAGTTTATTTTTCACTTGGGAATTGGATTATCATGTGAATCATAAAAGGAAGTTCTTTCTTGATTAAAGCAAATATATTATTTGTAATCCTCAAATGTGAATTGCATCAGGCCTTGGAGTTTTTTAGACTATAGTAGTACTAGTCACATAACCATCATCATGCTTGCGATGTCACTTGACGCCATAAATAAAAATGGTGGTGATCAAGCTTTCAGTTGATCCCTTGATGGGTATGAAAACTTTCTTGTCAGTGGTAATTAGCTTCATGATAGTTAGCTTCAAATCAAATACTTTCTAGTGTAAGGTTTTGATCTTCTGGTTTTGAACTCTTTGCTGTGATTCTCGATTATTCTCTCGTTCCATTAGTTTTGGTTGTGCAGCTTCATAGTATTTTTGACCCTCACCTTCCATTTTTGACTACAATTCTTGTCTTTTATGTCATCTCCCAGCTCTTTTGCTTAACAACTTCTATGTCATAATAGTGTCACAGATTTGCTAAGAAAATATTTTGGGCTGTGAAGCAAAGAATGTGTTTTATACCCTAAAAGAAGGTTTTACAGCTGCCCTTATTGTCCAACATGCTGATTTTTCACTACCTTTTCAAACAGAATTAGACACGTCCTGTCTTGTCACAGTGTTGTCTTATCATTAAAGGTCAATGTCTCTCAAGCCCATTGGCTTTGGCTTTTCAATCAATTTAACTTTTCTGTAACTTATTGTCTTGGAAAATGTCATTTAAAGGTGGACACCCTCCCTGAAATGTTTGGACATGATGATGCCAGCTTGGAATCTGAAAATATCATTCTGGTAAGGAGATTCATAGAGGTAGTGCTTTTTGAACTACCTAAGTTTTTTGTGAGTCTCTTCAATCTGCTTGGTATATGCAGGCCAGGTTTTATGGATTTCTAAATCACTAGAATATTCACAGATATATTTTTGGTGGCAAGACATAGTTAAGGATGTTACGGATTTTGTGAAAGCATGTCAGAGATGTAAGTAGTAGAAACTGAGGTCAATGGTCCACCAGGAGCTATTGTAACCTAATTTCTTCACCCAACTGGCCTTGGAAGGACACTAATTGAATTTTATTAAAGGGTTACCTGTGTCTAAGGGTCTTACTACTGTCTTTGTTATTGTCAAACAGTTGCCGCTTGTGGAATTTTCTGGGAATGTTCTGTATAATTTGGAAGCAAGTGGAACAGCTGGGAGGGCCAATCATGAACTGGAAAAATGACTGTGTAGTATGGTGAATTCTTTTTAATGAGATTGGATAGATAAGATGCCATTAGTTAAGTTCTTCAGTAGCATTTTTGTTATATACTGATTAGTACACAAGAAGTCTTCAAATCCTTCTTTATTATAGAAAAGCCTCTCCCATACCATCTCCTTCCGGAAACTCTCTTCATCCCTCTTCCAGTTCTATTTATATATATATTTGTACAGTGCCCCCTACTGCCCAAATTAAATAACATTGATACCACAACATAACATCTCCCCCTTTCTTAAATATCTAAACCGTCCAAAACTTGCCGTTAACAAACGGAAATAACACAACAAAAGAAAACGACAGACTAATCTGTTTGTCTTGCGTTACGATCCCGTCTCATAGTCTTTTAACCACACAGGACGGCGGCATAGGCGGCCCTTCAAGGTGGATTTCCCATTTCCTTCAGGGACCAACAAAGCAGGTGGTTTCACTGTTGGAATCGGAGGCGGAAAACTCTCAAAGAATGAATCCCCGTGTGACTCAAGCGGAGAAGTAGGAGGCGTACCAGATGATTGATCAGCGGCTGGCGTGTCATTTGCCGAATCTGCATTTGGTGCGCAAGGGGACAACCGTGCTGCATTCCATACTTTACCGTGGGATTACTGTAATGTGGCAATCCTTTGGACACACGGGTAGGCATTTTTACTCGCACTGTGTCTCCCTTGGCCAGTAACGGAACACGAGCTCCTCTTCTATCATCCGTGTATTCCTTCATTTTATTCTGTTTAGCAGCAACTCGTTGTCTTATACTTGCATCGTCTAGTCCAACAAATGTTGACAAAGGCAATACGTTCAGTTTGGTACGCATCTTGCGTCCATGAAGCAGTTCAAAGGGCGAAATACTCGTTGTTGCGTGTGGCGTAGCTCTAAAAATGTGAAGGAATTCCGTAATGGATGATTTCCAGGGCTTACGCTGCAAATGAAGCGTCTGTACCGTTTCCTTGAGCACTCGATTAAACCTTTCAATTGCTCCATTAGCCTGAGGGTGATAATTTGCAGATCTAGTGTGCTGAATGTCCCTCTCCTGTAGGAATGTGGTCAGCATTGAGGATGTGAACTGTGGACCATTATCAGATACCAAGCATTGAGGGTTGCCATGGCGACTGAAAATAGATATTAAAAAAACAACTACAGCTGAAGCAGTAATTTGGGACGTAAAACCAACTTCAGGCCATTTTGAATAATAGTCAATTAGTGTGAAGGCAAAGCGACAGTCTGCAGGTGCGATTTCAAACGGCCCTACCACATCAATGGCAACTTTCTGCCATGGCCCGTCTGGCCAAGGTACGGGTTGTAACGGCGCAGCACACACCTTTGCGGTCTTATCATTGGATTGGCAAGGCTGACAGGACTTGATTGCTGTCGTGACAAGATCATCCATTTTCGGCCACCAGTACAGGTCGCGAAGCCTCTGTTTTGTGCGGACAATTCCTTGATGACCCTCGTGTGCTAGGTCCACAATTACCCGTCGCAATTTAACCGGCACAACTAATCGATCCGATCCTCTGAATACAAAATCATCTTTAACAGACAGTTCGTGCCGTATGCGAAAGTACGGTAAGAGCTCATTTGGTACAAGTGAAATATTTGCAGGCCATCCAGAATGAATGCGATCCCGTACGGCACTCAGTTCTGGGCATGATGCAGAAGCAGCTTCGAATTCTGCATGGCTTACTGCCTTCACGGCCGTGGACAGAAGGGCAACAGATGGCACATTTGGAGCAGTTATAGGGAGTCGAGATAGGCAGTTCGCAGTCGAATTTTGCGCTCCGGGCGGTACAACACGTCATAATTAAAGCAAAGGAGACGTGCCGACCATCGGGCAATACGCAAACCAGCTCTCCCCATACCTTTCGTAGTAAGAAGTGTTGTGAGGGCCTGGTGATCTGTTTTCAAAGTGAAACGGTGTCCCCACAAATACGTACGCCACTTTTCAACTGCCCAAACACACGCTAAGGCTTCCTTTTCCACTGTAGAATACTTCCTCTCGGCCTGAGAAAGTGTACGAGAAGCAAAAGCAATGGTGTGCTCTGTTCCATCAGCATGCATTTGTGTAAATACTGCACCCAGCCTGTAGTCTGAAGCGTCAGTTGCTATAGTTGAAGGCAAAGCAGGATCAAAAATTGCCAGAGCTGGACTCGTCAGAATTAATTCCTTGACCCTATGGAAGCTACGCTGTGCGTCCTCTGTGAAGTCAAAGTTGGATTGCCCACGTAAGCAAGCACGCATAGGTTCTACTATCGTGGCGTAATGCGGTATAAACTTTGCATACCATGATGTTAGCCCTAAAAATGAATGTACAGCTGAAGCATCTGTGGGAAGAGGTGCGTTAAGGAAAGCATCTACATGCTCTGTGTCAGGCGAAATACCCTCCGCAGAAATGACATGCCCCAAAAAACGAAGGGAGGTCTGCTTGAAATGACATTTGTCCTTGTTTAATTGTAGCCCGCCTTCTCAAGCATTCTAAAACAGCTGAGAGGTGACGATCATGTTCAGCAGCCGTGGATCCGTATATAATAATATCATCAAGGTAATTCTGGACACCTGGAAGATGACGGAGAAGTGTTGACAGTAACTTTTGAAACGCGGCTGGAGCGGACGCCAACCCAAAGGGAACACGGCAAAAACGGAACAAGCCATCGTGTGTTATAAATGCAGTCAGGTCCCTACTCTCCTCGTGTAAGAGCACTTGATGGTACACGTTTGCAAGATCTATAGTGGAGAAGACAGTAGCACCTCGTAATTCAGACAACAATTCCTCAATATGTGGCAGCGGAAAAACAATCAACAATAACTGCCTTATTAGGCTCACGAAGGTCCACACATAAGCGTATGCCACCAGTTTTCTTTTGTGTGACTACTATTGGTGATACCCATGGAGAAGCATCCACAGACTCAATAATTCCTGCATCTAGCAAGTGGCGCAGTTCAGCAGAAACAGCAGTCCGTACTGATATTGGCAAGCACCTTAATCTCTGCTGCACCGGCGAAACCTCTGGCCGGATTCTTACCTTATGTACAAACCCCTTTGCATATCCTAGGCCTTTGAATGGAGTGGAAGACATCTGTAGCACTGGGGCTGGTGGGGTAAGTACTGTATTACCTTCGATCTGCAATTTCAAAGATGTAACTAAGTCCATGCCTAGTAAAGGGGCACCGGTTTGCACGATGAAGAAAGTAACCGGTACCGTGACAGCTCCATATGAAACTCGTGCTTGGAGGCATCCTATAACCGGTAGTTCAGCTTTGGAATAACAGAGCAGGCGTACGGGAGGTGCAGATAATTTACAAGTACCAAAATACCGGTTACATAACCCGCTGGGTAAAATGGATACAGATGAGCCCGTGTCTACGAGGAGACACACCGAATACGGTTTAGAAGCGTTTGCTTGAATTATAACACAACATGAAATTTTTCCAGGCCGGTTTGTACCATCATTCACACACAAAATGGTAGTTTCTGGAACCTCAATACCTCGAACTCGGTCTTGTGTAGGAGAGCGACATACACGAGAAAAATTTCCAGATTTACCGCAGCTTCTGCACGTAGCCGACGCAGCCGGACACTGTGGAGCATTTGCGAGATGTGCTTTGGATCCACAGCGGAAACACGACCGATTCTTATTGGATTTAATAGGAGTGCCAAAACTAGGTTGTACGCGGGCCTGACCATCGCGGCGTCGTATAGATAGCATCGTGCTTTGAACTGCATCGACTGAAGCTGGAGAAGAGGCCGTCAGGATCCCTGCTTGATTTTTAGCAGCTTCAATTTGCGAAGCGAGCATCACCGCTTTTTCCAGAGTGAGGTCATGTTCAAATAATAACTTCTCGCGGACACTTGGATAGGCTGCCTTTTCTACCAACTGGTCCCGTAACATTTCATCAGTTTTATCTTTAAAATCACAGGTAGATACAAGATCTCGTAACGCAGAAATATACTGAGCCACAGTTTCGTCATGTCGTTGGGCTCTACTACGAAATTTATGGCGTTCAACAACCACATTGCACATTCCACATGGCAGAAAATGCGCCTTCAACACCGCTACGGCCTCTGCGTATGTGTTACCTGTATTTGGTAATGTATAGAAAAGTCTGTGTCCTTCAGTGCCCAAACAGTGCAGAAGCAAAGCTCGTTTCCTGGCTTCCGTCCAGTTGTCTCCATCTGCCCCAATAACAAGTAAATAATTTTCAAATATTTTCATCCACGTATCAAACGGAAGCGTGGGCTCTCCTGGACAGGGAAGAAAAGCAGCTGGTAATGGAACAGTAGAAGCGTCCATCATTGCTTAGAACCCTGCTCGTCGCCAATTTTGTTATATACTGATTAGTACACAAGAAGTCTTCAAATCCTTCTTTATTATAGAAAAGCCTCTCCCATACCATCTCCTTCCGGAAACTCTCTTCATCCCTCTTCCAGTTCTATTTATATATATATTTGTACAGTGCCCCCTACTGCCCAAATTAAATAACATTGATACCACAACATAACAATTCTGTCATTCATCTTTGAAGAATCTCCTTTTAAGTGTTTATTTGGGTTCAATCCAATGCTATTGGACCTTCCTTTGCAGTCTTTATTGCTTTTCAGCATCACAGAGTAACCTAATGGATTGAATTTTTTGAGTGGGGTGCTGTTCTGGAGAACTTGAAGAAGGCAGAGTCCTCCATTAAGTGGTTTGCAGACTGCATCCTTGGAGTATAGAGCAGGGAGGACAGCGTGGCTCGCAACTCCAGACATCCACCTGAGGGTTCACTGTTATAAGTTGGATTCTTGATGCTGTATACTGGAGTTTATTATTTTGGAAAGAGTGAGTATGGTGTCTTATATATTTGCCCTTCCTTCTCACTTGAATTCCCAGCCTGCATTGAATTTTCATGACTGAAGCTGACGAACCACCTTTTGTTGTGGATGGCAGTTTTAGTTTTTTTCACTACATATATTTTGACACCTTAAGTGTGGAATACAAAGGATTGCTGTAAATAAAATATCATTAAAAAAAAGTTTCCATTTCTGGGCTTTTTTTTGTTCCCAGGCAGTTCTGTACCACTAGCAGCAGTTCTGCTACTGCAGGTGTGTTGTGACACAGATGAGCATGCATATGTGATTCACAAGCACTGTCACAGGATATAGTCATGGATGCAAACTGTATCGTAGCTGCCAGCCTATTACCCTAAAGGCAAGCCGTGCTTTAAATCTTGACATCATTCATTCTCAAACATGAATTTCTTTTTGCTGGGAGTAGGTGTAGGATTTTCATAACTACTTCTTATGTTCTACTCTGTGAAGATTAAAGACGGCAGACAGACTCCCAAATAAATAGAGCCTTGCAGAAGATAACTTTTGATCATAGACAGAGGCACGAAATGTGACTCTGGATGTTGGTATGGAACAGTGGAAGTGAGAACATGACTTCAGAAACAGCACCAGAGGAACCATGGCTAGTTTCAGTAACTGTTACTTTATGAGATGTTTCCTGTGGTCATAACAGCTGGAAGCTTATTGTTCTGAAACAACTGTGGATCAGTTATTGTTAACTAAATGCGTCCTTTATTGGCCTTTACATTCATTGAGGGTGGGTGTCTTGGTCTTTCCATCTTGGTGCTTGCTACAGCAGTAGCACAATATCATATTTTATTAGGTTGTTCTTCTTCTTTTTCATCTTCTCCTACTACTTATTATTTTTAGTATTATTAATATCTTTGTAGTGAAGCCTTAGTGTAACTATCAGCAACCTACAATGTGTCATACAAAATATCTTCATGAGTGCCATTTTGTGACTCAGATTACTGTAAAATCTTGACATCATTCATTCTCAAACATGAATTTCTCTTTGTTGGGAGTAGGTGTAGGATGCTTCATAACAACTTCTTATGATCTTCTCTGGGGTAGACTGATGACCCAACTCACTGGAAAATACACAAGAGTCCTGCTTCTCCATGGGGTGAGTCACACTAGCATAATATGAAGCTGAAAGAAAGGCCATGCTGTCTCTGCTATTCTATCCATATAGAGGCCATGCTGGAGAAGAGACCATGCCAGACCAGAGACCAATCAAATACTAAGACAGTGAGATCCTAGTAGTCTAAGCTTATTGAATTTTGAAGATTTATTGCAGGATGAACCGCTTATTATCCAGGTTGTATCATCATATACATTTTATTGTGCTTGTATATTAGGCACAATTACAAATCTTAAGCTAAGTTATGCATGAATAAAAATATAAACCTTCTCTTCTGCCTATCTTGCAACTTGGTCTTGTTGCCTGTGGTTATAGACATAAAAGGAATAAACATATTATGGTGTGTGGAGGACTGCCGGCTTCTTATTCCGGTCCTCACCCCCAGGCCAGGAGGAGCTCTCCCGACAGCAGGATCATGCCCTGAGTTCCAGCAGGGCATCATGGACCTTGTAGAGTTTATACACAGCCCTGCTGGATACCTTGGGGGCCGCTGGGAGTCGCTGTAGGAGGGCTCGTGGGCTCATATGTGCCCTATAACCTGGGAGTATGTCACGGTCACGTGACAGGAAGAAACAACGTGCTCCCGGGTTGAAGAAAAGGACTGTTTACCCTGACCCGGAAGGAATAAGGAACTGTGGACTGATTGGGCAGGAACACCTCCGGGTCAGGGTGTATAAAAGGACTATGGGCCAGTCCAGACACCGAGCTGAGCTGGGAGGTAGAGGGGCGAAGTGTCTGGGTGAGGAGGAGAGAGTATTGTTGTGTAATTTGTGAGTAGTGTGGAGGGTGCTTTGTGCACAGTGTTATTAATTAATAAAAAGTCTGGGACTTTTATCCAGTGTCTAGGGTGGTACCTGAGGGTTCAAGGGAGCACTAGCGCCCCCTACTGCCACAGGTGATTGTTGGGATTTGGGGGGCGGGGGATATATTTAGGTCTATGTAGTATTTATTTATAATATTTATTCATTTGTTATATTTATGAATAGCACCTGATGACCCCAACTCTCTTGGTTCACTGACCCAATTTCTTACTTGTGTTTCTGAATGGATGAGTAATAATCTTCTCAAACTAAATATGGAGAAAACGGAAATCTTAGTTATTGGCAAAAATGTACATAGTGAGGGTATTAGAAATTAACTTAATGCATTACACTTAAAAGTCAAGATGGAGTTAAAGGAGTTAAATTTAGGGGCAATTATTGACTCTGACCTAAATTTTAAATCACATATTAATCAGATTACTAGGACAGTATTTTTTCACTTAAGGAATATAGCAAAGGTTAGATGCCTTATAACTCTGCAAGATGCTGAAAAATGATTTCACACTTTTGTTTTCAGTCGACTAGATTACTGAAACTCACTCCTCTCAGGACTATTCAAGAAAGACATCGATCGCTTGCAGTTAGTGCAGAATGCAGCTGCCAGAATCTTAACTAAGAAAAGAAAATCTGTGTACATCTCTCCAGTTTTGATATCATTAAATTGGTTTACCTTTGCCATTCATTTAATTCACTTTAAAATGAAAGCCTTAAATAATCTCGATCCATCCTATATTTTGGAATGCCTGTCACCTTACACTCCAAATCATAACCTTAGATCTTCAAATGAGAATCTGCTTATAATTCCAAGAGCTACACTTAAAAGAAGTGGTGAGGCAGCCTTCTGCTGTCATGCACATAAAATCTGGAATAGTTTACAGATAGAAATTCACCAGTCTAATATGGTGGAGCATTTTAAAAAACTGATAAAAACTCAATATTTTAATGGCTTTCCCATAGATACATTTTAGTGGATCCCTGCTAAGCTATATGTGCATCGAATTATCATTTTCATCAATCCGTACTAATCCCTACTATTCTATCCTGTTTT
Organism: Polypterus senegalus; assembly: GCF_016835505.1. NCBI lineage: Eukaryota > Metazoa > Chordata > Cladistia > Polypteriformes > Polypteridae > Polypterus > Polypterus senegalus. The sequence continues at coordinate 119,005,583 of NC_053159.1, forward strand.
TTTTCTGTTTTTTCTGTGGTGGCGATCTGCACCACCACCACTTGATCGAAGCACCATGCAGTCCCTACATTGACAGATTAAAGGCCAGATGTCCACACCACCATCATCATCTAGTTCTTTCTTGTGAAGTCTGAAAATCATGAGGACTGATTGAGATCATTTATGTTAGGAAGAATGCCCAGTAGGGTCTGGGTGGTCTGGTGGCCTTGGAACCCTTGCAGATTTTGTTTTGTTTTTTTCTCCTGTTCATCTGAAGTTTTTTTGTTTGTTTTTTTCTGTCCTCCTGGACATCTGTCCTTACTTTATTCTTCGTTACTTAGTATTGCCTAACTTACTTTTGGTTCATACAAACTTTTCTTTCTTCATCTTTGAGCTACATCATTTGTATGAAAATGTGCTATAAAAATAAATGTTGTTGTTGTTGTAAAGAGTCTGGCAGGGAGAATATGGTTACCTTGGACCCCTTTACAATTTTTAGATAATGATTGCTGTCTTATTTGATAGCCCATACAGAAAATAATGATTTTGCTGGACTTTTTGGTTACTTTAATAGTCAACAATGACATATGACAGAAGCCAACATTTACAGTTTTTGTTTAAGATTTAATATTTATTTATATATTTATCATTGCTCTCACTTGTTCCAGTTTTTCAACAGGAAGACATTTCACCATTACCAAACAACCTATAACTGTGAGATTATGTCTGGTTGCTGTCAAAAGACTATTTCTCCTGATCAGGACTGGCCATATTTTCGAGTCTGTAATGACCATTTTCTGCCAGGGGATTATATATGGTATCTGTGCCAAGAAAAGACTCTTTTTAAGAAGACATGACTTCACTGGTAAGCTCCACATACTGCAAAGTATTTACAAAAAGTTTTTTTTAGGGTGAAACATCACAGTAATGCATTATTTTCATTTCAGCATAATAATAGGTCTTTGCTTTTGGGTTGTCCAATATCAGTTCTTGGTATTACAAATATATCTGCTCTGATGGCAGTACACACCATTTTTTACAATTTTACCACTGAATATCTCCAAGTTTGTATTATATTATAGGAATTGGGTGATATTTAGCAATTCTACAATGTTCTTTTTTGCTTAAGAGTTTTATATTCTCAAAGTATGTCTTCTGGATACTGTTGTTAATATATACATTGTTCTTTCTCGTGAAGACATAATTTCTTCTCTTCTTCATCCTCGACAAAAACTATACCCTGCAATCAATGATTTAAAGATAGGATGAAATATGTACATATACTACAAAAAATCATAAATGTGTAGCTGAACAGCCTGCTGATTTAATCGGCAGTTTGAACACTGTCAGTTCCTCCACACGTTGAAACTATTTATCAACTATTTATCATTTCAAAAATTGTTTGACTACTTGAACATACTTTTACTGCAGCAAGCAAGTTTATGGAACTTATCTTATGTGTATGTTCTAATATCTTCCAAATAATGAAATTAATCAATGACTAAAAAGATACAAATTTAGAATTGTGTAGGTTTGAAAAACCTCAGAAATTAATCAACACTAGACTTTGAGGTGCGAGAAATCTATCAACTTAATTTTTTGTGTACAGTTTTAGAATTTTTATTTAAAAATTAGCAAAGTATCCCTTTAACAATTATTAGAAGAAATAACAGTGACATGAGCATGAAAATGTTACGCTTACTGTTCCCAAATATAGAATTTAATAATACAGCATATCAGCAGTGTTAGTAAGTATAAGTTTATTATTGTAAAAATTGAAACAAAAAATTAAAGAAGCTAACAAGTAATTGGTGCATTACATTCACAGAAGGGTCTGAATACATTTATTTCAAGACTGTAGGGTTCAAAATAAGGTAATGCTGAGGCAGCCAAGTATTTTCAGCCAAAGCAAACTTAGTGTTAGAAGGAAACAGCTACAAAATGTCATAATTATGAATAGAAAATAAAGTTAATTCCAGGTACTGCTTTTACGTTCTTTTTAGTATAGACATAGTGGCACTATTGGCAACTGGTTAAGAGAATATTTTATATAATGTTACTCCCCACTGAAAATTTTCAATATATGGAATCCATCTGTGTCCACATGATATACTTTTGGAAAATGTTTTTGTGTAGAAACTGGCAAAGTAATTCCAGCTGAATGTCCTATTTTTGTCAAAGCTGTTTTTATATTCTTACAAGAACATAATAAGTTTTCCAGAATATGGTCAACTTAAGATTTGAAGGTCCCCAAGGTGGTGCTTTCAAATGTACTACATGGTAACTTGTTCCGTGTTTTTGCAGGTCAAAGTGTGAAGAAATATTTTCTAACATCTGTGCAAAATTTATTTATAACTAACTTTCAACTCTGTCCCCATGTCCTTGTTTAAGGCGTATTTTAAAGTAACAGCTTGTACTAATTCTACTATCTCCTTTTATAATTTGAAATACATCTAACATGTCACATTTAAATTTCATTTGGCTCATACTGAAATGATTTAACTTTGTCACTATTTCCTTATAGCTAATTTCCTGCACTACTTGAATAAGTCTTAAACAATTGTCCTTGGACTCTCTCTAGTACTATTATGTCTCTCTTTTAATTAAGAGTCAAAAATAACACTGGAAATTCCAAATCCAGCCTAATAACTATATAGTATAGGGTAACTATTACCCCTTTAGTATCCCACTGAGTACAGGTGCCAGCTTAAAGAATTAAGAATATAGCAGAATCTTGTCTAATGTAAATTCAAATGGCAGCAGAAAGTAAATAAGAATGATAAGCACAAATAAAATCAGTTCTGTGTTTCTTTTTATGTATGGGGTGGAAATGAGCAAGAGACTCTTTTCTTATACTGTTGTACTCACTCTCCTTACTTTCTCATCTGGATAACATTTTGTGTACTTGAAGATATTACTTTAGCGCATTCATGTATGCAAAGGCTCCCAAGTGCAAGTCAATTGCTAGTTCTTGAGCTAAATGTCAAACTAATTTCAGGATTGTTTTACTCTGCTTGCTGTAGACCAGGGGTCTCCAACTCCAGTCCTTGAGAGCTACTGTGACTGCAAGTTTTTATTCTAACTCTTTTCTCGATTAGTGACCTGCTTTTGCTGCTAATTAACTATTTCACTTTATTTCAGTTGACTTTTCTTGAGACTCCGACCGCTGAATTAATCATTTTTTCCTTAAACGGCTCCTAAACATAAATTTGATGTGAAGTGAGCCAACAGATGACCAACTAAGTTGGGGCCTCAAACTCCAACCAACTTCATTTAATTCAGTTTCTTAATTTGAAGCCAATTCTCATTGTTAATTAAACACGTTATTTAATTCCATGGCGCTCCTTCTGCCATGGCAGACATTTCCAAAACTGTTGATTTTCCTTTTTATGAGCGCTGTCAAAATGTTTTGTGGACCTGAGCAGATCAACGTTACTGAGGCCTTCATCTTTCTTTATTTTCAGTTATAGTGTGATGGATGCAGGTTGGTGTTTATGTGTTGGTACATTTGGAATCTTAATATTGTTTTGTTAAGTTGAGTTGAGTCTTAAGTTGTGCATCAATTAAAATTAAGGCAAAGAGTTAATTAGCAGCAAAATCTGGTCACTAATTAAGAAAAGGGTTAGAATGAAAACCTGCAGCCACAGTAGCTCTCCATGGCTGGAGTTGGAGACCCCTGTTGTAGACTATTGGAGATCCAAAACAACCCCACAGGAATTCAATGCTTCACCATCATTTAACTCACCTTGAGTTTAACTTTGTGATTAATTCAATATACAGAATTATTTAAGAGATTTTAGAGGAAAATGTGAAGCCACCCATCCAACACATTAAACCTGACAAAAATGAAAATATGCCACAATCAAGAACAAATTCCATCCATCTTCTAACCCACTGAATCCGAACACAGGGGTCTGCTGGAGTCAATCCCAGCCAACAAGGCAGGAACCAATCCTGGGCAGGGTGCCAACCCACCGCAGGACACACAAACACCAATTTACAATCGCCAATCCACCTAACCTGCATGTCATTGGACTGTGGGAGGAAACCAGAGTGCCCAGAGGAAACCCACACAGACATGGGGAGAACATGCAAACTCCATGCAGGGAAGACCCAGGAAGCGAACCTAAGTCTCCTAACTGCAAGGCAGCAGCACTACCATGGCGCCACCATAACAAATTCCAACCTGGTTAAAACAGAAGCAAATTGAGATTTTGGAAAGACAAAGTCCAAGTTCACACATCTACACCTGTAAATGCTGTGGAAGAATCTTTATAGACCTGTGTATAAACAATTGCATACTAAAATCAATATATGGAATAGTATTCTAATGAGGATTAGGCCAATGTTTATTCAGTAACAAGTAAAAGACTTATTAATGCACACAGAAAAGCATGACATCAAGTCATTTGTGCTACATTCTCTGTCTCCTTTGTGGGTCCTTCAGACAGAGGCCGAAAAGGGAGAAGCATGAAAGTTTACATTTACTGCTTTTGATGTGGACTTAGCAAGGTTTGTCCTCCTCTCTAAAACATAAGGAAACTGAATCATATAAAAAGGGCTAATCTGTCACTTTTCTGTTGGTGGGTTGTGAGTACGAGGTAGTAAGCAAAACCAGACCTTTTCCTGTGTAGTATTTTCATATTTTACAATGTGCTACAGTGTCCACAGTACCTGAGAGCTTCAATGGCTAGTGCTACTGCCTTGAAGCTAGAGAGTTCTAGAGGCTAAGACTTAAATCCTGGTCCAGGTACAATTAATATGGATTTTGTACATTTTCCCTGTCTGCAGCTGTTCACACAGGGATTTACAAAATCTTCCACCCTCAGCCCCACAAATTAGCCTCATATGAGTGTGCCCTGCCATGGACTGACACTCCATCTAGAGTTGAACCCTGCCTTACACCTCATCCTGCTGTAGGCTGACCTCCATGGCCATGAATTACATTATACTGTTCTAAAATGGGCTGACGTACAGGACTTCACATTGCAAACACAAATAAAATCTGCTGTTAATTTTACTATTTTTATGTCCTTAATTATTTACAGTATGTCTACCTTGGAACTTTAATATCTTGTTTGTCCAGTATTTACTTATTTTTCACACTGTATTTGTTACATCACTTTCCAGTCATTTTGTTTTCATGCATTTTTCAATATTGTTTATGGTGATCATACCTGTTGCCAGATACATGGGCAGTATCACCCAAGGACAGGAATGTGATGTGATTAGCCATCTTCTATTTAAAACGGTGCACGGCCCCCTGTATCCCATTTTTTCATTAGGGGTCCTCAAATATTAGTTTCGTTTTAGACTTTTTCTCTTCTTACATTTCCATCCTTTCACTTACATTTCACCTTAGCATTTTGTTTTTGTTGCTAGTAATTTTGCCTTATTTATTCCAGGTCTAGCCCATTCTTTTGACTACAATTTCAGCCTTCTCCACTGGACTGTCATCTCTCAGTCCTTTCCAAGCTGAGTTTTCCTACTTATTGATTTTTTTCCCAAGGTCATCACAATACAATCAAGGTTTTGCCAGATCTGGTTATTATTTTTTTTTTAGATTTTTTAGTATCCTAGTAAAGCTTCCTGTCTTGCTATATGTGACCTGAGACGAAGACTGGAATCCTTTGGTACTGTGTCTCTCCAGAAAAATCCTTGGGTTCAATTGATTTGACTTTTGTGTCAAATGAGTGGTTGCTCAAGGAGTCCTGTTTGAGGCACATTACCTGCATTGTGAGGGAGTGTCAGTTATGGCACTCAGGCCATATGGCACGCTTCCCAGAGGGTGATCCGGCTCATAAGATCCTCATTGTCAGAGACCCGAGTGGCTGGACCAGGCCAAGGGGTCACCCACGTAACACTCGGCTGCGGCAGATAGAGGGTCATTTCTGGAAGGAGGGACAGGACCACGTGTCTGCCTAGGGGGTTGCCAACTGGGATTCGAGTTGTTTTGGCGTGTAGTGGGTTCGGCAACACACTGTACCAGTGCATGCTTGACTTAGTAAAGATATTTTATTAGCGTTAAGTTTTGATAAATTGAATAAAATATGCTTTTTAAATTACTGTATGGTGGGTAGAACTAATGGTTTACCAAATGAGTGATATAATATTTTAAACATCAAATGACTCACCTCATGTATCTGAGGATGATAAGGCTACATTTAAATTCTCCCTTCGTTTCTACCTATTGATGGATACCATATAAGGTAAAATGGGTGTTTAAACAGTCTAGACAGTCAGTCATACAGAGCAGTCATTCAGTGCAATGTGATTAAGCAGTCAGCAATGTAAAAAATAGATGGACAATAAGTCCAGAAAAATAAAATAAAACATATTAATTAGTCTTCATTTTCTTGAACGTTATTAACAGCAGGTAAGGCATAAGAATACAGCATCACACTCATGGACCAATTAGTACATTGGGTAACACTTTAGTTGAAGTACTGCAAAAATGCAAGTATTACTCATTTAGTCTTATGGAGCAAGATATTAACAAAGGTTTCTTTTGGTCTTCATAACACTTATAAAGCGTTAGTAGATGGGTTATTCATCTCTGTGCTGTGCAGCATATTGACATGGTGGTAAAATTACTTGTTAATATGAAAGATTCACAGGGCTTATATTAAATGTGGAATAGCAAGAGAAATGTGTCTCAGTTAGGACACCGCAGACCTAGTAGGTGACATTGCATAGATGAATAAACGCTTCAATGATGCTCTATAAGTGTTATGAAGATCTGAAGAAGTGTATGTTAAGGTCTTGTTACATAATCATAAATGAGTAATAGATCCATTTTTGCATTACCTAAACTAAAGGGTTACCGTACATTGCATATCAAAAACAACAAATCGACATATAAAATTAAAAAAATAAACTTGATTGGATACTACTTGGCGCTACTAAAAAAACTTAACAGGAAGAGTGTTGTCAAACATATTAATTTATCAATATCATAGCTATTTTACCTGTCAAGGACAGGTAATACAAAAATTTTAAAGTACTTGACATTTGCTATCTCTTGCCTTATGTTGTACCCTCAGAATTCCACCTATGTGTGACTTCTGCATCCTCATATATCTCAGCCTCTCTTGCCCAGTCCTTCCTCTCTCAGTTATATTCCTGTAAAGCTTGCTTCTCAAACTCTGTCATTTTGAGGTGCGTTTCTGACCCCCTTCCACTTTTTGACTTCAACCAGTCATCGATGGAAGCCCATTACTTGCTGTGGAAACAGCTTTTAAATTCTTGTGAATAATTGGATACTTCCCATGTTTGAAGCCGATTCTTAATGTTCCTCCCATGCCTTTCCTCTTTATCCTTGTATGTGTCACCCTCCTTTGCTTTCCTGTATTGATTGTGTTTGACAGAGCAATGATAGCAAAATGGGTTACTCAGACCAAAGCCAAACTGACCAATCAGATTGCTCAGTGGGACCAGACACACACATGAACATTAGTGTTTTATGATATAGATATTGATTCTGAAATTTTGAATTGGTACCAATTCTCATTTCCTGTAATATCGATCATATACATATCGGATGTCCTTTTCTACCTTTTTTTTTTTTTTTTGACAGCAACTTTAGACATATTGACTACCAGACACACGCATTTGCACACACACACACTCACTACCTTCTCTTACACACTGCGGTGTTGTTCAAAATTAGCTTTTGACTTTCACAAATACATCTGCAGTAGGGCTGTCAGATTTTTCAAAAATTAAGTTTCAAATGCTCACATTAATAATAAATATCTACTATTTGAATATAGTTTAAATTTTCTGGTTGTTGTATATAATTTTGAACTATATGTGCTTTTTCGTATTTCTTAATCTTATACATATTGTTACTTTTTACTTACAATACGTCTACAAGAAAAATAGTGCTTATGGCTCGTAATCGTGAATAGGTGAAAAACTGCTGCATTCGAATGAAACCAACACCTAATTATACAGTCCTTAAAAAAAGGATTCACTCTGCATGTAAACTGTAGTGTGATTTGGAGTTCCAAATATGGCAAAAGAGTGTGTGAAGTTTCCAAAATATCCATAAAGCTGGCTAAGACTTTTACTGTTCTGTCCAGCAGAGCCTCACCTTAGCCTGACTAGGCCCCAAATACTGCCTGCTGGTTAACAAAACAGCTGTACTTATCATAAAAACATGGGTGGGGTGAACCTAAATGCTTGGCTTGTATAAAATAGGACAAAGAGGAATCTGCTAAAATGAAGGATTTATTTAATGACAATAGACAACAGAATTATGCAAGTACATAAAGTAGCCATGAAAAAAGTTTGAAAAGCACCAATTTAGATAGCAGCAATTTTAACAAAAAAACTACACTATTTTTCTTGCATTTTTTGCATTTTACTGACATAAAAGTGTCAGAAACGTTTGAACCACTATGCTACCTCAAGGACAAAATTACTTTATTAATGAAATAAACTAATACTGGGGTGGCATGGTGGCGCAGTGGTAGTGCTGCTGCTTCGCAATTAGGAGACCTGGGTTCACTTCCTGGGTCCTCCCTCTGTAGAGTTTGTATGTTCTCCCCTTGTCTGCGTGGGTTTTCTCTGGGCACTCCAGTTTCCTCCCACAGTCCAAAGACATGCAAATTGGCCCTAGTTTGTGTGTGTCCTGCAGTGGGTTGGCACCCTGCCTTGTTGGCTGGGATTGGCTCCAGCAGACCCCCGTGACCCTTTGTTTGGATTCAGTGGGTTGGAAAATGGATGGATGGATTAATACTGTTATCAGCATTACAGACCACCAAACCAGTGGCATTTTTAGTAATTTTTGAATGTGTGACTATTTTGGAGCATTTTGAACAAATGCACTCTATCAAGAAGAATCTAGTTATCTTATATAGTTTTATTTTTTTTTAAATAAACAGTGATCTTTAGTTTTTTATGTACACTCACCCCGTTGTAAATTTAGGGTTCTTTAGTACAATAATTCCAAAAAATGATTCAAAATACCCACTAGAGAGAGGAAAACCATCAAACTCTGATGGTGACTATGACTAGTAACGAGATGGGAAATGTAAAAGATTTACTGCATTTACAACAAAAACACCCCGTAATAATATCCAAAGAGCATAAAAAAGCTCAGAAGGTGTTGCCTAGAAAAAGAAATCCAATAGCAAACAAGTCCCAGAAACACAAAATCAAAAAGAGGTCATAAAACAGAGCAAGAAGTAAAAATCCAGAAAATCCACAATTAGTAATCAATAATTAAAATCTTGCAAAATCACCACCACCACAAGCACATTCTGTGAATCACAAGGGACTGTAGGTTTTCCACAGCTTTTAAAGGGCTGAGGAAGTTCCTGTGTAGGTGGCCTTGCCTCTTGGGGACTTCCCATAAAACACATGGTACAGTACATAGAAAAAGATACATAGACATATACAAACTAAATGACTGAGAATGTTAACATAAAAAAATGAACAAAACAGACATAAATGAGAAATTTGTACCATAACACCCCCCAAGGTACCCAACATGGTATTTAATATTGATACATTTTAAAATATTGTATCAAAGCTAGAAATTTCAAAACAGTGACTACACTAAAAGGCTGACTCTACCATTTAGACAAAATAGAAATAACATTTGAGGAGGTGGCATTTTTTTAAACAATACAGATTTTAACTTATAAACACTCAGATTCGATACAGCTGTCCTGTTCCCAAAATCCTAGGCTACAATATAGAAAATAATAATAATAATAATAATAAAAATCCTCTGTGGTGGGCTGGCGCCCTGCCCAGGATTTGTTTCCTGCCTTGCGGCCTGTGTTGGCTGGGATTGGCTCCAGCAGACCCCTGTGACCCTGTAGTTAGGATATAGTGGGTTGGATAATGGATGGATGGATACTAGTAGAAACTAGTAGAGCTTATGATACGCAGACACAGCAAAATAAAGTTAAATCAAAACAACAACAGGACAGCAGCTCCTTCATGTATTTCTAACGGCTGATTTATATAATACTAACAAAATACCCGCGCTTCGCAGCGGAGAAGTAGTGTGTTAAAGAAGTAATGAAAAAGAAAAGGAAACATTTTGAAAATAACGTAACATGATTGTCAATGTAATTGTTTTGTCACTGTTATGAGTGTTGCTGTCATATATACTGTATATATATATATATATATACACATACATACATACACACACACACATTTTATATATATATATATATACAGTATCTATATCTATATCTATATCTATATATATATATATATATCTATATCTATATATCTATATATTGTAAAGGACAGCCGGGTTCCATGCCCGGCAGGGACGCCCCTGCTGCTTATGTTCCGGGGAAGCCACCATGGGCACTCCAGTACCTCCCCCGGGACGCTTGGTGGCAGCCTCCCTGGCAGACGGTGATTCCCCAACCGCCCGCAGGGCCCCATGGGAGATGGAGTCCTCCACAGCTTGGTTGGGGCCCAGGGTGGCCTCTAGGGGGGGCTGTCTGCTTCCCACAGCCCGGCTGGATTAGTCTTCAGCCCCACCCGGAAGTGCAATTATGACCAGGTGGTTAATCACCTGGAACGCTTCCGGGTGGGCTATAAAAGGGCCCAGCCACCACCACTTGACGAGCCAGAGTTGGGTAGTGGAGCGAGGTGAAGAATTGTGTTTTGTGCTTTGGGACTGTGTTTGGCCTGTGTGGCACGGGGAAGACGTGTCCCACAGCTGAAGAAAATAAAAGCCTTTGTACTTTTTAAACGTGCCTCCGTGTCTTTCTGTGTCGGGTCAGGCGCCTATATAGCGCCTTTGTTACAATATCTAATATATTTATCTATATCTATCTATATATATATATATCTATATCTATATCTCTCTCTATATATATACACATACACACACACACATTATATCTATATCTATATATATATCTATATCTATATCTACACCTATCTATCTATATCTACACCTATATCAATATCTATATCTATATCTATATCTATATATATATTGTAAAAGAGATAGGAGGAGACAGCAATAAGGTTTGGGGTTTTCCGGCCCCGTATATTGTCGGCACTCCACAATATACTCAAAATAAACAGTCAAAAAATATAAACAACACAGTTCATATACCATTTTAAAGAGGAGGAGCCGGAAGTGGAGGGATGCTGGGAAGGAGCCGTGAGGGATGATGGGATCGATGACGTCAGGAAAGATGGCGGAGGAAGGGCGGAAGTAGACGTAGTGCGGGCAAAACTCAGTCTTATGGTGGCGGAGCGACTTTTTTTCTGAAAGGAAGCACAGGAAGAAAGTTAGTACCCGCCATTCCCTACCGCCGAATGTTTTCCCAGGTGTGTTAAGATCCTTCCGCGGTCTCCGACTCGCGCGTGCGTGACAATATATATATATATTGTGACAGACAGGGGGTGCTCTTGCTCCCTTGAACCCTTGTCCATGACTCCAACACCAGGTAAAAGTATAATAGTTGACTTTATTTAATCGCCACAGTGTACAAAGCACACTCTCCACCACTATACTCATAAATTAACAATAATCACTAATAATAAACACAGTAAACCAATCCTCCAGCTTCCAGAGGCGTTGCCACCCTTCCACCCATCTATATCTATATATATCTATATCTATATCTATCTATCTATATCTATATCTATATCTATATATACACACACACATACATATACACACACATATATATATACCCTTTGGGGTGCAAGCAGCTGTTGTTGGGGGTGCCAGAATCCATCGAGGAAGAAAAATGAAAAACATTATTTGTACAAAACTTTAATTTATCTATCCATTCCTAACTAATTAAATGGGCAGGCTATTTCGTATCAGTGCAATACGCTGCTTGTTAAAACGGATGACTCCTGCTCTTATGTGCACTTAGTGCTGCGTGGGTATTATGAACTATCGTATCTGTTCAAGTTCTATTTAAATTTTAAATATAAGTAATTTTTATTTAGTCGACAGAAATATGTTTGGTAGGAATGTAAGTTAAATTTAGTCATCATTGCATAAATTTTTCTTCACCATAGAAATTTAAAGACTAAATTCAACTTACATTCCTACCAAAGATATTTCTGTCGACTAAATAGAACCTACTTATATCCAAATAGAACTTGAAAAGATATATTTTTTTGAATCTGATTGCGCATTGTAGAGCGACTTGACGCAAACCACATTGAGCCTACAAGCTATTGAGCTGTCACCTGCCTGCCTCAATAAGTGACCCTCGCTTCGCTCTTACTTTTTTACCGTTCATTTAATCATGGGTAGTCGCGGAAAAAGTAGACAATGGAAGGAGGATTAAACTGAGTAAGGCTTTACCAAAACAATTATTGATGGCGAATAAAGTATCCATTATTCATAAAGCTTCAATTAGTGATCTGTTTTTCTGCGTTAACCTCATATTTTTTCATACTTCTTCTCAAACTAAGGATAATGCAAACAATACGCTGCACGTGTTTCGCCCTAATTCTGGGCTCATCAGGCGTACACACTCACTGCACCCCCTGTGGGGAATCAAATCTCGGACTTCAGCAGTATAGGCGAAGCCTCTCGTGTTGTGCCACGGCGTGTGGTTCGTTTATTTGACAGTATGTAGATCAGGAGATATATATATATATATATATATATACATATATATATATACAGTATATATATATATATACTGTATATATATATGTGTAAGATAACTCCTGTAGCCACAATAAATGCCTTTATTGAATAGACAAACCGGGGTGAACAAGTTCCTTTCTACTGCAGCCACAGCCGCGACATCACATAAAAAACATCAATAATAGCTCATAAACTTGCAATATTCTTTAGGAAAATCGCAACATTTTACTCACCAAAAATTCGGATTATTTGTAAACAAAATCCATCCTCCTCTCTTTCCTCAAAAACAGTTTAATTACTCTGTCGTACGGATTATCCGTGCGCTTCAGTTCCATCAAAACATCCCTTTCTATCGCATTCGAAGCTAATGCTGAAAGGCGAACCCGCCCTATGGTATTTCTGGCATAAGTTTGAATTCGCTTTAGGGCTGAAAATGTCCGCTCGACAGAACCAGTGTACACGGGAATGCTCACCGCCAAATCTACCAATATGAACAGCTGCCCCATGCTCTCATTCAGATTTTTTTGATGAAGGAAGTCAAGGAGATCAGTGGGAGATCAAAAAGCGCTTCGTGACTCTTGTGTTAAACTGGAGAAGGCTGCATGCGCAAAATTTTTCTTGTATTCCTGAAACTTCTGGGGCTCGAGGAGCGTGACAAACATCAGGTTTTTGTGGTCTTGAAATCTGGTCTCTGTCTGGCAAATAATATTGTCCAGAATCCTGCCATGGAGTTGGCCGTAGTGCGCACGATCTTTCGCTCGGAGCGTTTGCAGTGCGTTCAGTGGCCTCATAGAGTTCCTCATATCGGCTTCTATCTAATCAATGGGTCTGAATACAGTGACGTTGCCACACGCCTGCTAGAGGGTCCGACTGACACCAACTCAAAATCTGATTGGTTGAAGCAACAGGTTAATCAACATTTATTCTGTTTTAGAGTGCCTACACAACGGATTGTGAAAGCCTCTCTGCCTGGCAACAAATGATGGCTGAAATGTGATTGGTTAAATGCTTTAATACGAAACTCCACCTCCCACGGCTATCGAGCTGCAGTCTGTTACAGTACAGTATATGGACGAAAATACGTTCCAGTTATGACCATTACGCGTAGAATTTCGAAATTAAACCTGCCCAACTTTTGTAAGTAAGCTGTAAGGAATGAGCCTGCCAAATTTCAGCCTTCTACCTACACGGGAAGTTGGAGAATTAGTGATGAGTGAGTGAGAGAGTGAGTCAGTGAGGGCTTTGCCTTTTATTAGTATACTGTAGATTATAATCACTTTGAAATGGGCTTACATTAAAACTTGTGTCAAACTTGGCAAATATCGTTCTCTGTTGTTAACTACCACCTATGATATTTGCTGTTGTCAAGTTAAAAATGTTCTCCAAAGTCCTTCCTTCACAGGAAAACCTGTCAGAGGTCACACAGTGATTGGATAGTTATATTGCATTTTTTGCATACATTAGTGGGATAAAGTAAATAGGAATCATGGGTCAATATTTAAAGATAATCAGTATGGCAAAAATGAATTGATTTTTTGTGATTATATGAAGCTTGTGAAGTTATTTCAGTAATCTAAATGAAATATTACAGATATACAGTAACAGTTGGAATATCTGTTCTGATGCCATGGAAAAAAAATAAAACTGTAGTAGAAGGTTTGAAGACAAGAGCAATAAAGTGCATAACTGAAATAAAGGGTAAAAAAGTCTAAACAGGTAGTGCATAATGAGGACTAAACTGTCCATTAATCATATATCATACCCATTAAATCCTGTCCTAGCATCTGGTAGAAAGCAGAACCAACCCTGGACTGTGTATTGATCCATCAGAGGGTACGTTCATGCAAAGTGGTATAATTAAGAGTGACCATTTCAGCTAAGACACCCATGTTTTAATATGTGAAGTCTTCAGGATTCTCAAAAACATTTATAAAGTTGATTCAGCTGATTACCTCAGGTGAATAGTGGAATGCATTCTTGAAAGCACCCATAAATTTTAAGTGGAAATGCATTCATGACAGAAATGAGAAAACACAAGTTTACACAAAGGGTCCTGGGAATATGAAACAAACTACCAAGTGATGTATTAGCATGAATGATATATTAGCATTTAACAACTTGTTGGAAGATATACTGGGAGAAATTAGCTGTTAGATAATCAAATGAATTCCAGAGACTAAAATGCCTTCTTTCATGGAAAGTCTCCTAAACTGTTATGGTCTGATTCAATGTAATTTATTTAATCTTACTAGCACAGCAATGTGATTCAATGATAAGTTAAAATACTTATAGGAAAACTCAGTCTTTATAAATCTATATACACGATGTGTGTGTGTCACAGTGTGTTTGTGTAGGCATTATTATAATTGAAACTGCTTAATCCAATTCAGCATCATGCAGGGCCATTACTTTGCCAGACATAATTGAGGTAAGGGATAGGTTGGCAGGAAGGCACACTCATGCAAATACTGTACCAACACTTCATAATTCACCTCAGGACAATTTAGGGTGTGAATACACTATACAATTTTAGTTTGTGTTGCAAGTCACAAAGTGGTATTTCAGATGAGCACACAATTTCAAGAAAGTCACTGAAAGTCACTACTTACAAGGTGTGAAATACATTACTACCCAATCCAGTGTCCCTCCTTCACATCCAGGGGATCCATAGTACATCCCATTACTGAGCCAGGCTTTTTTATTTAGCTTGTTGATTCAGTGGGCCTCTCTTGAAGTGATGTTACCATCCCAGCAAACACCACAGCAAAGAGGATTCCCCTGGTCATCACAGAATTTTACAAGATGTAAAGGATGTCACTCATCACATTAAAGGAGCGGAGTGTTTTAAGAAAAAAAGTCTGCTCTGCCCTTTCTTATACAGTTCCTTTGTGTTGTGTGACCAGTCCAGCCTGTCATTGAGATGGATTTGACCACCTCTACAGCCACTCCCTGAATAGTGATTGAGAATAGAGACTCTGGTGCGGTGAAAGTCAAAAACCAGTTCCTTGTTTGTTTTCTGATGTTAAGATGCAGAGAATTCTTTCTGCACCAAGAAACAAAGTTTTCCATCTGTTTCCTATACTTTGTCTCATCTGCCTTATCAATACACCTCGTAAGTGCAGAATCATCAGAAACATTCTGCAAGTGACATGACTTGGTGTTATATTTATAGTCTGAGGTGTACAGAGTGAAGAGAAATGGAGACGGGACTGTTCCTTATGGTACTCCAGTGTTGCTCACATCCTTGAGTCTCACAAACTGTGTTCTCCCCAACAGAGAGCCCATTATCCAGGACACCATTGGCTCACCCACCAGCACATCTCCCCTTAACATGTATGGCTGGATGGTATTGATGGCACTGGAGAAATCAAAAAACATAATCCTCACAGTGCTGACAGCTTTGTCATGGTGTGAATAATCCCTGTGAGCAGATAGATTTAGATTTTATTTGTCACATATGTACTCATAGGCATATACCATAAAATGCAGCTCAGTGAGCAACCTGTACGGTGCAACAAAATTAAAAACTGTACATTAAAAATAAATTTAAATATTAATAGGTGCAGATTAAAAATCCTCAAGTAATTGTATATCACAAATGCACATTAGATGCATAATAATTGTTAAAAAAATATTCACAAAGAAGTAATAGATTGATTATTTTTACAATTTCAGGAATGCCTGACAAGACGACCATTTGTTATTTTTATTGCCTGTGAAATGAAGCTCTTCTTATAATTGAACTCTCCTTTCCAATCGTTATCCAATAGACAAACTGCAGTGCAGTTCAGGAAGTTAACTTTGTTCTTCTAATGCCTGAACCCTAGATTGTTTGAGTCCATTCCAAAACCTCTTTCATGTTTTTCTCAGTGATTTTTACCTTTGTAAACTGTTCCTTCAGAACATTGTAATTATCTGTGAATGTTTAGTCCTCATTATATTGTTTTTAGCAGACGGTTTCAAAGCAGCTTAAATTCTGTAAAATGAGTATGAGCGTTTACCATGAAAATATTGTAATGGCACAGACAAGTTACATCAGCCATGGAAAAGTCACCCATAGTATGAGCTGGCATTCCATCACCAGCTGCAGGGGTGCCTATGAAAATGGCAAGTCTGCAGTGTTGTAAAAAGAATTCCATCTAGTCAGGCAATGGTGAGCGATCCTTTTAAGGATAGCAAGCCACTTAAAAGAGCCAGGTAAGAAGCATGAGGATCCATTCTGGCACTCAGATAAGACCTAGCATCCAATTCAGAAAAGCACAAAGTACTGCAGAGACCGCAATGGATTTGTTTGGGTCTTTGGTGGAGTTGTTAGAGAATCTCAAAGCTGAGATACAGAACTGGAATGTTGGTTGTAGTGTCAGTACAGCGAAGGAAAACAGCCAAGAGATTTATCTGCAGTTCTACACAAGAAAGTTCCCCTGTCCACTTGTAATCGACAGATCACCACTCAGGAGTGCAGGTTCATGACAGTTCAGCATTCAACATCCATGCTGTGGCACGTAACAGCAAAGTGCTCAAAACTGCTGCTAAGATGCTTTTGTCACATGGTGCATGACCACAGTAGAAGCAAAGATCACATTTCAAACAGTTGTGCTCCATTTTAAGAATTTGGAAGTGATCGCTGGAGACAGGGACTTCAAAAGGAGGGCTATGTATCAGCCAGAAATGAACTACCCATCATTCCATCACGAGCAGCAGGGACACATATGAAAATGGCAACCCTGCAATGTCGCAAGCAGAATTCCATCTAGTGTGGCAATGGCAAGCAGTCCTTTTAAGAATAGTGAGACATCTAAAACTGCCATCGAAGACCCAGCGCTAAAGTACTGTGAGACTTGCCCGGACACCACCAGTCGGAGACCACATCTTTATAAAGGTCACACATTTATTATTCATCTCCAAATACAGAAAATAAAGTCCAAAACACAGTACACAATGCACAAAGCAATAATCACTCCTCTATGGGCTTCTTTCTCTCAGTCCTTGGCCGCCTGTCTCCTCCAGGGGAGCTTCGTCCAGCTCCCACTCCTGACTCTAGCTCCCCGACTGTTAGGAGGCAGGCCCTTTTATTCCCGCCCGGATGCATTGCAGGTGGCTGGAAACGAACCTCCAGCAGCACTTCCTGGTGTGGTGGAAGTGCTGTCCTTTGCCCCGGAACCACTCCGGGCATTCCTGGCAGGTTCAGCCGCCATCTTGCCTGGTGTGGGGGAAGTGACAATTTTTCTGGTCTGTTGAGACTTAAGGTGCCACCTGGCGGTGGCCAAAGGTCCCAACGGGTTAAAATCTTTTTGTCCCTTTCCCGTGGTCCTCCTTATCCAGGGTGGTTGCCCTCTCTTGACCCGGAAGCTATTATTGTCACCTTCCGGTCCTTTTAGGCGTCCCGGCCGGGTAAGAACCCCAGCCGTTTGTGACAGTACCAACTGTATAAAAGTTGTTTACCTTCAAACTCATTTGCAACTGAAATAATTCATTTTCTGTTTAATATGTTGTAGCTCATTTTTTGCAGATTCCTTAATAATAAGCATATGCCTCATAATCAAACTAGATTCTAAGTAGATTGTTTTTGATCTTTTGATTGTTAGGCTAGATTGAATGATCCTATAAACTAGTTTGCTTGCACCACGTATAGGGAATGGACTAACATGAATAAACTGACCTTTCTTTGAGAAAAATTGTGTTACCAAATGATGTTATCTCTTTTCTTGTTCAGACTCAAACTTTTCTTATCATTCTTTTCTGTAACACTCAATATGACTTTCAATTTCAGCAAAAAGAAAACACATTTAATTAAGTTTGGTTAGCAGGTCTGTGGAAAACTCCTGTGCAAATTCAACTTAATTAAGAATCAGGCTGAACCATTCTGCTAAAAGAAAGGGGGGAAATTTGATGTAGAGACTGTCTGGATTCTTACTTTTGGCAAAACAAACATTAAATCAAAAGTAATTTGTTTTTAATTTAATTTCAATGACTAGCTAATAAATACTGATAAGATTATGTTCCAATGTTTTTGACGGCTCCTGTCGGATATGGGCCTTGAAATTGCCATAATCATGGCACTCCTGTTGACAAGATACAATCTGAATTTTTGACAAATACAGACTGAATGTGATGTAGCCCACATCAGAAAATTGACATGTTACGTGTTGAAAATATGAAAAATTTAAAAACCCCTGTTGTTGACCAAGCATTGATACCCCTTGCCTATAGCAAAATAATTAAATTCCTCTAATGGAAATAAGTGGGCTGTCAATTAAACTCTAACCTGATTGTATAGCCTGTCTGCACAAATCTGGCTCTCCCTCTCATTTACCTCATTAAGTGCATTTTTATTGTACAAGGAAATAAACATTAATAGTAATGCATTGGAGAAGTTTATACTTGAAAGAAAATGTTATGAGATACAAATGGCCTGAGGTAGAGGGTTTCCATATGCTTCCAACCACAGATTAGTAGGTTTTCAATAAAAGTGTCAGCAGCACTTGTCCTCATGCCAAGAACCCCTGCTGTCAGTATAATTTTACCAGGGTTTATAGAAAATGTCAAACACTAACCAAAGCCAAAGTTACGAGATGTATAATGTATGTTTCATTGGTCTTCTTTTCTTCTCTTTAGAATAGATAACTATCCAATTAGAGTTGTGGTCTATAAATATTTAACAAAGAGGGGAGATAATATTTCAAGGGAAAATAATGTGGTTTTGGAAAGGTCACAGGAGTGGCTCACATTTTAGCAAAGGAAGTTTCTTTTACACTTGGATCACTTGGATTTGCTGCAGAAAATAGCCATAACAGAAAATTGCAGCAGAATTCTTTGCGATCTACTGCCCATGCAGATGTGTTACAGATCAGCTCCAATCCCATTTCAAGGCAAAAAAATCCATCTTATTTGGAGTTGGTTAAGTACTTCAGAGAAAGTACTTTAGTTTTGCTTATTAATAAACCATTGTAATTAGGTGTGCTTTTGAATTGGGGAGGGATGAATCTTAAATCTGGTCACACAGTGTGACAGTGGCTGACACAATTGCTTCACAGCTTCAGCACAATGTGTTCAAATCCCTAGCTTGTACTTCCTTTACACATGTGAGTTTTTCCTATACATCCCACATAGGTCAAGTTAATTGATATTTCAAGTTGAGTTAGCAAATATGACCTAAAAATGGACAGTTGCCTCTTTAAAGGTTGATACCTACTTTGATCACAACACTGCTATGAGCCAGGAACAGAATCAGGAAAGTTCCGTTAAAGGGTAGGTGAAACTATTGCATCAACAACACCTGATATTTCCACGAGTAATTAGTTAAAGTATATAGTATATAGTTAAAACTGAGGAGTGCCCTTTGTGCTGTCAGAAATAAGCAATATGATGGAATTGAACTGAAATTGACTCTTTTTAAGTTTAAGTCAATGAAGCACATGTTTCAGCAATCCTATCAATCAAAACCCTATTTGAGAAAATCTTAACAACACCACAACACAAAGTCATCTGCAGTTACGACACAATTTGCTTTGGGCAGCAGCAATGTAGAAGCCTGCCTTCTCTGATTCTTCTGTCTATAAGGGAGTTCCACCTTCCAGAAGTCATGTAATGCAAGCAAGATGATCTTTCAAAGATCTTAGAGCAGAATGAAGAAAGGATCTTTCACTTAACATTTCAGAAAAGGGGTGGAAGGCAGCCATGCATAGAATACACTCTAGCTCCATATGCACAAAGAACTCCATTATTCAGATTAAAATCTTCCATTGAGTGCATTTATCTCGATTACAACTTCCAAAATGTTTTCAGGGCAAGATTCAATCTGACAACATTGCATGTTTCGGTTGTGCATGAAATTAACATCATTCAAGACAAAAATCTTTGGATGCTTGTCAGACAGCCTTGGTGTCACAATCCATCCTAAGCCATTAACAGCTGTGTTTGGTGTGCCTCCAGACGAGCTTAAAGTGGAGAAGGACAAACAAACAGTAATTGCCTTTACCTCACTACTAGCACAAATACTTATCTTGCTCAACTGGAAGAATGCTAGCCCACCTCTTTTAAGTCAGTGAGTACCTGATGTCCTATATTATCCGAAATTGGAAAAAATCAAGTTCTCAATCAAAGGATCTGTTCAAACCTTTTTTTAAATATGACAGGATATAATCAATAACAATTTAAAATAAGCTTCTATATCAGGAATAAAAGTACTCTTCCTTCCTTCCTGCTTCAAAGATTTGCTTTGTTGGCTGTCTCTCATCTCTTTCTTTTGGGTGGGTGTTGAATTTTGGTTTTGTTTAGTTTGATCTGATTATATGGATTGTGATTTGCTTTTAGTTAAAATTAATACAATAAAAGAAAAGCAAGATTATAAAGAAAGCAGAGAAACTGCTGGATGATATGAAAGGTATGAGAGACGGTTACAAGTAATATTAAAAATGTGAATGTTAGTGAGCATGAGAAACGTAAACTTTAAGAAAATATCACAGGAAATAATGGTCATTGGGAAAATGAATTGAAATTTGAAGGTAATAACAGTGATAGAAACATAAGATACTTTTGACCACAGTTAAGGAGTGGTGTTGGAAAAATGAAATATTAATGGTTTTCTACAGGAATATGGAGAGCAAGCAGAAGTAGGACAAGAGTCAAGGAGTGCTCTTGGTGATGAGATCTGAGGAGAAGTTGTATTACATATAGTACACCATACAACTAGAGAATCATTTTGTTTAAGCAACAAAATATTATCTGAACATCAACTAACATTTCATTGAACCAAATTTAGAGAAGTGAACAGTGAAAGAATGTTTTATACTGAAATTGCCTTAATAAAACCTCACATTGCTGGCTGTTAATGATCGCTTTCATGTCTCTACATCAGTATATAACTTCCTTCCCATTTTGGTCACCTCCACCCACTTCTGACTCAAATATGGTAACAGATGTGGGAAAAAGACACAATCCTGCAAGCAATTTATCTTTACTGCTCCTGGCTTGAACAGATGTGTGATTAATTATTCTATTATACCAAATTAACCTTATTAAACCAGCAGAGAAAAGCATCCCTGTGGGCTCATAATATTGGTGTAATGCTTGAAACACTTCCATCTGTTTTTTTGTTATGCATGTGTTTTGGTACACTGTCATCACTGGGCTGTTACATAATTGTGAAGTCATATCAATTGTGAGTAGTGGTGTCTTTCCTAAGATACATACAGTTCATATAATAAACTATATATATAATATATATATATATATATATATATATATATATATATATATATATATATATATATATATATATATAGTAACAGATGTCTGGGGTTCTTATCTGGCCGGGATGCCTGGAGGGACCGGATAGAGACATTAAAAGCTTCTGGGTCAGGAGGACATAACCACCCTGGAGCAGGAGAGGACCACGGTAGAGGAGGAGAGACATTCCAACTTGTTGGGACCCGAGGCCACTGCCAGGGGGCACCTTAAGCCTCCTAGAACCCGGGAGAACTTTACTTTCACCACACTCAGCAAGATGACGGAGGAACCTACCAGGGACTCCCTGAGTGCTTCCGGGGCAAAGGGCAGCACTTCCGCCACACCAGGACTGAACTGGGATGAATATTGCTGTGTGCATTGTGTGGTGTTTTGGGACAGTGTTTATTTATGTTGAATAAATGTGTGAATTTTATAAAGATGTGGTTTCCGACTGGTGGTGTCCGGGCAAGTCTCACTATATATATATACTAGCAGTATGCCCCCATGATTGTATATAAAAAATATAATGAAAAGAAATAACAGATCTTTGTCTAAAAAACAGACATTTATAATTTGTATAAAAAAAGACATTTATAATTTGATGTTTACTTACAAAGTCATACTGTTTACATTTAAAGAAACAATATTTTTGCTACCTTTTTATAAAATGGTTTTTGAAGATTAACTGACCATCCATTGATTTCCTATCCTACTTCTTACTGACTTCAGGTTCCCAAGACGCCAGTGCCAAGCACAGCAACATTGAGCACAAGGAGGGAAGCAAACATGGATAGGCAGTCAATCCATCCCAAAGTATGTGTGTGTCCCATGTGATGGCCGTTTGTTGAGCAGCCAATCAATGAGACCTTGCATATGTTCCGTTGTAAGTTTTGCCTGATTCGATTTAACAAAGAAAAGACAATTAGCTTCGACTTTTACATTAATGTTTTACATTAATAATGTAATGTTGCGTTGGACGTTGAGATAACAGAAGTGGGTTAAATACATTGGAACGTATCGCTAATTTTGCCCTGAAATATTGTGTAGGAGCCTCATGTATAAATGGTGCATACGCACATAAATGTTGCGTAAGAAGGTTTCCACATTTAAATTGCAATGTATAAAACCTAAACTTGGCGTAAAGCCACGCACATTTCCACGGTAGCTCATACCCTGTCGTCTGCAAGTTCTGTGCTCGGTTTTGCAGACTGGCAGCACACAGTGTCAAAGCAGTGCTACTGTTCCTGTGTGGTTACCCTTTCTTTTTTTAGATCCACATCCCTGACACGGCTTTATAAATACACTGAAATTAAACACATATTGTTTATAGCAAAATACCCGCGCTTCGCAGCGGAGAAGTAGTGTGTTAAAGAAGCAATGAAAAGAAAAGGAAACATTTTGAAAATAACGTAACCTGATTGTCAATGTAATTGTTTTGTCACTGTTGTGAGTGATGAGTGTTGTTGTCATATATATATATATATATATTTATATATATTTACACACACACATAAACATATATATATATACATATCTATACATATACACATATATACATACATATATATCTACATATATACACACATATACATACATACACACACATATATACACACACAGCTATTTCGTATCCGTGCAATACGCTGTTTGTTAAAACGGTTGACTCCCGCTCTCACATGCAATAACAAATCAAATCATTCAGTTGTCTTTGCTCATATGTCATTTTAGAGCTGGACGCCTGGCATCTTTTTTTGGCCACAAGTTCGTTTCTGTTTGGTGTGAGGTTCTGTGTTGTGGAGATTCTCAGGATGGATTGCAGGTGGTCATCAGTGAGGCGACTCCTGTGTGCTGTTTTGTTAGTCTTTATCACTGAGAAGAGCTTCTCACACAGATATGTGCTACCAAACATGCACAAGGTTCGAGCCGCATGTAGACGGACTTTTTTTGTTCTTCAAAGTCACCAAAGCGCCGTGCAAACTCAGTGCGCAATAACTCTAGTAAGCGGTAAGTGTTCGGCAAGGCAGCTGAAGCTCTGCATTATGGGATCTGTAGTTTATTGTGTTACCAGCGCTTCATATACCCGGGCTTTAATAACAATAATACAGTATATAAAATGATCTCGGGCGGATATAATTACACGGGCGGATGTGGCTGACCCTTGAGTTTGACACATATGGACTAAATAAAACTTGAAAAGATATATTTTTTCAAATGTGATCGCAATTCAGATAGAGTTGACGCACTACAGCCTGCATGCCTCAATGAGTCATCCTCCCCTCGCTTTTACTTTTTTACCGTTCATCTAATGAATACACTGAGTATGGCTTTACCAAAACAATCATTGATGGCGAATAAAGTATCCATTATTCGAGTATGTAGATCGGTATATATATATACATATATATACCCGCGTTTCGTAGCGGAGAAGTAGTGTGTTAAAAAGGTAGAAAAGAAAAGGGAACATTTTAAAAATAACGTAACATGACTGTCAATATACAGTATTTGTTTTGTGAGTGTTGCTGAGTGTTGCTGTCATCAAGGATTTGATTATCATTATTTCTTTCAATCAGGTTCGTATTTGTAGGATGTGTTGTGTTCAAGTTACATTCCGTGTTTGTCAATCGTTGTAAAGATGACAGGTTTCATTCATCGATTCGTTTCTTACTGCATCAATAAACAGCTCGTCTTCTTCTTTATCTGAGACCTGACACACTGCATGCACGGGTTTTTACACTGTCTTCCTTTAGTGGGACATTGACTTTTCCACCGTGTGCTTTGTTTCCACAGTAGCTGCATTTATGAATATGCTTATCAGGCGCTTCATATTTTTGCTGCCTTTTCAATTGTGTAATTCGGTTTTGTTCAGCTCTTTGGAACTGTTGCCTTTTATCTGTGCACTCGTCAGTTCACGTGAGCCACTCGGTGTACTTGCATCGGAGGTTCCCAGCTGAGCTGGTGCCATCTCGTGCTATGTCCATGGCTGTATTTAATGTTACCTTAGTCCTGGCACTTAAAACTTTCTCTCGCAGTTTCGCTGAGTTTGTGTCAAACACCACCCTGACCATCTCATCTTCCTCTCCATAAGCACAGTCCTTCACCCGTGAATATTTACCCGTGGCAGTTTGCTATTGGATTGCCGCTGACGGACGGCCTTATATGGGCAGGCACTAAA